>NC_081517.1:41652565-41963190 GCF_030273125.1 Centropristis striata | reverse complement strand
AAGTTATGTGATGTTTAAATCACATCGTTTGCTTTTGTTTTCACATGGGACACAAACCTGTTCTCCTTGGTGAAAGTCTGATGTTTATTCCACCCATCGACCATCACTCCCACCCGCCCGAGCCTGAATTCTGCCATTAACGCATTGTTGTCTCTCTTGATTATTAGGGCCGCAAGAGGGCTACAGAGGGCAATCTGAAATGTAAACATCAGTTGTATTTACAGACAGACAGACAGACTATTCTGTCCTCACAATTGCGTATCTGAGCAATGCTAGACAGATACCAAACAAACACTCCAATAAACCTTGTACTTCAAAAGGTGTGGCTTTACTGACGTTTCTTGTAAAACTGAAACATACAATACAAACAAATACATCACTTTTCTGTGTACATTGCATAGCATAAACAAACACAACAACAATTTAAACATGTACAGCTACCAAATGCTACTTTCTTATTGTGACAGACGGAACAATCACTTTTTAACTCTCCAGACTTCTAACAACATATCTAAAAGTTTAACATATGACCAGCATCAGAAAAAGAACAAATATTTTGTATACTTACGGACAAATCAACTCCAAGGCTTAAACGTAAGGGAATACTGTTTGCATGCACACTCTAGCTCTGCTTCTTATTCAACTGAAAACACATGGCTTAAAAGTGAAACTTAAAAGCCCAAACGCTCCCCCTGCCTCTTCATGGATGAGTGATTTAATGTCTTTTCTGTCTTTAGAAAAAATTAAATACTCCTTGAGAGGCTCAGCAGCCAATTTTTATAAAAGATGGCAGCCTGTCATCACATATGTGACTACCCTCACCTCTCTGGACCCCAACTGAGTTGATCTGATGCATCCAATTTTCATTTATTTTATTAAGGTATTTTTTTAAAATCTTTTTTATTTTTTATTTTTTTAATGAGCATACTTGGCATCCTGTGTTTATTTATGTATTGGTATTATTAGCATAATTGTTAATGTTTCTGTTTCTCTGCTTTTTTGCCTCCCTATATATTATTATATATTATAATACTATGTTTTTTGTTTTGTTTTGTATTTATTTTTCTTTTGTGGTTCTTTGTTCTAATGTACCCTTTAAAAAACAAAAATGTGGAAAACAGCTGTGGAATAAGTTATGTCTTGTACTGATGCTTATGAATGCTAATTTCCAATAAAAAATACATAAAGAAAAAAAAAGTGAAACTTAAGGAAAATGAAACTTAAGAAACTTAACACTACTAAAATTGTAGGTGGTAACAACTGGATGAATCACTGAACAGAGGTCAGCATACAGACAGACAGACAGACAGACAGACAGATGACCTATGGTTTCAGTTTTGATGGGTGACCAGTCTCAACTAACCCAGCCATTCCACTTATCCATATTTTTGACGTGATAAACAACATGTTTCGTTAATCAGAGTATGCACAGCTGCATGGAATATTCATTTTTGACAGCCATGTAAGCAGCTTAGTTGAAATATTTTGCAATGGGCAAAAGACTAAATATTTTCTTCATGTAAAAGTGTTCAGTCTTGCTTTGTGTCTTTCTTTCAAGCAACCTGACCCTGAACCTGTTCCTGAACACTTATCTCCACCTGTCTGTCCCATTCCTCTTCACTCATGGATTCTCAGTTACTCTTGTTCCGACTTGCTACTCTACCATTAACCTCAAGTATCTTCACTTTTTCCCACCAATCACTGAAATGTTCCCATCTGAAATGTTCCTGTTCGCACCCTAAACTAAATGTTCGGCTGAAACAATTTGTCCATCATTTATAATTAGTCAATCAACAGAAATATTAAGTCGCTCATCAATCACAAAAGTTCTTTGGTATATGATTGTAAATGGTTTGGTGGATTGTATCTTTTTAGTTTCAGACTGTTGGTCCAACAAAAGAATAATGGATTAATCAAAAAACATTCAACAGTTTGATCAATAGTAAAAAGAAAAAAATACATGAAAACAATGTCAGAGTGATAATTAAATGAAACAAAGGAAATTAGCTTAATGGTCTGATCATTAAGCTATCAGTGTGTCAAGAAATTAGATTCAAATCAAGGTCAGTTTAATTAGACACACAAGACTGAATTTAATATTTATAACTTCATGGAGGCTTATTTTTACCAGAATAAATAAAGTAACACACAACTGAAGCTGAAAGCATTACTTAAAAAAAAGAAAAAAATCAATCTGCAAAAAAAACCTTGAAACGTCAAACAAAGACAGGCAGAGAAAACATATCAGTCAGTTAGAGGAGCATGTCATAATTATACAGAAGGATGCTGCTATCATGGCCAAAAAGAGATTTTTTTCATCATGCACATTTGAGAAAAACACTCGTATGAACATCACTGGATTGCATGGCAACACGCACTTACAAAAAGATTGAATGTCAAAAGAATATTTTATAATTACAGTTTAAATATTTTGGACAACTAAACCACTGTTACTGTCATCTCTGACGTGTGGATTCTTGTATTTGTGAAATGAAAATGTCATGCAGATAGTGAAGGGCAGCCCTGTTTATCGCCTCCCCTACGAATAGTATCAAATTCAGTCTCCATTCAGTCTTCACTGCAGAAGCTCAGATAACTGTGGATATGGACACAGTCATGAGGGTCAAACTACTAGAATTAAAAAGCACAAGAGTACAATAGTTGAATCCAATGTTTGTATAGTGAGTGACCTGTTTCTTAGGTGTCCAGGGAGACACGGCGGATGCAGCAGTTTCCTTCTCTACAGAGTAAAACAGCAATAACAACCAAGAGATGAACCCCTATGATTGAGGAGGAGGAAGCAGCAGGCAGTCCCTACACCGATAATTCAAGTTTAATCTGAGCTCTGCAGGCGTGCACACAAAGAGTGAGCCGTGCACCACTGCAGATTTACTCCCGGCCGTCTAATGTTATCAAACCAAAGCAAACAACACACATACACACACACGTACGTACACAGAGCACTGAGCGAACTCTGGATATAACCTGAATTACACTGATTGCCAAAGAAGTTATCCTTGATAAGGAAGGAATTGCAACAAAATTGTGTTTACATGCTTTGAGCTGATACAGGGCACTATCTCCTGCAATAGAGAGCATGATATGAATCACATTCAGCTACCAGCATGTTTGAAAGAAGTGTTTCCGAATCCCAAAAAAGTGGAGAATAGCAACATTCACACACAAAACCATGAGGTAATTGTTACCATGGAAACATTGATTAAACTGACAGGCGACTGAGCTGTAAGTCCAGCACCAACTTGATAGATATTAGACAAAACAGAATAGATAAAAAGAGACACGCTTCAGCTGCTAACCAACTCTGGACTTTAAGACAGGAGGTCGGTGTTCCAGTCTGCACGTTATCAGAAGTTATATCAGGAATTACATCAGGAATTACTTTTTTTTAAGCCTGACCCTGTTATTTTTTACCTGAACCTAAACCAAACCTGGGTTTTTTAAAAGTTTTCAAAATAGTGGTCGTCACATTTGAACTTCTGTTTAGAGAACAAGCTTTATTTTTATGATTTTTTTATGCACTATGGTATCCTATTTACTTTTTTTAAACAGTGGGAATCAACTTATTTTCATTCTGAATCAGAGAATGTTGAGTATCTTTGTCCTAGACATTTGTTTAAAATTGTTTTCATAATTAGCACATGAATTCTTTAATTATGGCCAAAAAACTTGTTTTGTGAGGTCACAGTGACCTTGACTTTTAACCTTTGACACCAAAATCTAATAAATTAATTTGTGGGTCCAATTGGATGCTTGTGCCAAATTTGAAGTAATTTCTTCAAGTCGTTCCTGAGGATTTGACGTAAAAACTGTGATTGTCTTGCTGAACAAAAGCTAAATATCATAAACTTTAATGAAGAAAATTTTTAATTAAACTGGTGTAGTATGAGCCAAGGAAGGACCCATTACATTTCTGAGCAGTTTCGAATCACGTGGCACTTGCACTAACATTGCAACAAAGGGCATTTGTGCTGCATTCATGTTGTTTTGTGAGGTCACAGTGACCTGAACATTTACCTTTGACACCAAAATCTAATAAATTAATTTGTGTCTCCAAATGGACGTCTGTACCAAATTTGAAGAAATTCCTTCAAGACATTCCTTAGATGCCACATTCACAGGAATGGGACAGGCGTGAGGTCCCATTGACCTTGACTTTTAATCACAAAAATGTAATCAGTTCATCCTTAACCCTTTATCAGGCAAAGAACTATATTTGGTAACTTCAGGGAATATTTCAAGAAAAAAGTTGCAAATTTTCTAGATTAAAGTGTCAAATCTACAAGAAAAAAAGTCGCCGATTTAAGAGATTTAAAGTGACAAATCTGCGTGAAAAAAGTCACGGATTTACGAGAAAAAAGTGGGGAAAAAGCAACTTTTTCCCCCCAGATTCAACACTTTAAATCTCATAAATCTACGCATATTTTTCTCGTAGATTTGCCACTTTAATCTTGTAAACTTTTTTCTCAAAATATTATTTTCGTATGTTTTTTTTTTTTACACATTCTGGCTGTATGTAATATCCTCCAATATTCTCTAGGGTTGAAATTTGGAATTTGCAAGTATTTCAATGAGTGCCCTATTAAGGGTTAAAGTGGAGAATCTGGGAGAAAAAAGGTACTTTTTTTTCCCACTTTTTTCTCGTAAATTTGCAACTTTTTTCTCGAAATATTACCTGAAGTTACTAAATATAGTTCTTTGCCTGATAAAGGGTTAAGTCCAAGTGGTCATTTGTGCCAAATTTGAAGAAATTCCTTCAAGGTGTTCCTCAGATACTGTGTTTACAGGAATGGGATTGACAGACGTATATCCGAAAACAAAATGCCATGCAACCAGAAAGAGGATGTTCATACTTACTGTATTTATTTACATTTTTCTCTCTCGAAGTGCAGTCAGGATTTTAGTTCAGCCAATCAGATTTTGCCACTCTTTGAGCCAATCGTCTCATAGCTGTCCAACTTTAAAACTGTTTCTTTCTTTGCTGCTATGAGCTGTCAAGTCTGTGTCAGATTAATGAGACCCACGTCCGCCCCATTCACCTTCAGTTTTCATTAGAACCAGCGTCTATGGATCCTTCCATCTGAAGTCTTTAAAAAAGTGATTGGAAATAAGAAGTGTTTGGAACAACCTTTAAATGTCACCCCTGCTGTCAGAATGAAGACACTAAACTACATCTCCAGGTTGCTTTTAGCTATCATGTCTTAATTGTTGGACGTTTTAACTCTGAGAGCTGATGTTAGACTGTATGCCCTTGGGTAATGTCGAGTCTTTTTGTCAACAGCAGTTGATGTACCTTGAGTTATGCCCTGTTGTGCTGATGTGTCACATTTGGCAAGATGAATGATCACAGCAATATATTCATCCGCACTGTAGCAATCCATCAGATGTCAACACCGTCAAGAGAGCAAAGCCCGCTGCACGGGCTGCACCTTGCTTCTTGCAGAAAATTTGAAAAAGAAAACAGCATATGGATCAGGCATCAACAGGAGTTAGGTGAGTTTATTCAATACAATGCAGAACAGACATAAACAATACATGACAGCTGAATGACAGAGTCCAGTGAATTTAAATGAGCTGAGCTGAATATTTGCTCCTGATTCTCCACAATTTTATCAAAGTTTGTTGCCTTGAAATTTGGAGGGTTGGTGGCGCTAACTTGTGTTTGACAGGTCGCTAACGCCAGCACTATGTGTTGTGTCTAAGAACATTTACCCTTTCACTTTGTGTTTTGAGTTCATCAGTGTTTACTGTAACATTTTGTTCCCTTAGAAATGTCTTTTTCTGATGGGCTGAAAGACACTTAGGCCTAGTTGAAAGTCATTTAGACATTATTATCTATCACAATAATGCAGTACAAAAGCCCTTTGTTGCAACGTTAGTGCAAGTGAAAAATGATCAGCCCTGTGATTCGAATCTGCTCCAAAATGTAATGGGTCCTTCCTTGGCTCATACTACACCATTCCACCAAGTTTACTAAAAATCTTCTTCATTAAAGTTTATGATACTTAGCTTTTGTTCAGCAAGGCCATCTCAGTTTTTATGGCAAATTCCAGAGTTGAGTGTTGAATTCCGTGCACAGAAGCAGAACACATGAGCACATACAGCCTATCACTGCCCCTGAACATTTTTTTTTTAATTTGGTCTTTTTGTGTCTCCACTTGAGGTTTATAAAGGCACAAAATTCAATCAGACATGTTGTGTGGAAACTCCCATCAAGCCACTCTAGTGTTTCTGCCGGTACTACCCGAGAGTGTTTCACTTTTATTACTATTTATTCCTGAAAATTGGCTGCAGGCTGTGTAAAGTGTTGGGGAGAGTGCTGAAACAAACAGTGAAGGCCATATTTTCTCTGTTAAAAGAAAACAGTGGGAGGCAGCACGGTCTTTTACTGGAATCAAACACGAGGCTTCAGGGTCAAGAATCGTGGCAGAGCTGCTTTTCGCCGCCTTTGAAAGGAAGGTGGATGCTGACCGTATCAGTGGTAGGAAACTTCTGCGTTTATAGAAAACAACAGACCAATGTAGTGTGATGTATATGGTGAATTAGAGGGGATTTTGCTGCGGGAAAGAAAATAAATATTTTAACATTGAGCTAAAACCACATAATAAAGTGTGATAAATGAGTCACATTTAATTGTGCTGTACTGAGCAAAATACTAAAGAGAATGGAGATAATAGTGGATTATTATATGTCACTCACACTTACTAAACAACTCAAGCATGATGAGAAGAGCTGTGATAATGGGGCTGTTTCACACAAACAAAGACTGGGGAAAAGAATCTTCTGTTCTGTTTGTTTATGGAACTCATTTATTTTCTAAAGTGAGAGTGCAGATGTTTAAAAGTCAAATTATTAATTCCATTCATATGACAGCGCTATCAGCAGTGTTTCATTACTGAGTTTACTTCACTGAGTTCTCCATTTCATCTTAAAGATGGAATTTAATACAAATGCATTTTTCTAATGAGCAGAAACGAACTAAATATCCTTAAATTAGTTTTGAAATGCATCTATTTACTATTCTTTCATCACCCTAAAGTAAACTTTTGATATTTATGACTGACAATATAAAGGAAAACTTAACAGGCATATTTGGCACACACAAAGGCCTAAAAACTTGTCTTTCCCCCGACTGATCAGCTTTATCATCTGCCTCACCTTTTTGTTCCCGGTTCTGGTTGGTGAGCCACCTTCCCTCAGGCTGTTTTCATTCACTGTTTGTGAATTATTATTATAATTATTATTGCAAAAAGTAAAGCATTGTAATTTGTATAAAACCCACATATTTTCTAGCCAGCAAGCGCAAATTTTAATATCCATTTTTGATATTTCAGGCTGGCTGTGAGAGGTGGATACCTCACAAGACACAAGACATCAGTGTTTTTATCCAATATGAAACTAAAATTCAACTTTATTTTAAATGAAACTGTAAATTATCTTCATTACATTAATATATGATGTTCTATGTTACCTATATCAGCTATTCTCAACCTTGGGGTTGGGACCCCAATTGGGGTCGGGTGATGATTTCTGGGGGTCGCCAAATCATTTTGGAAGTCAGCTCTGTCTCCACTGTGTTAAAGTGTTCATGTATTTTAGTCTTTTGGTCATTTAATGTCTTTTTTTGGTCATTTTGTGGGTTTTTTTTTGTCATTTTGTGTCTTTTTTTGGTCATTTTGTGTCTTTTTTGGCCATTTTGTGGTCAATTTGTGTCTTTTTTTGCTCATTTTGTGTCTTTTCGGTCATTTTGTGTCTTTTTTTGCTCATTTTGTGTCTTTTTTTGCTCATTTTGTGTCTTTTCTTGTCATTTTGTGTCTCTTTTGGTCATTTTGTTTCTTTTTTGGGTGATCTGAACTGTGCGTGTGAGATTCAACAACATTCGACAACATGCATATTAAATTGGGGGTCGCGACTCAAAAAGGTTGAGAACTACTGATCTATGTAACTACGTCATGACATAAGTTATTTTAACCCAAACTCTGATCTTTTTCCTAACCTTAACCAAGTAGTTTTGTTGCCTAAACCTTACCAAGTAGTGCAGTTTACCTTTAAATTGTGCAAAACACAACATTAAACAGAATTTTCAAAAATATCATATGAATCGTTCCAAATTATATGTTGCTTCATTCAAGTGCAGTTCGGCCTTTTTAAAGATAATAATTTATATTATTTAGCTTCATCCTCAGGTCAACTGCTCAGCATGAGATAATAATGATGACATTTCCCCACCTGTATGGAACAACATGGTCTCACAGGAATCCGTGGAATAGCCACGGAATCACTCAAATTTCCGTGAAACTGACACGGATTTCGCTACAATGCAAGTTAATGCCAGTCATATCCCGTGGCTATTCCAACATACAAAGTGATTATGTACATTCACTGAGTGAATATTTAGAAAATAAAACATATATTTCTCGCTAGAAATGTGATCAAAATCCATTTTTATGCAGAAACTAAGTCAAAATATTGATTTTTTCACTAAAAATGAGAGAACTGTCCGCCATGTTTTTTGTTCTGACCGCCGGAACCTTAAAAGTCACGTGACTTGGAACAAACCAATAGGAAAAAATATCCATGGAATAGCCACGGGATAAGATGTCATTAACTTGCATTGTAGCGAAATCCGTGTCAGTTTCACGGAAATTTGAGTGATTCCGTGGCTATTCCACGGATTTTGAGTTAAGCGAATCCGTGGCTATTTCACGGATTCCTGTGAGACCAGGTTCCTATGGAAATACCTGCATTCCTTTTTTTCTCCATTTTGCACTTTTTTTGTTTTTTATTTAATTTTTTAGCCTCTGTAAGTTGTTGAACACAACTTCAAAGCATGAACCGGACCTTCACATTTCTGCAGCATATAGTGGACAGAGCAGAGGTCCAGTTAACCTTCTGAAAAGTCATACAGTACATCATAAAAAAAATGTTTCTAGGCAACACACCTACACAGGAGGCCTTTTTCTAAGAAACAGGAAATAAGGAGAAGGTTGAGATGACCTGCTATGTCAACATGGCAAAAAGCAGATTTAGAACAAAAGTAATTCTTGAAAAATTGGGTGTTTTGGAGTGGAGTGTTATGTAAGAATATCCTGCAAGTACTTGGTGTGACGTGGGAAATATATGACAGGGTATTAGTTTAAAACTTCTTAAATCCCATAGCAGGCAGCTCTGTGAGCACTCTATCAGGCGGCTTACTTCACAAAATGTCAAGCTTACTTTCTTCAAAAGTGTAGCTGATCACTTCACAGCTCAGGCTGTAAAACTGCAAAGTGTTACTGTACATGTTTTTTAAGACATAATAGGAACTTTACATTTTAAAGAGTGAGTGTTTAAAGTGTTTAATTTGACTTCAGGGCCTTGTAATATTGCACGAAAATGTCTTTTCATCAGTATTATTATTATCAAACTCTTTACACAGTTCTTCAATACTTTACTTAGTCTTAAAGTGTGGGCAGGTAGTGTGAATAATTGGCAAATAGCTGACAATTTGAATGAATTTAAGGAATTGACAACTCTATTAAAAGAAAGTTTACTGGGAATAAGTCAACTTATATCTGATTAGTACTGAAACAAACGGTCTAATTAGACAATTAATACTCTCACATTTAAACTGTGTGAACAGAGCATTTCTTTATTTTCCACTGTAGCCGATGTTTTTTTCCCCCACAGAGATCAGTTAAATCATGAAAGTCACTTTGTCAATAAAGGTGTCTTCAGGAATTTGTCCTCATGTGAATTAAGGGAATAAAGATGTAGAGGGCAGTCTGTAAAGTTCTTTAATTGTATAAAAGTAAAATTGGCTTGTTTTATCAAAATTATTATGAATTAGGATGATTTTATAAAAATACAAACCAAGAAACCTGTCATGCAATTTGAAAAAAAAAACACGTTTTTCAGGTGAATTTGAGATAAAAATAAAAAAAAACATTTTTTTAAAAAGATACATTTCTATTATCAAGTTTGATTCCTAGGGCTGATTAATTCAATTAAAGGCATATAAGTAAATGTTTCACTAAAGAAAATCTTTGTCGAGTTTATTTATTCATTCATTGCAGCTTTTCACCATATTGAATGGAACTGACAACTAATATCAGTATAGAATACAAACCAGTAGTGGCAAGTGGAAATTTAGTTCAACAATGACATACACGGACAGAAAGATGTTCTTAATATATTCATACAGAATCCTATCTATCCTGGCAGCTTATCCTCGTTTTGTGCTTTCAGTCCTTATTTCTTCAGCATTTGATAGACCTGCATGAATTTTAGAGATCAGTGCCCGGATTGCACAAACCATTCTCCAGTTAAAAAGATATAAATGAAATACAACTGAAATTCTGGTAAAGGGACCCACGGCACTGTGGGAGAGTGTGATTATGCAGCTGAAGTCTCTGACACAGACAACTGAACCTCCTACTAAGAAGTTGGGGTTTGGCTTTGTGGCAGCTGAAGGACGATAAGTTTTGTTTCCTGCCTGTTTTGCAAAAAAAAAAAAAAAAAAACTGACACAGCGTGTCTGGGCATGTTTGGTGTTCGGTGACCCTCACTGCAACCAAAGTCAGAAGAGAAGCGCAGTGGTGGCTGTATCAACAGTAAGCAGCACTTTTGATCTCAAGGATTATCATTGTTTGAGTTCATGTCACCGCCTGCTCAGACCGGGTCAAAGGTGTCAAAAGCACAATCATTTCCTGACTATCAGTTATGCAGGTGTGAACTAATCCTAGTCAGAAGCCCCAGGCAATTTTTTCCCCTTCAAAAAAGTCAAATAAAATACAATATTTTCCATGACCTCAAACAATATATGCAAAGGCTGAAAATAGTCATTGAACTTGTGGCACATGAAGTAGAGTTTGTGTCATTTAAAAGTGGAGTACATGACATTCAGAACAATAATAAAGGAGTAAACAAATGTTTGCTATGTAAAGCTATGTAGTAAAGTGAATAAAGTCGCCCGCTGTCTGTGTGTGCTGTAAACTAAGCCGAACCCATCTGTTCTACGTTTTGATAGCTGGTTTGTCTGTTCGCATCGCTGATAACGATGTCCTAGCCCATGTTGGCGGTACAGCATTTTTAGTCAGGTAGCTCCAGATAATTTACATTTACATTGAGTCATTTAGCAGACGCTTTTATCCAAAGCGACTTACAGGAAGAATAAAAGCAAACAATCAAGGTATAGTGCAAAAAGAGCTATTAGTGCATCAATAAGTGCTGGTGACAATTCTTTAAGGAGTAGAATTATGGTGTGGTGCTAGGAGAGAAGATGCTCTCTGAAGAGCTGAAGGTCTTCAGGAGTTTTTTAAAGGTAGAGAGGGACGCTAGTGATGTGCGGATCGATACTGAAATATCGATACTTCCGATACCAGATCTGTATGCTCTAAAATCGATTCTCAAATGGAAATATCGATACTTTTGATACTTCAGTCATTCCGATCTTGTTTAAATGACACACTGCTGGTAGGAACTCCTTTTTCTTCCGCCTGGGTAAGTGCCTAATACGTAAGCGCAGTGGCACGCTGCTGCTCACTCTTCTCTCTCTCAGTGTGTGTGTGTGTGTGTGTGTGTGTAATTCAATGGCGGAGTGGAAAAGAAGCTATATTGTGAATGAGTCCATATACTTCTGAGTTTAAAATAAATTAGTGACTCTGATGTCTTCTATTCATTCTTAAGCCATTTGAAATACACTCTTTTTAGATTTACCAGGCAAATTAGGTGTATCTGCACAAAGTTTTGGTATCGGATCGGTATTGCCGATACCAGCCTGAATTTTACTCAGTATCGGATCGGAAAGGAAATCGATGGTATCGAACATCACTAAGGGACGCCCCTGCTCTGGTTGGAACTGGTAGTGTGTTCCACCAGCGGGGAACAGGAAATGCAAAGAGTCTGGATTGCCTTGGACCAACGGGGGGCAGAGCCAGGCGCCGTTCACTGGAAGAGCGCAACGGTCGTGAGGTAGCATATGTCTGAATCAGGGCGTTCAGGTAGATCATGAACCTGCAGGTTGGTGAGATGGGCAGAGTTAGTGATGACAAGGTCCAGAGTGTGCCCTTTGGTGTGTGTAGGGACATCTACAAGCTGCCTTAAATTGAAACAGTCCAATATCTGAAGGAATTCAGCTGCAGAGCGGCAGGAGGGGCTGTTGATGTGGATGTTCATGTCTCCCAAAATGATGACATCAGCAGAGGATGTGCAGAAAGTTGAGAGAATATTTGACAGCTCTGGAATAAAGGAGGAGTTTGGTTTAGGTTGTCGGTAGATGAGAAGAACCTGCATTGGGGAGGGATGTTTACATTTAAATGCAAGGCATTCAAATGAAGACAGTTCAGGTAGAGGCAACAGGGCAACATGGTCTCACAGGAATCCGTGAAATAGCCACGGATTTGCTTAACTCAAAATCCGTGGAATAGCCACGGAATCACTCAAATTTCCGTGAAACTGACACGGATTTCGCTACAATGCAAGTTAATGACAGTCATATCTCTCGTCTATTCCAACACACAAAGTGATTATGTACATTCACTGAGTGAATATCTAGAAAATAAAACATATATTTCTCGCTAGAAATGTGATCAAAATCCATTTTTATGCAGAAACAAAGTCAAAATATTATTTTTTTCACTAAAAATGAGAGAACTGTCCGCCATGTTTTTTGTTCTGACCGCCGGAACCTAAAAAGTCACGTGACTTGGAACAAACCAATAGAAAAAATATCCATGGAATAGCCACGGGATATGATGTCATTAACTTGCATTGTAGCGAAATCCGTGTCAGTTTCACGGAAATTTGAGTGATTCCGTGGTTATTCCACGGATTTTGAGTTAAGCGAATCCGTGGCTATTTCACGGATTCCTGTGAGACCAGGTTCGTATGGAAATACCTGCATTCCTTTTTTTCTCCATTTTGCACTTTTTTTGTTTTTCATTCAATTTTTTGCCTCTGTAAGTTGTTGAACACAACTGTGACTTCAAAGCATGAACCGGACCTTCACATTTCTGCAGCATATAGTGGACAGATCAGAGGTCCAGTTAGACATAACCTTCTGAAAAGTCATACAGTACATCATAAAAAAAATGTTTCTAGGCAACACACCTACACAGGAGGCCTTTTTCTAAGAAACAGGAAATAAGGAGAAGGTTGAGATGACCTGCTATGTCAACATGGCAAAAAGCAGATTTAGAACAAAAGTAATTCTTTGAAAATGGGGTGTTTTGGAGTGGAGTGTTATGTAAGAATATCCTGCAAGCACTTGGTGTGACGTGGGAAATATATGACAGGGTATTAGTTTAAAACTTCTTAAATCCCAATAGGAAAAAATATCCATGGAATAGCCACGGGATATGACTGTCTTTAACTTGCATTGTAGCGAAATCCGTGTCAGTTTCACGGAAATTTGAGCGATTCTGTGGCTATTCTACAGATTTTGAGTTAAGCGAAATCCGTGGCTATTTCACGGATTTTGAGTTAAGCGAAATCCGTAGCTATTTCACGGATTCCTGTGAGACCAGGTTCAACAGGGATATATCCAGATGGTTGCGATGGATGACTGACAGGCCGCCACCATGACCTGTGCTGCGAGCTTTCTGGAGGTAGCTGTAGCCCTCCCCACCTTGGGACAGGTCTCACATAGAATCCAGACTTTTTTCCAGGATGTGGTCATGCAGGAGGCAACATTTGTTTGTGATAGATTGGGCATTAAACAGTTCCATTTTGATGCTTGATGAGGCAACAAATCTCTTCATCGGCCGTAGTAGACTGGAGTCTATTCCACGTTTTACATCCTGCTTTCTGGAAGGTGTTGCCATGGAGACGCCCAAGCTACTTCTCCAGTAAGAGCCAGCACGCTGATTGAGGAGCGCCAGTGCGTGTGGCTGAAATAAAATACAGATACGGTCTGGAGAATCGGCGAACAGACAACGCCAGCGTCCTCTCCTCACACATACTTCACATACCACATGACAGGGAGTTGAACCTTTGCCCCATACTCTACTCTTTCTTATGCTTGTATTTTTATTAGCTTTTATGTCAGGAATAGTCAAACATGACAACATCACAGTACATTCAAATGAAAAATAACATAGCCAGGCAATTGGATCACTTGAGGACGATCAACATATAAAATTTTGCACTACTCAGTCCAAACAATATATGTCCCTTGGAATGTATCTGGCAGTTATACACCACGTCAAACAGAGCATTAGCAAGACAATAAAATAAAAGTAGAAGGGGGGGGGTCATGAATGACCCTCCTCGTTTGTCAAGAACGCCGTCTATTTTTTCCATCTTGCATAATACAGGCCTTTTTTTAGTCTGAGCAGGAAGGTAAGTTTCTCCATCTGGTGAATTTCTTTAATGACCTCTAACCAGTCAGAGGTTGTGGGTGGGTCTGACTGCAGCCACTTACGGGTGATAGCTTTTTTTGCTGCTGCAGACATTATCCTCAAGAGGTATCTATCATTTTCTGCCATCCCGTCTGGTAAATCACTTAGAAAAAGAGTTGTGAATGGCAGAGGAACCTGTTGTCCCAGTATCCTTCGTATGGTTTCCACAATATCGTCCCAAAAAGGTCGTAGTCCTGGGCAACCATACTCTACTCTTTAAGCCACTAAGCCAGAAGGACATGTGGCATAGCCCTGACTGATCATACACTGTAAACAATTGTCTTATGAATTAACAGTAAAATACTGGCAGCAGGGTTGCAGCATTCTACTGTTAATGTTACAGTTCCTTTACTGTTATCTACTTTACAGTATGTTACTGTGATAAAACCACATACTGAATTACAGTAAAATCCTGCATTTCATTGATTTTTACAGTAGACTAAAACACAGTATAGCGCTGAAGCTAGTTGCAATATTGTTGCAGTATACAATGCAGTCATTTTTTTGTAAATAGAGCATATTACTGTCTGAAAGCCAATCACTATGAATTAAGCGCTGCCTTCACTGTAACCTCAGTAATTTTAATATACCATATACTGAATGAGTTAGTTAAATAAAATACAGCCATTAAAAATGTGGACAAGAAGAGACTTAGAAAATATCATAGATATATATATCATATATTTTATGGGAAACGGCAAGCTACCTACAAATATTGCCCAGAATGCATTGTTTTCTACAGTATAATACCTTTTTAATGGAAAACAGTATGTTACTGTCACAATTTGGCTGTTTTCTTACAGCAATTTGTTACAGTGTAGTGTTGCAGGATGGATCTTGTTCTGAACTGCAGTTTGATCCATAATAACGCTTGTGAGCTAACCACCAGAAAAATTGTTAGTTCTTGTCAGCACTGTTAGCGATGTTAGCACTACTGATAACGCTGCTTGACCTACAGTGATGGCACGGCGTTATCAGCCGTGTTTCCCCAGTGAGCGTGAGTCAGCCCCAATAATAACTGTTAGCACTGTTAGGAGGAAGTTCGAGCCATGTGCAACCAATTACAGACTTTAATTTTGTTCTAAATGTCACATGCAGCACCTTTAAAGATATAAAGGTCTTATATTAAGATATAAGAAGGTTTTGCCGACTGAATGGGGTGTCCCCATTCAGTAGACAGACTGTCCCTCCAGTTGGCCTCCACTTTCTGTTTAGCTCATTACCTGATATCATTAAAATGTCTCTACATTAGCCAATGATTCCCCTTGGAGCAGAGCAACAGGGTAACAGAATGCGTTATCGCTCCCAAAGCTGATTTAATTTGAAGCACCATATTCCCTCCTGGCAGTTCTGTACTTTCCATACAAGGACATCAGATTTCACTCTGGAGACATTTCAGTGGCAGGATCAAAACTGGGTTTTTTTCTGCCACAGAAATGTGCCAGCACAGAGTGCACTGGATTTTGAAGGGAAAGCACTGAATTGATTGGCAATGACTAACCTTTTCTTCACCTATAGAACTTCTTGCTGTTTGTTCACTTGCACGCATAATTGAATTTTGTTCCAAAACATTGAGGCAGTTTAGGACACATGTATGTTTCTGCTAAAGCCTCCTGTGTTTATGTTCAGCAATGGAAACCAAACATTGTATTCCACCTGCATCACCCTATTAACTGCACTTTTATATGTGCTTTTATTCACAAGAACAGGTCATAAGAACCTAGATAATTTATACCAACTGCAGGAAAAAATACAACATGGAATATTAGGGTTGGGAACTAAAGTATTGAACAGGGAGAAAATGTATCATCCAAGCCTACTGAACATGCAGCTCTACTATATCAGTATATTCAGGAAAAATTGAATTAATAAAGAACAATGGGGATCTTGGTCTTAACTCTGAAAATACTACATTGTGGAAAAGTTCACATTTTCAACATCTCCATTCCTGGTATCATGTTTTAAGCCTCATGCATCCTCCCATGATGCAACACTGCAACAGACTTGTGCAAGGTTTGTGTCATTTGTCAAATAGATAGTGTATGTGTCTTTTTCTCCACAAGGACACAGTGAAAAATAAACTGAATGGTGACTCAATTAGTCTCAGTAATGCCTTTCTAACATCTCTAAATCATTTCACTGCTCTGCCAAACATTTTGAGTATCTTAAAGGGATTTGGGAATTTACCAGTGGACATATGTTATTACTACTGTTTTTTTAGCCCACTTGATAATAATTAAGACAAAAACATACAAAAAGAAAGAAAAATGTTGTCAAATATAGCAGTCAGTCAGTAATCCAAAGAAATTCTTGGGACAATTGTCTCTTGAAGTAATTGCAATTCCAGTCTCCAGCTGAAAAGGAAATATGGAACATTTTAACGGCCTATAAAATAAATCTCCCTTAAGAAAAGTCCTTCGTTTTTTTCCGTCCCATGGTGACTGGTATTGGACATCAAAGCAAAATCCAATTAAGAAACTGTTGGGTGAATTAAATACCACAGCTTTCTTCTTCAGCCCCTCTCCTTTAATTCACACCTCTTCAGTTCTGTTTTTGAAGTTTCTTATTCTATACTTAACTTACAGCTTAGCTTAAGTTGAACAGCGGGCTGAAGTTTTTCCAGTTGTTCTTTAAAGGGTCTGACTTTGGAGGGACTTTGGAATTACAGAAGCACACTCAAACATTTTTACAGAAACTGCAATAAACTGTGCAAAAGGCTGGAAAAATTGCTAAGCGAATGACATCTTATAGACGTTTTGTAATGAAACATGCATATTCAACAGGGAGAGAGCCACAGCCAGAACCATAAAAGCATCTAAACAATAATGAATCTGCAATAGCTGTGGCAATGTAAAGTATGCACATGCATCCACACATTTTAAGCCTCCTATGGCGCAAACATTGGCTGTCAAAGGGTTCGGGAAATTTTAGTGCTTTCATTTCTCGGATGCGCTTAAATGCCATTAGAAAGACAATGTTTGCTGAGACAAAAGAGAACCTAGTAGTCAGGCGGCTTAGCTAAATAAAGGGGACACGCTGGACAAAAGCACCACATTTTTTCCACATGCTCACTATCACCATAGGTTTCAATTTTTGGTAGGAGCCACTTCATCAAGATGGCCGATCCGAGATGGCACCCATATAAAGTCTATGAGAACCAATACATCTTCCAAGCCACTCAGAAGGTCAATCTTGGTGTCAAAATCTACATTTTCTGGGTCAAGGAATCATTTAAAGCTGTTGAGAATATCACTAGATGATTATTTGATCAAATAGATATGTTCATTTTCACCCAGACTGGTAGGCAACTCGCTTCAAGTGCTGCAGCAGAGAATCCTGAGCTGAAAATGTTTGGAATCTAATAATTATGTAAATACATGGCCAAAATGAACATATCTATTTGATCATCTTGTGATATTCTCAGTAGCTTTAAATGATTCCTTGACCCAGAAAATGTATATTTTGACACTAAGATTGACCTTCTAAGTGGCTTAGAAGATATACTGGTTCTCATAGATTTTACATGGCTGCCATCTCCGATCTGCAGTCTTGATGAATTGGCTCCTACCAAAAATTGAAACCTATAGTGATAGAGAGCATGTGGAAAAAATGTGGTGCTTTTGTCCGACGTGTCCCCTTTCTTCCCAAATCTGGTCCTAAGCCGCCAGACTATAGGGAGCTGAATACCATTTACAATTAACCCCTTTGGAATTTTTTCCTTTTTTTTCCTTCCTAGGCTGTAGCAAGCTCAGTTTTAAGGATATACTAATGGTGGTATCATATGAAACCAGAAGATTTAAGGAATCCATAGGCACGCCAGGATATCTTTCGCAAAATAATGCCGCAAAATTGGGCTTTTTTTGCTCGTTGATTTGGCATGCCGATTTTCAAAGCGGTCACGTGACCTCTAACGTCATGATATCTGAATGAAAATGGGCTGTATGGGTTCCCACAAGTCTCCTCTTTACATACACATCTCTATGCATGCATGTTTTTCTCCTGCATTAAAATGTGCTATTTTCGCTTGTATTTAAATATTTCTGCATACTGGGGTCACTAACAGGCTTTGAATTATATAAACTGGGTATCACTGGAAAGCTGAGACTCTTGTGGATTCAGTGAGCCCAGATTTATTCATGTGGGATGATGTAAGTCCCTATAGTTGCCAGTTTTCAATGCAGTGAGAGCATTTTTTTAACGATGACCTCACTGTATAAATTGAGCTGCTGTGACCTCTAGGATAATCACAGCCTCATGAAACTTGACAACCAAAAACTAGAGACCTAAAGCATTCCAAATGTTTGTAACAAATCATATCAACCCAAAGATTGCTGCAGCAACTGATGGGACATAGTTGAGCATGGAAATGGACTTCAGAGAGAAAAATGTTCTAAACACTTATACAGCCAATAGGTTTAATGAATTCATTTATTGAATAATTAAGTAATTTGTATTAGATATTTTTGACTAACAAATTGACACACATTGGTGTACACCACTTCTAGATGGCATTTATTGTTGACCTGCTATTTCCCCCTAAAAATCCCAACATGGTCTCACAGGAATCCGTGAAATAGCCACGGATTTGCTTAACTCAAAATCCGTGGAATAGCCACAGAATCACTCAAATTTCCGTGAAACTGACACGGATTTCGCTACAATGCAAGTTAACGACAGTCATATCCCGTGGCTATTCCAACATACAAAGTGATTATGTACATTCACTGAGTGAATATTTAGAAAATAAAACATATATTTCTCGCTACAAATGTGATCAAAATCCATTTTTATGCAGAAGCTAAGTCAAAATATTGATTTTTCACTAAAAATGAGAGAACTGTCCCCCATGTTTTTTGTTCTGACCGCCGGGACCTTGAAAGTCACGTGACTTGGAACAAACCAATCGGAAAAAATATTAACTTGCATTGTAGCGAAAATCCGTGTCAGTTTCACGGAAATTTGAGTGATTCCGTGGCTATTCCACGGATTTTGAGTTAAGCGAATCCGTGGCTATTTCACGGATTCCTGTGAGACCAGGTTCCAAAATCCACTGCCCACAAGGGTTTTGGGTGAACTATTCCTTTAGAGCCCTGGACTCAGCCTCTGTCATACCCGCCTGGTGTGTACGTTTATATTAAATTATAGTGTGTAATTATCTTCTCGGCTACAACCCACAAATTCCCAGAAGAAATACAGAGGACGACCTCATCAGTGGAAGCCAGAGGATGATGTATCTGTGAAAAAATCATTTCTATTAGAAAAAGAAGGAACCCATAGAAGTGTCTGGGTAGGCCAAAGACATCATGAAGGTGTGATAAGCGTGCAAAAGCCTCGCCTGTTCTCTCTATTGTCCGACCTTGGCATCTAGTTAGCACCCAGTTACTCTGCTCTGAAAGCTTTACAGCCTTCATAATGGAAGACAATGACATTATCAAAGCTTTATTTCGCCATAAGCGGCCCCCGGTTCCAGCTCATCTCTCCCTGGTTAACGGCACTGAAGAGACAGGTTTATAAAGATGGGATTAAAAAATGCTGAACAGATGCTCAAGGATGTTAAACCACTGAGGGATCTTACTCAAAACTCCTGTCGATATTTCAGATCACTATTTGTCTATTAAGTCGTAAAAAAAAAGTTTTAATAGTAACATCAGTTTATTACCATTTAATTTAAAATAAACAAGGAGGTGTTTTAAAGTCTTTACTCGAAGATTCATGTTGTAGTTTTTTTTTAGTTTCAACCAGGTATTCTAAATAACACACAACATACTGTAGATGTTGCCTTTGTCTTCATGGACCAGAAACAGTTGAAACCAGAAGTTTACATACACTATATAAAAAGACACATATGCTTTTTTTCTCACTGTCTGATATGAAATCAGACATTCACTTTTCCTGTTTTAGGTCCGTTAGGATTACCAAAATTATTTCTATTTGCTAAATTCCAGAATAATGAGAGAAGGATTTTTTTAGACATTTTTTATTACTTTCTTCAAAGTCAGAAGTTTACATACACTAACATTATTATGCCTTGAAACTATTTGGGAAAGCCCAGATAATGCTGTCATGTCTTTGGAAGCTTCTCTCATTATTCTGGCATTTAGCAAATAGAAATAATTTTGGTAATCGTCACGGACCTAAAACAGGAAAAGTGATTGTCTGATTTCATGTCAGACAGTGAGAAAAAAAGCATATGTGTCTTTTTATATAGTGTATGTAAACTTCTGGTTTCAACTGTAGGTGGTTTTCCATTATTTTAAAAAAGGCTCTTTACTCCACATATACCATAGCTGAAGCATTTGGCTCATTGTGTTCTCCAGTTTTACACTCCGGAAGAGGAACAGAGGATTTTTGCAGTCATTTTTATTTGTGCTCACAGTGGGTTCCCACTCTGACAGGTCTGCACAACCCTCCTGGGAATCTCATGAATATATTTTGGACTATTAAACCATTTTTAAAAAGCTATTTTGCATGCATACAGTCTAATCATTACAATGCAAATGAGATCGGTGGGATGGTAAATAAGGTGTGAATGAGAAAATGGAAAATGGATAAGTAAAACCACTTGAATGCACATCTGTGAGGGCAGCCATATTAGTTTGGATGCCCATTACAGTCAGGCTTTATTTCTGGTTTTGCTATTTTGTTCTACAGCTGTGTGAATAGGCCTTTATCATGATGCATTGTAGCTTTCTATGGTTATATAACTTAGCTGTAAATATGTTCCTGTGACACCCTGAACACTAAGACGCTCTGCATTTTCTATTAGCTCTATTTGAGTCTGTCACTTAGATATATTCCAGTGGTTTCATTTACAAAATCAACAACTGTGGAAATTAGTAACATCCTATTAGACATCCGAGGTGACATTTTTCACTGCAGCTGTCGGTGATAGCGATCTGCTGGGAGATAAGACAGGTCTCTGAAGCGACACCTGAACTTGTCATCCTTACAAACCATCAGGGGTCCTGCCACACAACCTACACACTCAGACAAAGATGAGGAGCTTTGAGTAAATCCTGTCATCCATCACATTTCACAAACACGACTCACATGTGTGGGGGAGGAGCTGTGGGAATATACAGTGCAGTCAAAAAGACACGTAGATGGTGTTTTATAGATGTATATGCTTATAAATTAGAATTATAGACCAATAAAACTCACAAGGAAAAATCATGCAAAATATGCGAGCCGTAAACACTGAAGGGCTTTGTTATGAATTGAGTTATATCAGCATCCGGGTGGCACAGCTGGCTAAGACATACAGTGTTCCATGTAACTGAGATGTATGTGGCTTAAATCCAGTCAGGGCCACAGTTATCACTGGTCAATGGTTATTTATTCTGGGAATCAGGGAAGGTTACATTCTACATTAGTGGGTATTTAAATGTATTTACAAGTTTAAAAGGTGTACTTAACCCTTTATCAGGCAAAGAACCACTTGAGCGGACATCTATAACAGGTTTCCTCATAGAACCACATGGATTTCATTAACATACTTAATATGGTGTTAAAAATGTTATAATGAGTACAACTAAAACTATTAACTATAATTTCAATTGTTTGTTAATGGTAAAGTAACTGTAAACTTACATTAATATATCATCTATTTGCCATTTATAAATTATTTAGTTAGTTAAACATTAATAAAAGTGTGTATTTACCATTCTAAATGGCCTATATATGGTTTATAAATTATGACTAAACATTAATAAACTATCTGTTTACCATTAATAAATGATGGTTATTGTAAAGTGTTACCGTTTATGTTTGTTTGGTCGGTGCATGAAAGGGACTCATCCTTCAGCTTTGAATCAATCCAGCCTGAAACAATAGTTACAATACAACAAAGACACATTGTTCTAATGTAACAATGTTCTGCTTCAAACAGTAAAACCAGCAAAATAATGTTGAACTAATTACCAAAGAGTATAAGTATTGTGAGGTTGATAATTGGTTCTTTGTCCAAGTTCAGTCCTGCCTGGAAGAAATATTCCAGGCAGGAATTAATATCACTGGGTTTCTGTTGAATATGTGATAGATCACATATCAGAGTGGAAACAGATTCTGGTGATAAATCAGGGTGGCAAGTGTTGGCTGCTCTACACGCCCAGTATGCCATTAATTAACACTCTTTTGCGTACATCAAGCCAATGATCTTGCCCTTTTTATATGAACACCTATTTTAATTAAGAGAAATACTGCTGTGTGTGGGGATTAGTCACTTCACTTCTCTGACCTCTTCCATCAATCTCACTCTATACATTGGGAGTCATTACAGAGTGTTCTGGTCCATTTGTTTTGATCATATTGTAAATGCCATTGTGTCTCTCTCTACACTTAGACGTGTCCGGCTTTGATTCATGAGCTGCATAGAGATGTTTGTTCATTTTTTGGGGGAGGAGTGCAAAAAAGACATGTGTGCATGATAAATAAATTGCCTGCCCTAGTTTGTCATTCAATAAAACCAAAGTTTATCTAAAGTGGAGTTAAGATCTGAACTCTGGACCTTCTTGCTGTGCGATAATAGTCGTTGTGGGTGTGCGGTTTTGTCAGGCGCATGATAATTATTGTGTTTGTATCAACAGTGTTATTGACGTACTGCAAAACACAGAGCCTGGATCTGCCATTACAGTCACCACTCGTCAAAGGCCTACTCTACTCCAGTGATTAAGTATTGCACATCTAATAAGTTTGCAAGAGACCATAGAGTTTAGAAAAGAAGTGGATGTAGCCAGAAGCATTCATTCTTTGAAATGGCCAGTAGCCATTTCAAAGGATGAATGATGATTTCATTTATTACCTCAATAAACATTTTCAATCAGTAGTTTCTTCAATACAGCATGTCATGATATTCATTTTGTAAATAATTATCCCCTTTAGAGTGAAATAGACATTATGGTTAGACATTAGGGGTGAGCGATATGGCCCTAAAAGATTATCTTTGCGATAATGTATTTTTGCGATAATGATATTCTTGATTTAAATCTACTGAAAAATATATAGAAAATTATTTTTTAGTCTGTATAACTAAATTAAAAATCATAAATGTAAATGTAGTGTAATTTGCAAACCTCAACAGTTGACAAATACAAAAAAATTACTCTTGACTCAAATAATTATAATAATAATTAATTATATAATATAATTATGAATATAATTTAATTATTATAATTATTATAGCAAATAATAAAAAATAACCATCTAGGGAGTCCGAGGGGCCCCCTGGGAGAAAAATGTTTACATTTTATAGTATAATCTGATCAATCTGGTCCACTTTGAGAGCTAAAGGTGAGCAAACATGTCACATAACATTTTTCACAGTCAACAGGGCTTTCCACTAGGACATGGAGTAGCCAGAATTTTTTTTCATAAAAGCCCAAATTTGGTGCCTCTCACACATTCTAATGCCACTATTCCATCATATACACTAATCTTAATCATTGCCTATTTCAATGAATTATTGTAAAGGAGAATAAGAGTTCTTGTATGTTTTATTTAAGGCATCTTATTTTGACAGTGTTCTTGTAAATTCTGTGGTGGATTCTGTGCTCTTATTTTTGAAAGCTGCATTTGTTTAGTGACAGGAAGTTATAGTAGCTTTTTGTGATTAAGACAACTTTAATTGTTAGCTAATATTAGCTCCTGGCTAACGAACAGCATAATGCAGCAGTGTGTTTGGACCTTTGACGGCCCGGACAGGTTGATAGTATTTAGTTCTCGTGCACACAGACGCATACGGAGAGATGATGCGGGGACTCTGATTGAAAATTGTTGTTTTGTTTTTTACTTATTATGGAAGTTCATTTTGTTAGCAGTGACTTAGTGTAGTATGCCTGTACAGTTGGGTGTGCAGTGTCAGATCCACCCTCAAGTATGGTCACTATGGTCACTTCTGTCTCCAAAAAGCCTAGAAGGCCTAAAAACTGTAGTCCACATAGGTGGTGTTACAGTAGTTAAGTCCAGTTCTTACATACGTACAATACAATACATACATATATATATATATATATATATATACAAAGAATGGTCAGAATCACAGAACCAGAGGTTTCTGGGTGCCAATGCAGTGGGCTCAGGGACGCCTGGCAATAAAGATGAATAAGCACATATTCCTTTGGATTTGGATACTTTGGATTGTCTTCATGAAAGATAGAGTTTCCACCATATAATAAAATCCTATCTTTGACTTTACATTACATTACATTACATGTCATTTAGCAGACGCTTTTGTCCAAAGCGACTTACAATAAGTGCATTCAACCTGAAGGTACTAGACATAGACCACAGGAATCAAGTAAGTACATTACTTTAAGAGCTAACTGTCATCGCTAAAGGAGTGCTATATGTTAAAGAAGGAAAGAAGAGAAAATAATAAGAGCTTTTTTTAATTTTTTTAATTTTAAATATATATGTTAGGTGACCATGACTTAACCGAGGTATTGTTGGAAGAGATAGGTCTTCAGCCTGCGGCGGAAGATGGCCAGGCTGTCTGAGGTCCTGATGTCGGTGGGGAGCTCGTTCCACCATTTGGGAGCCAGGACAGAGAAAAGTCTGGAAGTGGTTTTGAGCTGAGTTGACCCACGCTTGGTGGGAGTCGCCAGCTGTTTGACTTTTGTTACTCGTGCAGTTTTTTGGCATCTGATAATCCTTCAAACACATTAATCTGTACTCAGACTGGACCTCGATTCAGGGTCATGTGTGGTGCCAGAAGTGGTGCCACTGGATCCCCTGAAATACTGTTGCCATCCTGCTGGAGCTCAATCAACACCATTGGGCTAGAATAGCGCGTTTTCATGTACTACCACCTGTGTTAAGGCACAGGACACTGCACAAGGGCCTGAAAATTGGCCCAATGTTTTCTAAGCCTATTTTCAATGCTTTATTTATTTCTGAAAAATGTTCTGATTTCCCATGGGCCTCCTCTGACTGGTTCTTGGCCCTCCCTGTGCCGCCTCTTTTAAAATCCTGGAATCATCCGTGCTTGGATTGTATGTCATTGTTTTGCCACTATCTTAAACAACATGCCCCCACTCATACAGCCCCTTTGCACTGTTTTAATGCAGGGCTCTTTCCTGTCTAAATACCTGCTAACTGCCAATTTTCCCCTGCAGGCAACAACCCAAGAGGCCAGAGGGAGTTTTTATTTGTTTGTTGTTGGTTTTTTTACTGTGGGCAGATCTTTAAAAATTGTAATATATGAATGGACCAAGCACATAATATTTAAATGAGTAGAAACACCCATCCCTTCTGTGTGAGAATAATCTCTCTGGGCTCTTGAAATTTCCAGAATTATCTATTTTTCAGTATTTCTCTGTAGCACGTAGTCCTCTATCACTCATCTTCTGTAGATGGACTGACTGATTATTATTTTATCACTCAGCCCATCTGCAAAGCACGAGCAGATGGATGAAGCGATCAGATAATGAGCCATGATGGATGTTTTTTCATGTGTCATCCAGTTATTTTCAGTCTTTGTGCACGGCTCTGAAAGGCTGGCTGATTCCCTGAGTGCACAGGGCCTGTTAGCCTTTATTAACATATCATGCTATGGAAAAACACAAAGGCAGACATTCACACATTCCTACTCATAGAACCCACTACTGGAGGCTCTCACCTCTTTGCTCTTCTCTCTCCCACACTCACAAATGACTCCTCGTCTCTCTCCTTCAGGTCCGGCCCTTTTTAGCATCTCTTCACACCCAGCAGAGCAAAAGTCCTGAGATGATTTGGCCCGATCAAAGAGTTGGAATTACTCACTCTGCATCTGTAGGATTGTTCTGCATACCAGATTCACAGCCTGATTGAATTTCCCCACCTACACACTCGCCTCCTCTGTAATGTCACTCACACCTCACTAAAGCAACACTGTCATAGTCCGTTAGCCAGCTCGATATTCCCACTATTGGCTTCTCCTTTTCTGTCTCCAGCAGGAGTGTGAGAAGAAGAATAACAAGGGAATATTCTCCTTGTTATTCTCCAACAGCAGGGAAGAAAATAACAAATAGGAGTTTTGTTTTGTTGACAGAAATAGTGACTGGCCTTTCTCTGCAGGGAGTCGACTGTCATGGTATTTTGATACTGGTGGAGTCGTATTACAGAGCACCATAGCAAACTGTTAGCAATCATCAATTATGTTGCATCACTCAACAACACCAGAGGCTTATTCACTCTCCTGGGAACACTCAAAATGAAGTGCTCGTTCAGTTGGTGTTGTTTCCCTAATGGCTGTACCTGCAACACATAGTTTTCTCTTTTTCACTGTGGAGTGTGTTCAAGTGTGTGTCTGTGTGTGGGAGGAGGTAATTTGACATAAACTCAATGTTTTGCTATAGGATGGATATGTTAGGCAAAGGTTGTCCAAAGATACAGATTTGTGTCATTTACTAGTTCACTTTCTCAATTCAGCCTCATTTTCAGACAAAGTTCTCAACTACTTGGATGTTTCACTTCTTTCAGACATCGAGCGACTGAATTGCAGTCATTTTATATGGCTATCAACACAAATCATCCCATGCCACATATTACATCAATGAATATTTTATTCAATACTTTTGATCTTGAGATGATTGCTCAAAGTGCAGCAAACTCTACTGCTAGCTTTTTAACCTTTATTTAGGGTAATGATGGTTTTTACATTTGATTTTCTATATGGTTTAGTCTCTGCATTTCTGATCAATAAAACTAATAAAATAACATTATTTAAAGCAATGTAAAAGATTGTTTAACAGGTTATTTAACTATGAATGTAATACTGATGCCTCTTTAAGACCCACTGACACAAACAAGACCATCAGCAAGAATATTTGCTTATTCCATTTTTTATTTTTTTTTAATGCCTGCCTGGTCTAATTCCAATGGACAAACCCAGATCCTCATATTTATTTATTTCAAAGGAAGTGTACATTTTAGGAACACAACAAATAGTTAACTAGGAAAACAGGTTTTGCTGCACTGACCCAAGGAGCAGGTTCATTTATAGTCTAACAGCAATAACTTCAAACACACAATCACCTCCGGGACTCAACCCTGACCTTGGAATGACCAGGAGAAAAGTAGATCTCAGGGGGCTGGGAAATATACTGTAGGGGTGAACAGCTCTTTATTAGGTGAAGTGTGTACCTAATAAAGCGGTGGTGTGGTCTCCTGCTTCAAGGTTGGACGTGTTATGCGTTCAGAGATGGTCTTATGCAGACACTGGCTATAACGAGTGGTTATTTGAGTTACTGTTGGTTTTCTATCATCTCAAACCAGTTTGGCCATTCTCCTCTGACCTCTTAGCCTGGCTAACACCAGACTAATCTCAAATGAGATCTGGTCTGGGAAACAGCCGTTCATTTCTCCGTAGAGGAGGTGTGGTTTACGATCCTCCAGAGCCGTTTATTGGGCGCTTAGAATGTCTATCAAAAGCGTCTGTAGGTAGCTCTTAGCCAATCAGATCAGTTATACCAGATGACGTAGTAGAGCTACAGAAATGGATGTTTGTTGTGTGTGTGTCTGTGAGAGAGTGTTGCTTGCTGCTTTGCTTCTCCAGTTCTCGCTTTCTGCAAGAAAAGCGTAGCGCTACCGCTATTAGCCCCGGTACCGTAACGCCGGTGATCTCGCTACGAGCCGGGGGACAGCGGAGCCGCCGAGAGACCTTACGCCTTTCAACTTTCCCTCTAAACCATCTACAGCTAGAGAGAGTTTCGCGTCTGCTGCAGCCATATTGGATCCGTAAGAAAACTACAAGCTTCCGTCTGCCGGGTAGTACGCGTCATCGTCTTGCCGTCCCTCCCCGCTCTGTGATTGGATCCCTAAAACAGGGCTAAGAAAGCTCTGTGGTTTCCAGACCCCTTGGCAGTTCGAAATGAAATCGAGCGTGCAAGGCAGTCTGGGTATATACAGGCTACTGACCTCTGGCATCAACGAGGCATTTTGGCCCAGAGAACTGCTGCTCACTTGATATTTTCTCTTTTTCAGACCATTCTATGTAAACCCTGAAGTGGTTGTGCGTTAAATTCCCAGTAGATCAGAGGTTTCTGAAATACTCAGACCAACCATGCCACATTCAAAGTCACTTAAATCACCTTTTTTCCTCATTCTGATGCTCACTTTGAACTTCAGCAGGTCGTCTTCACCATGTCTACAAGCTTAAATGCGTTGAGTTGTTGCTGTATGACTGGCTGAATACATATCTGTGTTACAGGTTTTTCTCAGTCACTTTGGTGCATTTCTCACATTATTAACATTTGCACAACATTTAGTTCAACCTCCACAACATTTAGTCATTTGTACACATCATAGTAACAGTTTCTCATTCCTTCCAACAAATTGCAAATGCTTTTGGACATGCATCAGTTGCTTTCATACAACTCTCTGCTGTCTAATACTTTATTATTTGCTTATGTCATGTCAGTCAAAATTAACTATACTTGTGAATGCTGGATAGTCATTCCATACAAAACGAATAGTCCTCATTTCATTGCCTGAGTCATTACATACAAAAATGTTGAATTAGTTGTCAAAATCTGTCAAGCAAATTTTATATATTTTTTGAAATCTTTTTTTTTCTCCTGAAAATGTCTCCTAAATTGAACAATTTATCTCAGGTGAATCTCAGCTTTCACTGATGAGAAGGCTGTGTGAAGCATTAGTTGCAATCAATGATAAGCCGCTTCTCTACAATCACTCAGAGCTGAATCCCATAAACCCATAAACACTTTACAACATATATGAACCAAGCAGGACATAGTGTACCATTCAGGGAGGAAGGGGATGACATGTGATGACATCACAGCAGAGTCCTGCAGAGGGTGGATTCGTCACTCGAGGAGATACTTTCCTCACTGCATTGCAAGAGATGATATTGGCTGTGATGTAGATGAAACTATGTGGCCAGACAGAGAGGAACATCTGGATGTGCATGAATTTTACAGTACTATGTACAGTACAGGCCAAAAGTTTGGACACACCTTCTCATTCAATGCGTTTTTCTTTATTTTCATGACTATTTACATTGTAGATTCTCACTGAAGGCATCAAAACTATGAATGAACACATGGAATTATGTACTTAACAAAAAAAGTGTGAAATAACTGAAAACATGTCTTGTATTTTAGATTCCTCAAAGTAGCCACCCTTTGCTTACTAGAATACAAGACATGTTTTCAGTTATTTCACACTTTTTTGTTAAGTACATAATTCCACATGTGTTCATTCATAGTTTTGATGAATTTACAATGTCAATAGTCATGAAAATAAAGGAAAAACATTGAATGAGAAGGTGTGTCCAAATTTTTGGCCTGTACTGTATGTTGTATGTTCAGTTCCAATATGTACTGCAAAATTGCTTACAGTTGTGCACAGCTCTACCCAAAGGGAGTTTATGTTTGTTGTAAATAAGGGTGTTTTTTTCTTTTGCACAATTCTGTGAACAAATTAGAATTACAAAGAGCATATGCAGTAAATATATGAAACATACATATTCAGTGTGTTGTACTCAGCTACCTCACTAAATACAGTAATGTGTAACTTTACTGTAGCTTTCAAAAGGCTGTGCAATTAGTATGTAGTGCTGTCTTGAGCATTTTCACGTAATGTCACCAACATTACCAGTTTCCAGAGTAAACTGTCATAATAAAACATGACAGACACAAACACTTTTCATCTTGATGTCACTGACACTTTCATTGACATGAATACTTGCTTTTGAGGAATGAGCTATGATCCATTTTGAGCAAGCAGCATGCTTTTGCAGGTTATCAACTAGGTTTTGCAGTTTGTACTAATTGTTTTGAGAAATGCATTAACTGTTTTGCAAATGTAAATAGTGATGTGAGAAATGCACCAAAGCGACTGGGAAAACTGTAATGAGCAGTTGCCCAGGTTGGTTATGAAGTGGCCGATGAGTCTTTAACTTTAATAGAGTTCAAAAGTTATGAACATAATTATTTTAGCAATTGCAACAGCAGAGTTGGGAGCCTAAGTAAGATGATGTTGTTTCTTTGTTCATAGTTGAAATCCTGACAGTGGAATTTTAAACAACATACATACAGAAAAGATATTTCCTACTAATGCCAGTGAACATGGCATTATAGTACGCAAACTATATAGACAGCTGTTTCTGGCAATATGGAAATATTGTATGATATATGGACATAACTAATGATAAGTCAATACGTAACATAATTATCATAACAGAAGCTGTGCAGCTCAGCACCAACATTAGCAACTTGCTGGATAAAAATAAGTGACGGTTTAGATTTTTTTTTTTCCAAACAGCTAAAAGATGAGTGAATATTACAACTACATTCAGCAGGTTGGCTCCAAATGAACTATTTGCTCTGTCTTCTTGATGGATGGGTGGATGGATAGATGGATGGATGGATGGGTGGATGGATGGATGGATAGAAGTATGGATGGATGGATAGAAGGATGGATGGATGGATAGAAGGATGGATGATTGATAGAAGGATGGATGGATAGAAGGATGGATGGATGGATGGATGGATAGAAGGATGGATGGATGGATGGATAGAAGGATGGATGGATGGATGGATGGATGGATGGATGGATGGATGGATGGATGGATGGATAGAAGGATGGATGGATAGAAGGATGGATGGATTGATAGAAGGATGGATGGATAGAAGGATGGATGGATGGATAGAAGGATGGATGGATGGAAGGATGGATGGATGGATAGAAGGATGGATGGATTGATAGAAGGATGGATAGAAGGATGGATGGATTGATAGAAGGATGGATGGATGGATGGATGGATGGATGGATGGATGGATGGATAGATAGATAGATAGATAGATAGATAGATAGATAGATAGATAGATAGATAGATAGATAGATAGATAGATAGATAGATAGATAGATAGATAGATAGATAGATAGATAGATAGATAGATAGATAGTCTCCTATGGTCCCCATATTTATATGCCATATGATGGGAACTGAACATGAAAAAGGGTCCTTTGTTCCGCAGCTCTATATAGCACATAATGAGAACCTGAAGAAAATGTTTCCCAGCTCTGTATTTGCTCAATATGACGGGCTAGATACAAGGCAGGGCACTGACTCTAAGAGTTATTAAATACTTGAGATATAATTGCTCTTTCTCTTAGATGAATAGGTCCTAAATAAATTGCAGACCAATCAACTTTGTTTGTTACACAATAACACTCAAGATGAGTAATCCAGGAAAACAAATAGTTTGAAACAGCATGATTAGATTGGAGCAATCATTAAGTTTAAGCAGTCCTCAATTATGTGTCTCCAACCCAGTCATGTGATATTATACTTCAGTACACAATTATTCCTTAGACGACTACAGATGAACATTAAATCCTGAAATTCACATTATAGATGATAGATAACCAGATTGACAGGCTCCAGCCTTATTCTAGGTTTTGGTTTTCCAAGTCTTGTTTTCCACACAGAATATTGATCAGTAATCAATAAAGAATTGAACAAGAATTGAGCCGATAGCAGAATCAATCATGGCATTGGTATCAATTAATTCTTATCAATTCCTATCCTTATTCTTGTACGTGAACAGTAACAGTTAAAAGGATTTCAGTTGTGACTCCTCACTGCTGGATCTGTAACTAGGCAATTATTTGTTATCACATAACCTCAACATTTCTATAAAGCAGAGATTTAGTGCTGCTTGTGTCTGTAGAGATAGAGTAAGGAGCTCAGATTAGGAACGCTGCTCCCTCGTTTTGAAAGGAGCCAGTCGAGGTGGTTTCGGGCATCTGATAAGAATGTCTCCTGGACAACTCCCTTTAGAGGTTTTCAAGGCACATGCTCTGCAGAGGAGACCCTGGGGCAGACCCAGAACATGCTGCAGGGATTATATGTCCCATCTGGCCTGGAAACACCTCGGGATCCCTCAGGAGGAGCTGGCGGATGTGACTGGAGAGAAAGAGGGTTGGGCTTACTGAAGCCTGCTGCCACTGACAAATTAATGAGTGAGTTGTTTTCTGTGGGGGTTTTGCCCTCGGTGAACAAAATTTGATAACTAAATTGGATCCTCCTTTCGTCTGAAAAATGTGATGTTACCATTTGTGTACTGAATATGTACTATTAATCCCTGATGATCCACCTTGAAGGCAAGATGCTATCATACAGAAGTGTTATCGTTTTTCTTTGTGACAAGTTAAGGTGAAGCCATCGCTGCAGCTACACTGCAAAGAAAGAAAAGTTGGGTGAACTAAAAATTTCAAGGCAACAAACTTCGATAAAATTTTAAGTTGGACAATTGAACTAAATATTTTAAGTTTTGTTTTTGAGTTTGCTCAACTCTGAATTCAGATTTTTGTCAACTCAACTGTAAATTATAATAACTTTTAATCCTTCCTTCTGCTAACTTCTGCAATGTGTTGAATTGGCACGATTGTAACGCCGCTATGAAATGTCAGCTAATGTTGTGACCACAATTTTGAGTTAGCATTGATACGCTAATGGTTACTCTTGTAAATGTAACAAGCAGCGCCGCTAGCATCAGTTAGCCGCTAGCATCAGTTAGCCGCTAGCTTTAGCTAATGACAGAATTTCACCACTTTCTCGCATTTCACAACAAAGAAATAAGAGTTAGCAGAACTATTGTCCCTTGTTGTGAACCCCAACTTAAAGATATAAGTAAACAACACACAAACTTTTTGTTTTTGAGCAGACAACTGGCTTGTTTTGTTCTGCTAACTTACATTATTGCCCTAAATATCAATAATTTATATTTCCAAGTTTTACCAACTTAAATCACTGTTTTAGGCCAAAAAATACAAGTTGGCTTTTTTGCAGTGTGCACTTGTCGCCATCTTTAATGTGTTGTTGTTGTTGTTTCATGTTGGTAGCTGTTTTTCTTTCTTGGCATCTATCAGCAGACTAGAGCACTTGCAGGTGCCCCCATCAGGTCCTGTAGTGTTGCATCCCCAGTTCCTTCAGCACTGCAACCGAGCTTGGCATCTTCTTGGTACCAAACAATTGGCTCTTGTGACATCCCTACTTTTTTGTTTTTTCTTTTAAATGGGTATGATGTAGCAGATTAAAATATGTTTACATCAAATTAACCAAGCAGGACCATGAGATTCATCATCACATTTTAAAATTGCTTTGTTAAATAAACAATTATATATTTTCATCATCTACTGTGTGAAATAATGATAAAGAAATTAAAGTAAAACAATGGCCCCATCCGTGAGGATTATTTGAATAAGATAGTAGCTCATATTCGCTGGTTTGAATTCAGAGCTTGCTGGCTTAAAGCAGTCGACATAGTGAGTGTTATCTTTGACCTAATGTGGAGCCGTTTGGCTCTGCACCTGCACGTTCATCACATCTTCAAAGCGAAGGTGCAGCGCTGCGTTGTGTTGATAAAACATTGGCTCGAGTCGAACTGGCTCTTTGAGGGATAACACCAACTGAAAGAGAGGGCAGGGGAAATATTTCATACACGCATGAGTGCACATGCACTTACTCCTTCACTTACTTATGTAGAACTTTCTTTTCTTCTCTTCCTCTTTCTACGCCTCCCAGCCCTTTCTGTCCTCAACCGTCTCTCTCTGGTGCTTTACTACAAACACATTTATACTTTATCTCTGTCCTCTCTACTTACTCTCACCGTCACCGTTCCCTCTTCTTCTTTCCGCCCTCTCTCATCTCTCATCTGTGTCTGTCTAATGCCTTGCCAATCAGAGCAGCACCATCAGCATACTGAGAGGGCTTTGAGAGAGACAGGAGGGAGACGAGACAAGACAGATCCAGGGAGACGCAGAAGACCCAAGAAGGCAGAGGACATCTGGAGCCTGGTTGCTAATTCATTCACAGATGATAAATGAGCCATTTTGTGCTTGCTAATGGGCGGGAGAGGTGGAGACAAACAATAAATGGATTTACTAAAATACATTTCTCTGCCCTCTGAGACATTTGAGCCCAAAATTGAGTTTAGAAATCGGTAAGTGATTGAGGTGAATCAGAGTGAGGTTGGAGTTAAATGGTTTTAAAGGAAAAGTTAACATTTTGAGAAATGTACTCGGCAAATGGACTGCATTTATATCCTGCTTTTATCTAGAGCACTTTGCATTTTTTTTCTTCTGATTTGCATTCACACTCATAGCTGCAAGCTATGGTGCAAGGCTGGCCTTACCACCCAAGGCAATTTGGGGTTCAGTGTCTTGTTCAAAGACACTTCGGTGTTTGAGCCGGAGCGAGGATAGAACTGCCATCCCGACAGTGAACCCTTTATCAGGCAAAGAACTATATTTGGTAACTTCAGGTAATATTTCGAGAAAAAAGTTGCAAATTTACTAGATTAAAGTGGCAAATCTACAAGAAAAAAAGTCGCAGATTTTAGAGATTTAAAGTGGCAAATCTGTGCGAAAAAAGTCGCAGATTTACGAAAAAAAAAGTGGGAAAAAAGCAACTTTTTTCTCCCAGATTCACCACTTTAACCCTTTATAGGGCACTCATTGAAATACTTGCAAATTCCAAATTTCAACCCTAGAGAATATTGGAGGATATTACATACAGCCAGAATGTGTAAAATAATATTTTGACAAAAAAATTTACGAGATTATAGTGGCAAATCTACGAGAAAAAAAATGCGTAGATTTATGAGATTTAAAGTGGTGAATCTGGGAGAAAAAAGTTGCTTTTTTCCCACTTTTTTCGCGTAAATCTGTGACTTTTTTTCGCGCAGATTTGGCACTTTGATCTAGTAAATTTGCTATTTTTTTCTCGAAATATTACCTGAAGTTACCAATTGTATAGTTATTATAATTATATATTATAATCTTGCCCCATCTGAGCCTCGTCCACCCAACGCTGATTTACTTTCTTTCCATTTAGTTATAAGGCTATATTATAATTATTAATTATAATTCAGGAGGTGGTTAGCCTAGCTTAGTCTAGCTTAGCATTAGGGGGTCATTCCCATGTTCACAGTGTCCCATGTTCCCCATATTTATATGGCTTATAATGGGAACTGAAGATGACAAAGGGTCCTATGTTAGTGCACAAAGTGGGAGCTCTGTATTTGCTCAATATGACATGGATAAGTTATAGGGTAGGGGACTGAATCATGACACAAGAGTCATTAAATACTTGAGATATAATTGCTCTTTCTGTGAGAAGAATGGTTCCCAAATTAATTGCAGACAAATCAGCTGTTTGTGTGTTACACAATAACACTTAAGATGAGTAATCCGGGACAACAAATTGTTTGAAACAGCATGATTAGTTTGTTGCCATCATTAAGTTTAAGCAGTCCTCAATTATTTGTCTCATACCCAGTCATGTGATATTCTACTTCAGTACACAAATATTACTGGGACCACCGCAGATGAACATTGAATATCCTGGAATTCCCATTATAGACACCACTGCTGTTTATCCTGTTTAACAATTTAACCACAATTGACAGGCTCCAACCTTATCCTAGGCATAGTCTTGCTTTCCACACAGAATATTGATCAGTAATCAGTAAAGGAATCGATAAATAATTGAAGTCAAGTCAAGTCAAGTCGAGTCAGATTTATTTATTTAGCGCATTTACAGATGGCTGAGCCGCATCAAAGTGCTTCACATAAAAGTGCAAGAAAGTGCAATAAAATACAGAATTGACAAAATTGACAAAGGTAACAAAGAAAACAAAAAACAAAACAAAATTTAATTTAAAATAAATTAGAAGAAGATGGGATATTTTTAAAAGCACTGTGGGATTACTAGGGTACACTATTCCCTAGCACTTGCCAGAGGAAGAAAAAAAAACTTTAATCGAAGGCAAGAGAAAAGAGGTGGGTTTTTAATAAATAATTGAAAAGATAAGCAGAATCAATAATGGCATTGGCAACAATGAATTCTTCTCAATCCTATACCTATTATTGTACCTTAAAAATAACTGTTTACTAAGGATTTAGATAGCATTTTGGCTCTGATAGGGTTAAAAGATGTAGTTCAAAATCACTTATGCTGCAAAAGCGCCTCAGCTTTCCAGCGTGACCTGTTTCATTTTAATGTAAGCTTTGCTTCACTCCCCCATATGGTGAAACCTTCCCTTTCAAAGCAGCAGAGTCGAAGTTGTAAAGAGCGAAAACTGTAAGGAATGAGTAACCAACCTGTGGCCCGTGTCACGCTGTCTCGCCTCAGCGGATGGTAATGAAAAATATGCCCTGCATCGTAATCACCAGTGACCCTCATGCGAGGGTTGATTGGCTTCTCTCTGGCCCCCTGGGTGTCCTCTGAGCAAGGTCCTGACCGGCCACGAGTCCAGACCTGATGAGAATATTCATGACCATGTATGTTTGAAAGCCGAGAGGCTTACATTGATTTGTCTGAAATAACCCAGGGTGCTGCCGCCAGGTGTGGAGGCTGGGATGTCTGATGAATGGGACAGTTAGTGCAGCTTCTGTGTGCATGTGTGTGTTTTATTTCAGCCCTGATTAACTGACTTGACTTGCATTTGTTTAACCCTTTGATGCACAACATGGGTCTAAAGAGACCCGACTGAGGTTTTAATTTTCTATATTTTTGCAATAAATTAATTCCATCATTCAGTATTCCAGGTTTTCCTCAATCAATTTGTTTTTGATCATCATACATCCTAATTTTTTGTTTTTCATTTCTTACTTTTTGAATAAAAACCCTTTTTGTATCAATACGCTTCTCATGCACAACATGGGTCAAAAATGTCATGATGGGGGTATTATGTGTCTAATTTTAAGGAAAAATGAATTTAATCAATTTTGGAATAAGGCTGTAACACAATAAAATGAAATGGAAGCTGGGATGTCTGATGAATGGGACAGTTAGTGCAGCTTCTGTGTGCATGTGTGTGTTTTATTTCAGCCCTGATTAACTGACTTGACTTGCATTTGTTTAACCTGCTTACACTCTTGTTGACGGACAGCCAAACAGAGCTTGGGTCTGAGGTGTGAGTTACAGCTTCAGCATTAAGCTGATTTGACCAAAATAACCTTCAAAGCGTCATGATGCTGGTGATATAATGAGACCATACTGCTGAAGTGATCTGAGTAAACAGAGCCATATGGTTCTGCACACCTCCTCTTTCTGTCAGCCTGAGAATGCCCATGTGAATCCACCCTTACTCATTTAATAAGCTTATGTTTTTCCATTGTTCTGAATGGTGGCAAAATGACAAGCTGGTATGGTAATATCACACCACCTGTGTGATGAGAAGGTTAATCGTTTGGAGGAAAATACTCGTATTTCATTCATTTTCTGCTGCTTTGTAAAATGTATCTGTTCATTGGTTGCTTTGGGTATAATCATGGTATTTATGTGTGCTAATAGGAGGAAATTTATGCTGAAATATAAGTGTGTTAGTGCACATCCCTAAATGCTTCAATACATCACTGTGTATTTACAACATTTATTAAAGCCCCCATTAATGTTTCATGTTGAATATGGGTCGTGATCATATTTTCAAGATGCTGGTTATTTATCTCTCTTCTATTAAACATAATACTGAGCTGCATTATTCACATTTTCTTTGAGTTAAACGTGGCGCCACTGTTATGAAATTCCCACAACTATTTCTGCATTTGTTGTGCTGTGATGAATACAAATGCCCTGTGTCTGGTACCCATGGAGATGCTGTGAACCATAGTGCGAATTTCAAGTCTAAACAATATTTGAATTTATAAATCTCTCTGGGCTCAGAGTGTGGTATTCTCAAGGTCCTTCTCCTGCCTCAGTTTTCTCACTCTGAACGCAATTAGGAATCACCAGTTATGTGTTGATTAGTGTGAAAACTGTAAACATCCATACCACACTGGTCTGTAAAGCACAAATCAATATCTGTGAGTGTGTGTGTGTGTGTGTGTGTGTGTGTGTGTGTGTGTGTGTGTGTGCATGTGTGTGTGTGTTATTTAGACACATGGAAAAAATCAATATAAATAAACTTGCAATATACAGGCAGTTATAGGTATGTGTTAGTCGGGGCCCGCTCCACCTTCTGTTCTTAAATTACTGTTTAGCTTTATAAAATACAAAAGTATGTATAGTACATCAAAGTGTAAAATATAGTATACAGTATAGCGTAGTGTATAGTATAGTAGAGTACAGTATTATATAGTATATATATATCGTACATTTTAGCGTATTATATAGTATAGTAGAATACAGTGTAGCGTAGTATATAGTATAGTACAGTATAGAGTAGTGTATATAATAGTATAATACAGTATAGCGTAGTTTATAGTATAGTATAGTACAGTATAGCGTAGTATATAGTATATAACATTATATCGTAGTATATCATATATGACAGTATAGCGTAGCATGTAGTATATGACAATATAGCATAGTATATAGTGTAGTATAGTACAGTATAGCATAGTTTATAGTATAGTACAGTGTAGCATGGTGTATATTATAGTATAGCATAATACAGTATAGCATAGTATATGACAGTATAGCGTAGTGTTTAGTATAGTATAGTATAGTATAGTATAGTATAATACAGTAACGTATAGTACAGTATAGAGTGGTATATGGTATAGTATAGTATAATGCAGTATAGCATAGTATATAGTATAGTACAGTATAGTATAGTATAGTACAGTATAGTATAGTATAGTACAGCATAGTATTGTACATTATAGTATAGTATAGTACAGTATAGCATAATGTATAGTATAGTATAGTACAGTATAGTACAGTATAGCATAGTGTATAGTATAGTACAGTATAGCATAGTGTATAGTATGGTATAGTATAGCATAGTGTATAGTATAGTATAGTATAGTACAGTATAGCTTAGTATATAGTGCACTATAGCGTATTATATTGTATAGTATAATACAGTGGGGCGTAGAACATAATATAGTATAGTACGGTATAGTAGTATATAGTTTAGTACAATACAGTGTAGTATATTGTAAAGTGTAGGATAGTGTAGTGTAAGCATTATATATTTTAAACACATTAGTACAATGTTAACGTTGTGCCTTTGTTTCCTGCACCTGCTCTATTTCTGCTCTCCCGTGGACTTAATTGGGATTCTGTCTGGACCTGCTCCCCGTCCCTGAGAGCTTTTGTATCTTTTCTGTTGTGAATAAATCAGTGAAGTGTCGCTGCCCGTCTCTACGTCTGCATTTGGGTCCTTCCCTCGTCGCACACCAGCTGTGACAAATGCAGCTTTAAGTAAAAGGCGAAACTCGGCTGCTTTGCTAATTTTAACTTCAGTGATTGGTCAGGCTATATATTTACTTGCTACCACTGTTTCACACAACAGCAATAACTGTACAGTACATCTGCTCTATATTACTCACAGTTGCATCAGATGTCAGTCTCAGTAATTTTGACCAAGTATGAGTCATGTGGACTAAAGAACTGACACACAGAGCTCTTAGTGCCATCCTGATTGATGATAATAAGCAAACACATAACATGATTAGTTAACAGTAAATGTTTATTCATGGCTTTATGCTGATATTCTCCCACTTCATTAACTTCTTATTTATATCTACTGTAGATACAATTTGTACCTTAACTGTCTGGTCCAGGCATGAGATGTGGTTAGTAACACATCATGTTGATTTTCTCTGAGAAATGAAATTGAAATGGGTTGAAAGAAAAAGGAGGCAGACAGAGACGGCAATGAAAAAATCTTGTAACTTTCTGTTCGGTGTTACTGAGATCTGTGACTTTCACAAGCACACAGCTGTGCTTTCCAGTGCATGAACAAAATGTGTTTAAATGGAACATGAATCCTGGAGGACACCTGCCTTTTTCCTCCAGCAATTTTTTCCAAAAAAACACACACAAAAAAACACCAACATACAATCTCAGGCAGCTGAATGTCACAAAAAAGTTTAAATTATCATTATAATGTGTATTTTCTTCCAAATATTCATGTAAATTGAGTTTCAGATGCATTAAAAGCTGGTTTGGTGTCATTAAGGGGCACAGGCGTGCAGAATCCCATGCTTCACTCACTCAATTTTCTGGACGCCTCAAATGCAAATGAGTGTATTTGATCTAGTGGTTGTTGTTCAGAAGACATTGTAGAGGCGAGGAGATTGGCTACTGAGGTTGATAATTTAAAAAAGGGAGACTCTTCCCTCTGCTTCCTACATTTATAAGCAACAGAACAAATTTCTCCATGCAACAAATTATCTGAGCTGGCAGACAGACAGATGAGTAATGTCTGGTAGTTAAAAAAGGGAAAGCAACTCTGCTTCGGTTCAATGTGTGTCAGAACAAGATGGTGCCTTTCTACAAGCCTCCATTACAGGGCTTTACTGATCCAAACATGCAAATCTGTGTCTAAAAGGCACCCTTTGTGCATAATCCACACACAGCTTCTATGGTGGGACAAGAAGGAAAAGACTGGGTGCCAATACAGTATCAGTAACATACTGTAGTACAAGTGTGTGCGTCCTATAAGGGGGACAAATACTCTATGATTTTCTAAACATTATGTTAACTGTTCAAGTGTGCCAAACAGGTTATAATTGGAAAAAGACTTGGAGCAAATTGTAATATTGTATTTCACAATGATTTGAGTCATTACCATAGTGAGTCCCTCATCTGCTGGCACAGAAAATGGTGGTTAATAAGTTCAAGATTTCTGCAAGGAATTCTGCATTGATTTTCCACTTGAACTGTGTTAGTGTGGCTTATTATTTTCCAACAGCAGTGCGTCTGATTGCAGTCAACAACATAAAATTGCCCGCTCTCATCAATACTTCAGTCCTATTTAACAAACATGCAGAAGCCTCGATTTAAGCATGGAGTTCAACAGGCATCATTTATGAGTGAACTGAGAGTCTGAAAAGTAAGGCGACGCTTGGCGAGTTGAAGCAAATGATGCATTTACATAAAAGCAATTCAAGTTATTTACATAATGCATTAAAAACACCAACCTATTAAAAACACTTCTCTTTTTTGCAGTCTCTGATTATGTGACATGGCCCTAAAAAACCCACAAACACCAAACACAAGTAGCACCAAATGCTCTTAAATCCCTCTCATGCCAACTGCAACTCCTAAAAATGACATTAACAGGCAGCTAATATGCAGCATCAACTAACTTTCACTGGCAGCATTAAGTGCCTATGCAGGGGGTAGCGTTAGATTCATATACTGCAGGGAAAACTAAGAGTCTGCTGGAGTTATAGATGGCTTATTTATAATGCTAATTTATTTAATGTTTATTTGTATAGGGACAAGAGTGTAGCATAAACCAATGCCACAAACACAGCATTTATTGCCTAAGCCTTAAAATGCATAAACCTTAACAACAAATACACAAGAGACCGTATAAAACATAAACAACAATATATATAAACAATAAAATCCCATAACTCAAAAAGGAAACACAGACAAAACAATAGAATACACCAGCTAACACCATAAAGCACCATGACTGATCCCTCTTAAAATGATCCAGTTCTGTTGGTAAGAAATTCCTCGTTTCCTCACTTTTTCGTTTTTCGTTTTTTCGTTTATTTCGGTCAATACATGTCATCAAAACAGAAGTAACAAACCAGAAAAAAAAAACATTGATCAAAGTAAACAACATGTAAACAGAGAGAGAAAATTGATGATAGACCTTTGGACCAAAAAGGCTGAAGAATAGCTTATTTTGCCTACCCTGTTACAACTCAAGTAAATTTAAAAATTAGAAATGTACAATCTGTTATTTATCAACAAAAGAAATAAGCAGTCACAAAAGAGAGAAAAGAAAGAGGCTTCTTATTACTTTACTCTAACTTATATAAATTAATCATCCTATTTTTAAGTATTTTTTGTGAATAAGTTAATCGTATTGCAAGTTTTTAAGTCTTTCTCCAATTTGTTCCATAAATTAACTGCTGTTACCGTGGTGCATCGTGATTTGGTGTTGGTTCTGGTTTTTAACTTCAACACTGAAGGCTTCGCTCGGTTTCATGTTTACCCATAACCACCATCTTAACTAAAGCTTAACCAAATGGTTTCAGTTGCCTGAACATAACTATAAACAACCTGTGGAGAAACCAGTTATTCACACAGTTCCACTTGAGATTTGATAAATATGAACTTTATTGAATTGTGGCAAGAAGCCTCACAAGATATTCAGGATGTAAACCTACTTTGTTGAAAGCTACCTTTATCATGTTTTAATTGCCATAAGAGGTAATGTAAGGTTAGAAAAATATGGTTGTATCTGAATGTCTTTGTTAACTTTTGTTGTAGTGATATTAAATTATGCATTCACATAGTCTGCAATTTTTTTCCCCAGCTGTCGTTCCTGCATTTAGCAGCTGTAACTGTGTTTTATCCGGCCTGGAATCTGTATTTATTTTCTTTTTATGCATCTAATATTATAGTTTGCTCTTCATTTGTTAAAGATAGTAGACTCCATGTTTGTACGAGTAAAAAATGCACAGATTTATGAGATTTAAAGTGGTGAATCTGGGAGAAAAAAGTTGCTTTTTTTCACTTTTTCCTCGTAAATCTGCGACTTTTTTCGCGTAGATTTGCCACTATGAATCTCTCAAATCTGCAACTTTTTTTCTTGTAGATTTGCCACTTTAATCTAGTAAATTTGCAACTTTTTTCTCGAAATATTACCTGAAGTTACCAAATATAGTTCTTTGCCTGATAAAGGGTTAATAACACTGACATTTTCGAAAAGAGATACGCAAAATCTGTGTGTGTGATTTAATTTGCTGCCCAGAGAGTGGTATAGGTTGTAGAGGAGGTGTGTGTGTGTGTGTGTGTGTGTATGTTTATGCATGTGTGTGTTTATGAACAGACATACTGCAATATGTTCAGGACTACACCTTGCAGAGCACACAGCAGACAACAGTTCATTATTGCATGATTACCATATGCTTGTGAGACTGTGGGTTCAAACCTGGTTCAGATCCAGCTGGTGATTCATGTCCCTTCTCATTCCATCCTCTCTCACTCCGCTGTGTGCCGAGTACAGTACGCTGCCTATTGATCAGAGGCGTCTTTAAGTAAAGATTCGTCTTTAAAGCTTCGAAAATGTTTAGGTTGAATGATGAGGAAAAATATCTTTTCTCAGTATTGGTCATTTTTTGGATCCGAGTCAAAGCGGCTGATGGACTCCTGCCAGTTTGTAGCAGGTGATGTCAGGTTGAGTAACTCCTCTCTGTTAGAAAGACGAGAGAAAAACAAGAGGCCATCTGTGCTTGTGGAGCTTTAGAAGGAAATGAACACAAGCTTACAAATCTAACTTTGTACAGATGTATGTGTGTGTTTGAATGTGCGTGTGTGAGTGCATCCCCGTGTGTTTGCTAACTGCCAGTGATTCGCAGATAAAAGCCTACGGAGATGTGCAGTCGCTAAAAGATTAACAGCGTGTCAGTGTCATATGATTCAAATTTCTCTGCATAATAAATGCAAGGATGAGTTTAAAAATACACAAGACTGTGAATTATTCAGCCACTCCCCTCGCACTCTGAGAAGCTTTTTGACTTGATGCCGCTCAGCCACAGTGAGTTATGTGGCAAACACCCGAGGAAACCATCAGTGACGTTAGATGGTGGAGGTGAAACTGAAATTTATATTCAAGAACTACAAACTACCACCGGCACAATTTAATATAAAATATAAATGGGCGATATTACTTTATTAAGAGCAGTGGAATAATTCGGAGAGAATATACCACCCATGGAGTGTGTAAATAAGGCCATTCATTTGCCTCCATGCTCCATTTTGTCAAAATCACTTCTTAAAATGATAGTTCGGGGTTTTTTAAAGAGGGGTTGTATGAGCTACTTATCCATAGTCAGGAGTAGAAGCAGGCAGGATGTAAACTCAGCAAATATTGCTGTGGAGGCAGCAGCAAAACATAATTAAGCCATCTAAAGAAATCAATATCAGTTATAGTTATAGTAGAATATTTTCACTGCTTTACCTTCCAGTGTTACAGCCATTTTCAACAGGGAACTGAAGCTGTAATATTAATATATGCTCTCTCTAAAGCCACCAGACTCCTTTGACAAAAACAGTAATTTTACCCCGTAGAACATGGGAGTTGCTGGTCAGCTGCTGCCTCGATTCATTTGTATGTTTGTGTTATTGTGTTGAATCTGAACTAATCCTTTATAACACCAAAGTCACACAATAACACAAACAAACTAAGGGACAGAGGCAGCGGTAGACCAACAACTCAAGGGTTGTGAGAGGTTAAACTAGTGTTTTTGTTAATGGAGCAACATGGTCTAACATGGTCTCACAGAAATCTGTGGAATAGCCACGGATTAGCTTAACTCAAAATCCGTGGAATAGCCACGGAATCACTCAAATTTCCGTGAAACTGACACGGATTTCGCTACAATGTAAGTTAATGACAGTCATATCCCGTGGCTATTCCAACATACAAACTGATTATGTACATTCACTGAATGAATATTTAGAAAATAAAACATATATTTCTCGCTAGAAATGTGATCAAAATCCATTTTTATGCAGAAACTAAGTCAAAATATAGATTTTTTCACTAAAAATGAGAGAACTGTCCGCCATGTTTTTTGTTCTTACCGCCGGGACCTTGAAAGTCACGTGACTTGGAACAAACCAATAGCCAACGGATATGACTGTCATTAACTTGCATTGTAGTGAAATCCGTGTCAGTTTCACGGAAATTTAAGTGATTCTGTGGCTATTCCACAGATTTTGAGTTAAGCGAATCCGTGGCTATTTCACAGATTCCTGTGAGACCAGGTTTCTATGGAGTGTGGTGGCTTTGACGGCAGCATAGACAACAGCTTCACTTCCCCCTTCGATCAACCAAAACAGGACTGTCCAACAGCAAGGCAAAGTAATAAAAAATATGTAATACTCTTAGTGTAGTGCACATTTGAACTAATAGTGATTTTTCTTTAAGGTTGGCCTTTTTAGGTGGTTAAAATACGTTTTACTCCTTCTACAAACTAGAAGGGGTGTATGTAGTATATTATATGTATGTAGTATATTTCTATAGATATATGATATGTGTTGTTATAATGTATATGCTGTAGAACGAATGTGTATATACAACATATGTATTATGTGTAGTAGATTTTGTCATGATGTATACATATATGATATGTAGAAATGTGTGTAATATGGATTAATATGTGAATCATTTTTTGTTTTGTTTTTTATTTATTATGTTTTTTTGTGTTTTCAACTGTACATTTGATACTGTTGGACCCCAGGGAGAATAGCTGTGGCTTTGCTGCAGCTAATGGGGATCTTAATAATAAACTAAAACTAAAAAAGGGGTGCCGACTGACTTTGGACAAGTACCTCATAAAACCTCATCTTGATAAATCCAAACTAGGTCTTTAAAATGGCCACCTGTGACTTTTTGAATATATTTTTGTTTAAAAAAAAAATTCCCCGTGTACCACCTAGAAATGAATTATTGCCATTTTACATGAATCCTTTTGGATTAGAACCACTTCTTGTTAACCAAGAGCCCCAATTGAAAGGCAAAATAAAATCTCACAGAATGTCTTCTCTGTTCATCTGAATCATACATAAATGCATGACTCAAAAATATCTAATCTTGGTTCATTATAGAATGCTGCCTAAAAATTCACATTGGCAAATTGCGATCAGTAGGGAGCATGTCATGCTGGGCTTTAGGTGGCTCGTGCATGACGCACAGAGCCGTGCGTGTATACTGCCACCCAGTGAAATCATCCAGAACTACAAGCCTGGATGAGTCATTCCTGCAGCCTGACTGGCTTCCTCTGCCCTGCTGCAGAGAGACCCGGGCAGGGTAATAAATTAGTCTCTTTTAACATTCACAACTGATGGAAGGCAATCTCAAGGTCTGTGAAGATGGGGTTGAAAGGACTGTGTAGACGGTGAGCATAGAGTGTAAAGACAGGAGGGAGGGGGGAGTGACAGAGGGAGTGAAGACGAGATTTTGGGTGCTGTGAAGCAAGAACAAGCCTGCGTAAGCCAATGGAGCAGAGCCATAGACAGCCAGCACGAAGCGTTCAGAGCAACAAAAAAACAGCACTCGTCAATGGAACAGAAAGAGAGAGAGAGAGAGAGAGATGTATGCAGGTCATCATTTAGAACTTGGAAAAATACACGCCTGCAACAATCCTGAATCCACATACAGAAAAATTGTGCACACAAAAAAGTTTATTTTCAGTGGCTCACCAAATTACTGGTTTCAGAAAAGTTATAATTAGACAGAAGCCAGTGGACTTTTTATAAAACCTGGCACCGAACATGTGCTCAAGGGCAGCGGGTTGTAAAAGGCTGTAAAAGTTTTCAACATCTTTTATTTCCTCTATAACCTTGATGAGTAACATATGTTTGAAGGAGGTCATTGATAGCTTGGAAGTTTATGTTTTTGGACTATTTAAAGTACAATTTCACCTACGCACTACACTTTAACACACTCTGCATGACATTAAGTCCATATATGACAGGGAAATGTGAATGTATTCACTCCATATTTGTATGGCAACAACATCTCAAATACTTTTTGAATTTAATTTCTATCTGCTAAAGAGGCTGAAAAATCTATTATTTAGTAGAAGCGTTGACACTTTTTAGGGGCTTATTTTAAAATCGGCCAGAGGTTTTACAGGCAGTTTTAGGCGTCAATGGGTTAAACTGTGATTGACTTTATTCAAAATGTAGACATTGACTTCCTAATATAATCAAATGTCAGAAAACAAAATGCAGCCTGTTATTTGTGTGATTTATGGGCTAAAATAATGAAATAACATCCAGATTTTCCCCGAGGGGAGGCATTAAAAATCGAGCAAGAGAGGAGAGAAAAAAGGTAGTGTGGAAACTGTTACCTTGAACATAGTCCTGAAAGGAAATGTCACAGGTGTTTATCCATTCGGTGAACTCCTCTCTTCCATAACCTGCAGCGAAATTGCCATAAGACCTCTAAATGACTGTAGACTGTAGTCAATTTCCAAACCCAGAGCTCCATGAAGTCAAGTAATACTGCAGGCCAGTCCACCATGAAAAGTATTAAGGCAGGCACTCTATTCATCCGTGGATAAATAGCTCTCCTTGCACTTCTCAAGTTAATCTTCTTACTTATGTGTCTTTTGTTAATAGATGTTTTTAGCGCCCTCCATTTAATAATACAAGAATAAATATGCATGTTAGGCACTTTCTTTTCCAAAGAGCCTTTCCTTTTCACTCTGTGTTCAATCACAACCTGAGATGCAATATTCAGTTACATAATTACCGTTTGACAGGTCATTTTTGCCAAGTGAAGCCTGAATGCATTGCAGAAAACTTCTTGGTATTATTAAAAACTGCCATTGAAGGATGATAAATAAGATTTAATAACTGTCATTAATTAAGCTCTTACAGAGACCTTTATGTGCTGTGATTTATTCCACATCTTACCTTAATAATGTCATCAATTTAAGTGAAATATAGAGTGAAAATAACCACACATTATATAGGCTGAATGGTTAAATAGGCCATCAATTTAAATTCTCCACCTGTCCAACATCTCACTCTCCTCCCCGGTGTCACTGTGAGGAAATTACATCATTACACCATTTTTAACTAAGCAGCCCCGGGGCACTGAGCTACTTGATCCATCTTCATCTGTCTCCCCCTCTCAGATGTCGTCCACATCATAAACTTCGTCAGTCTGAGCAAACACACACCGTGAAAGCCGAGGAAACACATCGTGAAGGAGCGGTGACATTGACAAAGTGAGAGTGCGACCATAGTGCAATGTAACAGCACGCTGCCACTTATGAAAACACCTGCTCCACACTGTCAGCAACTTAACCTTCTATCACCTAAATCCCCACTGGAGGATTATACGTGACAGATGTAGGACAGGAGGGGGTCAGGGAGCGGGGGTGACAGGGTGAGGCGGAGGGTGGGGGTGACAGGGTGAGGCGGAGGGTGGGGGTGACAGAAGTGACTTCATAAGTAAAAGTTTGCTGGAGGAGGGATGAAAATAGAGAAACAGCTGAAAGAGGCAGAGAAGAAGAGAGAGGTAATTGGAAAAGGTGTGAGGAAGGTGTTGAAATAAGACTCAACCTCATTTGTTGTTTACAACTACAGTCTCTGAGATCAGCGTTTGATTCTCTTTGGCATCACTTATGGTGAGGTTTTGGATCTCACTTTGACTTGTTTTTGAAGTTTTATTTTCTGTATTTGTAGCTCTTTTCTTTGTTTGTCTAGCAAAGGGCCTGAAATTTTTTTCCAAATACCCCTTTTACACCAAGGCAGCAACCGAGGGCTGGTTCAGAGCCAGTGCCTTACCGTGAACCAGGTCTTTGCATTATGACAGCCAAAGCCAGAAAACCGGATAACTGGTTCCAGAGGGGCACCAACTCACTGCAAAAAAAGCCAACTTGTATTTTTTGGCCTAAAACAGTGATTTAAGTTGGTAAAACTTGGAAATATAAATTATTGACATTTAGGGCAATAATGTAAATTAGCACAACAAAGGAAGCCAGTTGTCTGCTCAAAAACAAGTTTGTGAGTTGTTGTTACTTATATCTTTAAGTTGGGGTTCACAACAAGGGACAATAGTTCTGCTAACTCTTATTTCTTTGTTGTGAAATGCGGGAAAGCGGTGAAATTCATTAGCAAAAGCTAGCGGCTAACTGATGCTAGCGGCTAACTGATGCTAGCGGCGCTGCTTGTTACAGCTACAAGAGTAGCCATTAGCGTATCTATGCTAACTCAAAATTGTGGTCGCAACATTAGCTGACATTTCATAGCGGCGTTACAATCGTGCCAATTCAGCACATTGCAGAAGTTAGCAGAAGTAAGGATTGAAAGTTATTACAATGTGAAATTGTAAGTTAGTACAACTTACAGTTGAGCAGTTGAGTTGAGCAAACTCAAAAACAAAACTTAAAATTTTATCGAAGTTTGTTGACTTCACCCAACTTTTCTTTTTCTGCAGTGCTCTGTACTGGTCTGGAACCACAAACCGCTGACATCATGGTCTGGGCGCGGGATTATCATGCCGATCAAGACCAACAAAAACGTTTATTGTCCGCAATTTTTAAGAACACTGTGCTTCACTACAGTTGCAGAAGTGGTCCGTGGAGGAGAACCGGGCCAGGAGCAGCGTTTGAAGAGAGACGATGTAGTTATTATGCTTGAAGGTGGTGCTAGCGCTTCTGAAGTTTTCTGAAGGTTCGGAAGTTGAACCAACTGCAAACCAGCACCAGCACTGGAACCAGGTTTGAGTTGGTGGAAAAGGGTGACACTGAGTTGCGTTAGCTCTGTCTACCCTCAGCACAGACAGTTACTGTACCCAAGTCAGTCTAAATCTGTAGATGCAAGGGCTGTCATCATTTTAAGTGTTACTTTATAGACAGCGGGCCTCATTCATGAAACGTGAGCAGAACGAATTTGTGTGTAAACCGTTCGCAGACGGAAATTTACGTGCATCTCCGCATTCATCAATATTTTAGTAGCTCCGATCTTTTCGTAGCTACTAACAAAATCTACACATGCTGCTGACCACACGTAGTGCTTGTGTAAATTTAAGAACGCATATAAATAATGCTCGTCACTGTTGGAAATTACAATTTTAATTCATAATGCGTTCTGTTATGTACACAATACGCAGATGCCTTTGAAACATGTGATATAAACATGGCAAACGATTAAAAATATAACATATTTAGTTAAATTAGTTGGCAATTGGCGGGATTAAGATTCAGATTAAACTCATAATTGTGAATTATCTATGTAAATTGACGCATCCTGCCTGCAGTTCTCAGAGGTATCATTAAATTAATGCCAGAGTATATCCAATTTCCATACGGCGCACAACGGCAGACAGAAGTAATGCAGGGGTTCAGTGCAGTTGCAAACATGCCAGGTGTTATCGGTGCCATAGACTGCACACACGTACGCATCAAGCCTCCATCTGGTGATGCATTTGCTTACATTAACCGGAAAAACTTTCATTCCGTGAATGTGCAACTGATCTGTGACGCAAAGTGTGTGTTGTTAAACGTTGTGGCACGGTGGCCCGGTGGGACGCATGACGCATTCATCCTGCGTAATTGCGCAGTTGGCACGCGTTTGGAGGATGGAGCTGTGAGAGACGGCTGGCTCATTGGTAAGAATATAGCCTGCATAATCACATGTGTGTGTTATATATGGACTTACCTTTCTATATCCATAGGGATAGGGGTTACCCACTGACGCCGTGGCTTATGACCCCACTGGCCAGCCCGCAGACACCACAGGAGCATACAATGAGGCGCACGCGGCTACTCGGGCCGTTGTAGAGCGCACCAACGGGGTATTTGGACTCTGAGCGTCCTCCTCCTGTGGCAGATGTACTTTTTTTGTGTGCGCTAATGCGTTTCTTTGCGTCAAGTTTAATGTCAAACCATTTACGTTTAACCTCGGACGTAGTTCTTTGCACTACAGAAACCACATTTACTGCGTCCGTCACCTCCCTCCACGCTTTCGCTTTGCCTGTCCCTGTCACACCACTACTAACAGATGAAAATAAAAAAATTTTTTTGGACTCCACTTCTCCCAAAATAACTTCAATCTCCACTTCGGAAAAATTCTTTTTTCTTTCTCGTTCTTTTTTTCTTTGTGCCATGACTGACAGGTTGACAGGATGCCTCTACACACCTCCTTATATGGTGGTATTCATGCTAATTGCTGATTATCGGGAGCGCGCTGCCACCTTACGATGGATTGGCATTCATGATCATACACACGTGTTTACGATCAGATCTGAGTTTCCCGCGGCGTTCATGAATCCGGAGTAGGTTTTTAGTAGCGTAGGCTTTTATGTGCAAATCTACGCACAAATCTACTAACGTTTCATGAATGAGGCCCAGCGACTTTACAGAAATGAATATCGTTGAGATTATTTGTTTAATGTTATCCATTCATCCATTTTCTGCCACACTTCTGGGGACAGGTTAGCCAGGTAGTCCAGCAGGCTGTTCTTGTCCACTGTTGGTAGAAACCCCACTTATGAGACAGGAGACACTTATTTGTTGTCAGATGGAACTTTCTAGGGGCCGTAATAATAATGATGTCCACATGAATCCTCATAAACCATCAGCTTTGTTTAGCTCAAGAAATGGCGATTCAGTTTGCTTTCCAGCTGATTCTAGTTGAAAATATAAGAAATGGTGCATAAAGCTTAATTTGGCCTTTACTAGATGGGAGCGAAGCAGGAAGTGAGGCAACAAAGTAGTTATAAAGTTAAAAAAATTGAAAATTATTAAACTTTTATTTTGACACACATTTCCCTAGATGATTAAAAAATTTGACCTGCTGGTATGCTTGATGAAAAGTCAAGGGATTAACATCATAATTAGAGTTTGATAAATTAGCCAGGCTGATATATCACAAAATAATAGCAAAAAAAATAAGTTTGAAGAAATTCAGAAACTGTGCTGCATGTTTTGCACCCTGAGAGCACAGACAACTTCTCCAAGTGTAAAATGTCCCACAGTAAACATCTTAAAGTTGTTGTTTTTGTTGTTTTAATATATTGGTTTTTAAGTATCAATATTAGTTTGAAAGATATCAGTTGGGCACAAAGTTATGATTCTCTAGATACGTTTTTTATACTATTATATATTTTTTCTGCTACATTTTACAAAGAAAGTAACAGAAAATACAAGCACAGACAAAAGCTGAGAAATAAAATAAAAACAAGTAAAAAGGTCAGAGTCTCTTTGTTGTTTTTTAGGTGAAGGGAAGGGGTCAAACCCAGGAGCTGTTTTATTCCAGTCTGTTTGATTCTCTAGATACCTTGAAGACTATCCTAATATTAAATGTAAAAAACCCATCCAGCACCGGCAGTCATATAACTCAAAACCAACAATATCAACCTTGTTTCGGTATAAAAGGAAAAGTCAGGGCATCACCAAATTCATGAAGATGAATTATCTGCAGGATATAAATATCTGCACACATTTTCATGGTAATAAATCCAATATTTATGATGTTTCAGTCTGGATCAAAATAGAAGATGTGTGACAGACAGATATCTATGACCTTGTGTAGAAAAAGTGGATGACCCCAAATAAAACCAATAAACTCTCTCTTTTTGAGGGATGATTGGCAGATTTGAGGTCACTTACAATCGAGTGGAAGATTTCACCTCAGCCGTAAGGAGTTAATGCCTTGTCTGCACTGTTGTGGGTTTGGTACAGTATATATAAAGGATGATAAATGTGCTTTTTCACAGTTGAAAGGCAGCTAATGGAGCAGGCAGACTTGTTAGACAAAAGGCACTTTAACAAGGACATGAAAGACACAAAGGACATAGGAGTGTTCCTGAATTAACTCATCCTTCACAAGATGACAGATCTAACATTCAGACTGTGAGAGGCGTGGTGCTGTTACATTATTTACATAAATCGTATCATCCCACATGTTGTGAGGAGGATTTTCAGTCACTCCATCACTCTCGTCTTTGTGAAGGCAAAGCATGACCGCTGATATGGGGATGTATAAATGAAGCAATAAATATACAGATAACAGATAGCAACAGCTGCAGAATATTAAGTTTAAATCTTGACATTAACAGTAATTTTGGTTGGATTTGATTTAGGGTGTCAGTTTTATTGATGCTTTAATCATGAATAGCTAAACCACGAGATACTTGGATGTTATATTCCTCATATTAATTTAAGGCTTCTGCAGCATGACACTTACATTGTCTTTTTAGCTGTCTACTTAATTTAACGTTTCGACCCGAAAATGAACCACTTGGCCCCTTAATGGCCACGAAATGCATTTACCAACAAGTTAATAACATCAACTTCTACATAGACTACATTATTCTCCCTCCAGATTACAGAAAATATTTCGGGATGTGTCACCCCAATGTATTAGGTGTCAAGTCAAGTCAAAGTTTATTTATTTATTTATAGAGCACATTTAAAAACAACCTCAGTTGACCAAAGTGCTGTACAGTTATTAAAATAGAATAAATCACACACAGATAGGTATAAATAAAAACAACGAAGCAATAAAATACTAAAAACAATAAAATAGTAATAAAAACTCAATCCAAAACAGAGTTAGAGATTAAAAAAAAGACAAATAAAAAGGTAAAGTGGTGAGGGTCGCATGCCACTACTTTGATTTAGGATGTCTGTTGCTATTTCAATTACAGTTTACTATTACCTGACTGATGTGCCTGTGTTTGTTTTTATTTTATTTATTTTTTGTTTTTTGTGGCTGTTCTGGTTCTGTGGGTTGTTCGGGTATGCATCAATATTTCCAGGATCACTCTTGTTTTTTGTTGTTTGTTTTTTCTATAAGAAAAAAGATGACTAATTTACTCTTTGTATGTTTTAATACTGTTGTACTCATCTGCAAAACCCAATAAAAAAAGTTTGAAAAAAATAAAAAATAAAAAGGTAAAAAAAAAGTGAAAAGAAAGCCAAGGATTCTTGCCTAGCTGGGACTGAACGCCAAGGAGAATAAATAGGTTTTTAATAATGTCAGAGTGAAGAGGGAAGAACACTATCCCACGTATTTTTGTCATGTCATAAGCTAATCAGGTACATCATATCTGCTAAAGAGGATATATTTTTTAAAATATGGCAACCTTTTCTTGATTTAATGTCTAAAAACTGAATTAGTGCTATTCTGTTGCTGTGCCATTTATGTTATACCCTTGTTTTGTTTGTCTAATGTCAAAAACTCTGTCAAAAAAACAAAACATGTATTGTTCTGTGTAGCTCCACCAATTATCTCTACATATAATTTGTATATATTTTTCTGTTATGAAAACAATAAAAAATAAATACACAAAAAAACAACATAAACTTCAGAGAGAAAAACTCTTTATTAAGACTTATAAAGGCCGGCTTTATATGTTTAAAAACAGGAATAACACATTATTTCTCTTACAAATGGAATAAAGACTTTAAAATATGCACTGCTGTTTAATTCAATACACTCAGGAGTTTTTGGCAGTGGTGTTTTGTGTCGACTGACAGAGTGAGTCATCTAAATGGAGCTGTTCTTTCTTTTGTAAGTTAATAAAATACAATAATATAATTAATGTATTTGTTACGATACAGAAGCATTTCACTTTGGTAATAACTTAGTTAATATAGCGTGTCAGTGTGGGTTCTCTCCGGCTACTCCGGCTTCCTCCCACAGTCCAAAAACATGCACTTAAGCTTAATTGGTGACTCTAAATTGCCCGTAGGAGTGAATGAGAACGTGATTGTCTGTCGCTATATGTCGGCCCTGTGACAGTCTGGTGATCTGTCCAGCTGAGATCGGCTCCAGCCCCCCGCGACCCGAGTGCGGATAAGCGGTTAACGGTAATGGATGGATGGATGTATAGCAAAAAACACATATCAAACCTGCAAAAAATGACAAAAAACAAAGAAAATACTAAAACATAACATAACACAAAAGATTACATTAAAATACTGAATGCACACTGTAGATTTTGAAAGTATCTGCAAAAAAAAGGGAAAATAACACTTTACACTTGGTCGAGGTGTTACGAGGTTTACGCGAGAATATTCAGCCATTGTTTAAGCTAGCTTCTAGTTAGCACGTCCACTACACAGCCACAACAACTACGGCGGCCGCGGAGGCACAATCCAAATCTCATCCACCCATTCTGGATAGTAGAAAACTTATTGCACAGCAGTGGATCCCAATTTTTTTTTTTTTTTTACAAAAAAGACACATAAAAAGACACTCAAATCACACAAAAACACATATATTCTTTTTTTTTTTAAACGCACAAAAATTACAAAAAAACACACATAAACACACAAAATATGACAAAAAGCACATATAAAAACACGCATAAAAAACCTGCAAAAAATGACAAAAAAAATACAAAAACATAAAACATAACATAACACAAAAGATTACATTAAAATACTGAATGCACACTGCAGAATTTGAAAATATCTGCAAAAAAAGGGAAAATAACACTTCACACTTGGTCGAGGTGTTTTTTTTTTTTTTTTTTACCTTTGCTGAAAAAGAGTTGACGCACTAAATTGGACATAGAAACTTCCACAACAACTACGGCGGCCGCGGAGGCACAATCCAAATCTCATCCGCCCATTCTGTATAGTAGAAAACTTATTGCACAGCAGTGGTTCCCAATTTTTTTTTTTTTTTTACAAAAAAGACACAAAAAGACACTCAAATCACACAAAAACACATATATTCTTCTTTTTTTTTAAAACACACAAAAATTACAAAAAAACACACAAAATATGAAAAAAAGCACATATAAAAACACACATAAAAACCTACAAAAAATGACAAAAAACAAACAAAAAAAAACAACATTAAAATACTGAATGCACACTGCAGAATTTGAAAATATTTGCTAAAAAAGAGAAAATAACACTTGGTCGAGGTGTTTTTTGTTTTTTTTTACCTTTGCTGAAAAAGAGTTGACGCACTAAATTGGACATGTAAACTTGTGGAAAAGCCAGAACTTTAGAGGGAAGCTGACAGCAAGTCATGCTCCGGCTCTTTCCTGGACTCCAGAGGGTTAAATACCTGCACAATGCAATGCGACACAATCGATAATATAATTATATTGTGATTTCAGAGTCCTGGAGAATGAATAGAGGTGCTGTTACAATTTTATGGTTATTCTTTAAGAGGAAAAAAAGCATCATGGGGCAGGAGTGTACAACCCTGATTCTAAACTAAGGTAGGATGCTGTGAAAAAGTAAAGAAAAACAGAATGCAGTGATCTGCAAATTATTTGTAACCTACATTCAGTTGAATACATTACAAAGATACATTTTCAATTTTTTGACATACTCATTGTTGAATTTGATGCATTCTGTTTTTCTCCTCCTTTTTTGGGGGTTGGGGTTGTATAGCATTAACCCTTTATCAGGCAAAGAACTATATTTGGTAACTTCAGGTAATATTTCGAGAAAAAAGTTGCAAATTTAGTAGATTAAAGTGGCAAATCTACAAGAAAAAAAGTCGCAGATTTAAGAGATTTAAAGTGGCAAATTTGTGGAATTTCAATGAGTGCCCTATTAAGGGTTAAAGTGGTGAATCTGGGAGAAAAAAAGTAGTTTTTTTCCCACTTTTTTCTCATAAATCTGCGACTTTTTTCGCACAGATTTGCTACTTTAAATCTCTTAAATCTACAACCTTTTTTCTTGTAGATTTGCCACTTTAATCTACTAAATTTGCAACTTTTTTCTCGGAATATTACCTGAAGTTACCAAATATAGTTCTTTGCCTGATAAAGGGTTAAATGTATATCAGAAAAATAATCTGTTCTTTAATTTATATTGAAGCATGAAAACACGATTTAGTAGTAACCTCCCAAAAATTCTGTTTTTCTACTCCTTCATTTGTAGTGCATCATTTTGTGATACAACTAGGATACTTAATCTTGTCATTTCCCATATGTTAACTATTAATATGACTGAATATGTCTATGTATTACAGATGAAGAATATTGTTTTTTCAACAAATAGTTATTCAACTTAGGAATTCACATGAGTATAAAGTGGGGTTTTTTTGTTTTTGTTTTTTTTTCATTATTAAGGTTTTTATATCAAACACATGCTAAATGATATTATATTGTTAGAATATCAAAGCTTGAATCTGATCCAAATCTTTGGTTCAAATCATTGGTTTGTTCTTTTTGGCCAGGTCTTCAGAGTCTCAGTTGTGATTCATTTATGGCCATTTTTGTAAAATAAAAATCATTTTACTTCAGAACCAATGTTCTAACTGATAATGAGGGAATAACTCTGTGTCTAACCTAAAAATCCTTTATAAAGTCGGCTATATTAGAGAGTTGTACCTTTCTATCAGCAGCAGGCAGGTACTGTAGCATCAGGTACTGTAAGTCACCATTTTCTTGACACTGTCTTCCGTCAGCTCTTTTTAAGCACTTACAGGCTTAACCACTCAGCTCTCTCCGTACAAGTTATGACTGTTTAATCCCATCAACAACAGGGATTGCTGTCAAAGTATCATTGAATTTGACAAATGGCAGAGGGAGAGTACAAGTGGGATTCAGTTCAGGCGAGGAAAAATGTTGATTCATGACTTCTGAAAACCCCACCAGCTAACTTCCCTAAAGCTTACAAGACTTTCTCTGACCAGAATAATCTTCCGTACTGTGAACTTTTCCTCGAGCACACCAACACCGGGATCCTCGCTGAGGTATTACAGTAGTGTCTCCGCCGCCTGCGGTAAGACGTGTTTTGTGCTGGACTTATTATGGCGAGCCTGGCTGAGTTTTGGGCGGCACTCATCAGTTTTTCTCCAGTCTGGCGACTTTTTTTCTCTATTGGATGATTGAGTTCTTACCAGTTGAGCTTTACTGCACTGAGCTGATAACACAAGCCTCTGTCTCATTTATTTTACTACTTGACAGTGTCCACAGATGATTTATTACCTGCTGTCACAGGCTCCTGATTGGGCCATTCCTGGTAAATGAGGCAATATTTGCATAAAGTTATATGAGGACACCATCCTTAAGGTCAATCCCCCTCCTACCTCACCACTTGATTGGTGGGAGACTATTTTTGAATTTGAGGTAAGGGTCTCAGAGGTTTGACTCAGAGAACATTTAACATTTGATGTGTGTGTGTGTGTGTGTGTGTGTGTCTTAGCTGGCAAGAACAGGCAAATGTCATTTCACCAGACCTTGACCTCAGTCTTGATATGTTTATAATAAAATATCTCTTATGATTAATGATCTGCTACGATTAAAATGACATATTGTGCTCATTTTCAGGTTCATAATTGTATTTTGGGTTACTACTAAATCATGTTTGCATGCTAGAACAGATTATTTTTCTTATGTACATTTAAGGCTATACAACCCCACCCCCCAAAAAAGGAGTAGAAAAACAGAATGCATCGAATTCAACAATTTATCTTTGTAATGTATTCAAGTGAATGTAGGTTGCAAAGAATTTGCAGATCATTGCATTCTGTTTTTCTTTACTTTTTCACAGCATCCTAACTTTGTTTAGAATCAGGGTTGTACACTCCTGCCCCATGATGCTTTTTTCACATTAGGAGTGTCCTCTTAAAGAGGAGGTGGCCAATAACATATTAGAAACATGTTACAGCTGAAAGCAATCCAGTACAATATCCCCACAAACAGTTTATAATAATAACCATAAAAATGTAACAGCATCTCTTTTCAGGGTTGTTAACATGGTACGCCTTTTTTTCTCCAGGACTCTGAAATCACAATATAATTATATTATCGATTGTGTCACATTGCATTGTGCAGGTATTTAACCCTCTTAACCCTAAAGTTCTGGCTTTTCCACAAGTTTACATGTCAAGTCAAGTCAAATTTATTTATATAGCGTATTTACAGACGGCTGAGCCGCACCAAAGTGCTTCACATAAAAGTGCAAAAAGTGCAATAAAATACAGAATTGACAAAGGTAACGAACAACACAAAAACAAGCAAAAATAAAACAAAATTAAATTTAAAATAAATTAAAAGAAGATGGGATATTTTTAAAGGCACTGTGGGATTACTAGGGGACACTATTCCCTAGCACTTGCCGGAGGGGAAAAAAAACAAAAAAACTTTAATAGAAGGCTCTCCAATTTAGTGCGTCTACTCTTTTTCAGCAAAGGTAAAAAAAACAAAAAAAAACACCTCGATCAAGTGTAAAGTGTTATTTTCCCTTTTTTAGCAGATATTTTCAAATTCTGCAGTGTGCATTCAGTATTTAAATGTTTTTGTATTTTTTTTTTGTTTTTTTGTCATTTTTTGCAGGTTTTTTATGTGTTTTTATATGTGCTTTTTGTCATATTTTGTGTGTTTTATGTGTTTTTTTGTCATTTTTTTGTGTTTAAAAAAAAAAAAAAGAATATATGTGTTTTTGTGTGATTTGAGTGTCTTTTTTGTAAAAAAAAAAAATAAAAAAAAATTGGGAACCACTGCTGTGCAATAAGTTTACTATCCAGAATAGGCGGATGAAATTTGGATTGTGCCTCCGCGGCCGCCGTAGTTGTTGTGGCTGTAGTGAACGTGCTAACTAGAAGCTAGCTTAAACAATGGCTGAATATTCTCGCGTAAAAACAACCAAACTGGTCTTAAAAGGTCTTAACAAAGGGTGAGTCTTTTCTAAACGTCGTATTACTACTATTCGCTGCCAGCTGCAGCATTATTCACGGATAACTCACGGTTTCTGTAACCTATGCTAAAGCTACAGCTAGCTCAGGCTAACTAGTTAGATTACTGTTTCTGTTTTAATATGCAGTCCTTATACTTTGGACTATTTGAATGGTGACAAAGGCTTCCGCAGTAATATTTAAAATATATATTCAGCAGCACTTCAGTCTCACATTTGACTAGTTAGCTATAAAACAAGCTAACGTTACTCTGCTCAAATGTAGTTTTAGCATCAGGAGAATCGTTAAAGTATTGTGTAGTATGTTGTGTGTATTAAACATTAAATATTTAACTATGATAATTACAGTCATTACAAGGTCGTTGAGATTCCTAAGCAGTATGGCAATCAATTAATTAAACTTTGTTTGTTTTGTTTTTTTTAATTAAAATTTGTATAGTGTATATATATATATATATATTTATATACAAATATATATATATATTTATATTTATATACAAATATATATATATTTATATTTATATACAAATATATATATATATATTTATATACATATATATATATATACAAATATATATATATATATATTTATATACAAATAAATATATATATATATATTTATTTGTATATAAATTTGTATATTTGATATTGTATAGCACTTTTCATACAAGAGAGATGCAACACAAAACTCTTTACATAAAAAATGGAGAAAATAATAATAATAATAATAATAAAAAGATAACGAAACATAGAAACAAGCAAACATCCTCCATCCCACCCATCCTATTAAAAACAAAGCACAAATTGAGGACAATATAAATTATATTCAGTTTATAATCCAGCCGAATGGAGAAGTCAAACAGAAATTTTCTTTTCTGAAGCTAAAATCTAACACAAACAGTTTCAGAAAGGTTTATAATAATACAAATACATTTCCAATAAACTATTCAGGGTAAGAAATTACAAGAAAAAACAGTCTCAAGATTACTGAAGGCGATATCATTATTAAATGGGGCTAAAAAATATATACTGTTTTGAGACATACTTGAAGATAAAAAACAGTATAGTCAGAGAAGATATTTACACTCCACACGGAAATAAAAATTGTGAAGATTTTAGCCTTTTATGCTGTTTTATTTAAAATTTAAAGACTATATAAATTATAATATTTTAAAAAAGTAACTCACTTTTGTTGTAATGTGATAGTTTGTATAAACTGTACTTTAAACACAATTTTTATCAATCAGAAACAAAGTTTGTCTTGGATGCAGTTTGCAGCAAAACAAATATAATTTAAACAGTGATTTAACACCCTTTGAACACCTTGCTCTTCCAGAGGTGAAACCAGTTATTCTTTCAAGTCGACAAGGTTGTGAAACTTTCTGAAGGTTCTGCAGCTCGTGTCCCTGAAGCATAATTTATATTTTTAGAAAAAACAGCTCTGGTAGCGCTGTGATTTTTTATTGACATTAAGAGTTTTGCAGTCGCATTTTCAAGTACAATTTATAATTTATTCAGTTTTCTTATAAAAATGTTCCAGCCTAATAGGTTTAACGTCTCTGTGATGTTTGTAAGACCTGCCAGTGTGATTAAACATAAAAAAACATAGTTGAAAAACATTTTAACATTTTTTTAATTCATTTTTTTTTTACAGGAAAAAGAGGAAGCACAAAGATAAGAACAAAAACTCAGCAAATGAAGAACAAAAAGCTGATGTTGTTGGTATGTGTATCTACTCTATTTCTCAAATATTGAAGCCAAACAAAGACTGTTGATTTCCTGTTAATCTTTCCATTTAGCAGTGAATATATTTGAAGCATCTACTTTAGATTTGTGAGACAGTCAGGCTGACAGAAGTTCTTTATTTTATGCTATTTGCAATTTCTTGGGAGGAAATGAGAAGTTTGATGGAATAAGTACAGAAATATGATCTCTCATCCTAGTATGACAGATGTCTAAATTAATCCATATTAATGTTCAGGGATCAGTCTGAATTTTCTTTTTTTGTGACCACATTTCAGCTTTATTTATGCACCTAATCGAAAAAAAACATTTATATAAATTCAACATTTTGTGTTTCTACATTCATAGTTAAAACAGACATTAAAGGTTGTTTAGGAAACATTGTTAATGTGCACAGTATCAGGAAATATTTTTTTTAAATTATTAAACAACTGTATTGGTCATACATATACATATAATACAACAGACAACAACAACCTCCTGCAACATCTATCAGTATTTTCCAGTATGGTATGTCACATATTGTATAAGGACCAGCTAGAAATAATATGTCTGCTACACTGAAATAAATCATGACTTTCATGAATGTTGTTTCTGCAGAGTAAAACTCAGAGCGAATGTTTTCTCAGAGTTGGTTTTATAACTAAAGTCTAGTGCAGAAATTGTCCCCTGAGTGGATACTGCACTTTGAGGTGGTTGTGGCTTTCAAGCACACAGCAGTGCCGTGTGTTATTACACCTTGTGACATTGGTCTTTCTGCTCACCAGCTGGTTGGTGGTCTATCAACGGCTTGGGGGAAATCTCTGGAACAGTTGCCATAGAGATGCAGAACAACTCATACATCCACGCCATGGATAGCGGGCTCTTCACACTCGGTGCTCCACACAAAGGTAAGAGGAAAACGCCGTGGAGTGACTGCACAATTTGTCTTTTCAGGAGCTCGGTCCTTCACATGGCACTAGTGACTGGGGGGGGGGATTAACTGTCTTTTTACCAGTAAAACATTTGTTTATGTGCATTAAAGCAGCTATTCTCAACCTTGGGGTCGCGAGATGATTTCTGGGGGTCGCCAAATCATTTTGGAAGTCAGCTCTGTCTCCACTGTGTTAAAGTGATCATGTGTTAATGTGTTTTAGTCTTTTTGGTCACTTAATGTCTTTTTTTGGTCATTTTGTGTGTTATTTTGTCATTTTGTGTCTTTTTTGGTCATTTTGTTTCCTTTTTTTGTTGTTTTGTGTCTTTTTGGTAATTTTGTTTCTTTTTTGGGTCATTTTGTGTCTTTTTTGGTCATTTTGTGTCTTTTCTGGTCATTTTGTGTCTTTTTTGATCATTTAGTGGTCAATTTGTGTCTTTTTTGGTCATTTTGTTTCCATTTTTTGGTCATTTTGTTTCTTTTTTTTGGTCATTTTGTTTCTTTTCTGGGTGATCTGAACTGTGCGTGTGAGATTGTGTTCAGTGAGCGGGGGTCATGGACAACATGCATGTTAAATTGGGGGTCGCGACTCAAAAAGGTTGAGAACTACTGCATTAAAGAACAGTTAGTACGATGGGTAACATTTTACAATAACCATCATTTATAAATGGTAAACAGATAGTTTATTCATGTTTAATCATCATTTATAAACCGTATGTAGGCCATTTAGAATGATAAATACATAATTTATTAATGTTTAACTAACTAAATCATTTATAAGTGGCAAATAGATGGTATATTAATGTAAGTTTATATTTACTTTACCATTAACAAACAATTAAATTATAATTAATAGTTTATCAATAGTTTTAGATGCACTCATTTTAACATTTAAACACCATATTAAGTATGTTGATGATTTTGAAATGATTCATATACCTTTAAGAAATTGGTTGAAAACATTTAAAGATTAAATATGTATAGCACTTTGAAAATGGTTAATAATAGGTTAATAAACCATCTATAAACATTATTTAGTTGGTTATTGTAAAGTGTTACCGTACGATGTTTTTACCCAAGATTTCAGAATTTGGGTTATTTTCAGGCAGCATTTTTAGCTATTGTTGGCTGTACTTATGCCAACCATTTATCCAATTCCACTCACGACCATTAACAGAAGTCTATAGGGAACCATTGTCCCACTGACCCTTTCAGGTTTTACTGGTATTTTTCATCTATTTTTAATTCCATGACAATTTATTGATTGCTCAACTGCATTTTTGCCCTTAAACTAGAGAAATTTCTGAGTCTGCGAAAGACACATTTAAAATTATAATAAAAAATTATGATAACTACTAATAATAATAACAATGATGTCATAGAAGCTGAAACAAAGCTCCTGAATGCAGCAGGATTACAGCAGGGCAAATGTTTAATATTATTGTACTTGAAGTTTGTTGGAAGCAGAACTTTAACTTGCTTAATCAGTTAAAGTTGATTGATCAGGTGAAAATAAATTGACAACTATTTTGGTAATATCTTTTAGTAATTTATCTAGAAAACAGGCCAAACATTTCCTGGTACCACTTTCTCAAATGTGAGGATTGGATCCTTTTTATTGTCTGTTTTGTTTAAAATATTCAACTAAATATCTTTGAGTTTTAGACTGTTTGGTCAAATAAAGTCATTTTATTACCACTATAACATGTAGATGTTTGCGAAATTATAATATGCGCTTTTTTAAAACTATTTTTTGCAGACAAGACGGTTTAGAAAATAATTGGTAGATTAATTAATCATGAAAATAAATGAAAGTAAGTTGCAGCACTAGAAGAAGTCCATTTAAAGGCATATAATTGTATTAAAGTGAAGCATTAGTGTGATTAAATTATATGCAATTTTGCATCGTACTACCATATACTACACTAAAGCATGGAAACAATCAAATACACCAAAATTAAGAGCATGGGTATTAACAGCAGAACAAAGTTTAGAGATGGAAAGACTAGCTTTTAGAAATAGGGAACAAATACATATTTGGAATAAGTTATACTGTAAAGAAAGGCTGGTAAAAACAGTGGAAATATTTAATCAAATTAAGGAGATGAACTAAATGGTCCCCTCCCCAATACGAACACTCACATGCATACACACACACACAGATTCATGAACACGCATACATGCACCACCGCTTATTTTCTCATTATATTATATTTTTTTTTTTTTGTGTGTCATTAGTTTGTTGTTTATTTCTTTTCTTGGAGATCCTCATTTGGGGAATTCCAGTTTGCCTTGTATATATGTTTGTCTGTTTACCCTATGTTTTTGTTATTTACTTTGTGAATATATACCTTGAAAAAAAGGGGAAAAAATGCAAGGTACAACATTGTAAAGAAAACAAAATGACTCATTATGTTTGTGAAAGTAAGAAGCCTTGTAATAAAGTATTAAAAAAAAGTACTACCATATACTAATAACATGAGTTATTCACTACTGAGCCTGTTGTGTAACTGGCAGGCTACAGACATTCATTTCACCTGTTCACCTGACTTTAGCAGTTAAGGGAACAGACTCTGGACTCTGCTGCTGGTAAAACAGATTTTTTCCTCTTTTATGGACTAAAGGCGGTGCCGCTGCAGAATGACTAGTGGAAACACTGGAATGGATAGTTGGAAGGTATTTTTGGCATTCAGGCTTCTTCAATTATAGTGGAAAGACTGACTGTATTGATCCATATCACCTAGCTTTACTCAGGATGATAAATCTATAAGCACAGAAGAAAAGTATGAGACTTTACCTGGGAAAATTGCAGCGCACCATGTGGAATTTAAGATGTTCTGCTTTTCATTTTGTCTGCATTTAAGATGCAAATTCTCCATCAGCTCACTTATGCAACAGTTGTAGAAACTTGAAGAAGTCAGTTTTGAGGTTATGTGTACTGTAGGCTGCAGGCATTGTGGGGATGACATGGGGGGTTTGCTTTCAGTCCAGAAAGCAGAAAGTATTTAAGTAGTGAATCGAGACACCAGACTGCAGAAGCTGAACAGGGGGTTGAGTTGAGGGTAAGGACAGAGCTATCTCTGAGTTTTCACTCACTTTCGCCTCCGGGCACTTCTGAGGGAGTGATGCTCATTGAAACAGTCTGCCCGGAAAGAGACACTACTTACAATTAATTCAGCCCACGTTTTGTTAGAACCAATGAAAATGGCACGGAGATTGAAACATCCCAATTCCCTTAGTGGGTCCTCATCCTCTGCATGCACATAAGCTCATTTCTAGGAGATGAAAGAGGATGCGAGCTAGCAGTATAGGAAGAGAGATTAGAGATTTTCCCCCTCTTTACTGGATTTTCTGCCCAAGCGCCACTCTGTGGATGATACAGCGTTTCTGAAGACTGCAAAAAAGTGTTCACATTCACCTTCAGGTCAGAGGAAACATGCTGATATTCTCTTAGCCAACTCCGCAGGTCAGCGCCTGACATATTCCAAAGATAATCAGCTTTTTGAAGAAGCAGCTTGTGTCACATTTTACCTCGACTTTATTAATGCTGTCCTCGTTAATGTCTCACAGGCTCTGCTCTCCGGCGACCTGACGCCCGTGTGACGCACTACAAATTGTGCAAAACTTTAATTTCTTGTGAAGGTCAGGAAGTGACCTAATCACAGGTGACTTCACAAGTCACTTTTATGAAACCACGAGGAACCCGAGAGACCTCGGTACAAAGCGAAGCATTTAAATGCAACACAACAGTTTCTTTCTGTATTTCCAGAAGTCTCAGTGCTGGTGAAATGGACCCAGATCAACACAGCACAGTGTAGCCAGAGGGTTTGCATTATTAATTACAAGAAATGCATTACTAAAACATGAAGCAGGTCTGAAGTATAAACTTGCCGTGAGAAGAAATTATGCACATTTTAATAATGGCACATAATTGTTACACAGTAATGAATAAATACTAAATTATTGTTCTGTGTGGTAAAAGCTTAAGATCAGCGCCCAAAATACAGTTGCAGGTCAAACATATTTCTTTCTACATAATAATTCTACATAATTTTTATTTTAATTTTTATTTCATTTAAAATCTCTAAAAGGTAAACATTGTTTTACATATTTCAGATGATGAAGGACCGGACCCTCCAGAACAGTTTACTGCCATCAAGCTCTCTGACAACAGGTGAGCAGGTTTGACGATGATGTCATTTAATTTTTGGAGGTCGTCTTATTGGCTACTTCTGATTGAATTGTAATGATGTCTTACATCATCTACAGTGGACTTACAGACTTACAGCAGCATGAGACAGCAGTATAATATATAAAAAAATAGATAAATGGAATCAACATATAAAAATAAGTAGAATAAAAACATAACAAATAGAAAACCCTATAGGTATATAAATATATACATAGTACGCTTAATACAAAAACAGTGCAAAAAAGGAAATCGGTACAAACTTTTGCAGCAGTGCAACTGTATTGACACATAATTTTATGTTGTGTGGTCACCTGTCTGTAATGGGGAGCAGTTTTAAACAGCTCTGAAATTAGATTTATTGTAGATATTAATTAAAATAATATTCAGGCATCTTTGTGGGGTTATAATAGAGTACTCTGATTACAATAACAGTTAGACATTTCAAAACTAATTCTCTGTATTTTGGATTTATTAATTATAATTTGGTAAAATTTTTTCTGAGTTTCACTCAGAAAAAATTAACCTGTGCTTTCTTGATCAGAAATGGTACTATTAACCACCCAATGAAAGCAATTAGTGCAATTGGAAACTTGTGTCAGTGTTGGTGTGGATGTGGGGAGAGAGGGGGCTTTTAATTCCAGATGTTGGACTCAGTGGTTGTATTTGCATGCACAGATCCACCAACAGATTTAATACCTCGACTTTTTATGAGTATTTTTTTGTACGACTTTTTACTATGAGTATAAACGTACAAGAGTTCTTTACCTTGTCCTTGTGGAGGTGCTGACTGCTCTAGAGCCATTTTTTTTCAGTTTCTCAGATTAACTTTTTACTCATTGTTGTTATTAAACCTTTTCTTGTTATGAAGACAAAATTTCATTTTTCATTTTTTCATTTTATTAATTCTTCTTTTCGAACCGAAGAAAAAAATAAAAATAAACAACATAAACTAATACAGCGTAGGCTAGATGCATATACATATTCATACACATACTCACATAGACACCATTAAACAGATGTACATAAACAAATAAACATTTACACACATACAGTATATAAAGCCCTATACATATACATGCATCTGCCCAGTTTAAGTAATAAGATAGAAATAAGAACCAGTTAACTTAATATTCAATATGCATTTCCTTTTATCATTTTGGTTCGAAAAAGTTCGAAAAAGAGTAGGCTGAAGTATAAAATACTTATCTAGGCCTCTCTCCTGATACTTAACACTTCAAAAATAAGAAATTGTATCTCTATATATAGCCACTTAATATCAAATAAATATGTATTATTATTATTATTATTATTATTATTATTATTATTATTATTATTATTATTATTTATTTTCTTATTTGTCAACCATAGTATATCAAACAACTTAGATCTGAGAATTTCTATTACTACCGCAAAGAAAACAAACGAACAAAAAAAAAAACGACAGACAAATCAAAACACTGGAGGCAGTTACAAGAACGTCCTCATCCAGCTTGCGAGCTGTACTTTATACTATATATTCTGGAAAGCCACAAAAAACAACACTTAGCTTTCTGAATAAAAGTCTCATTGGCTTGATTGATTTTTATCTTCTGTCTGTTTGGTCATTGAGTGTTTGGGTGAACTGTGATGGTAGAATTTAATCTGGTCATTTCTGCTGCTGCAGGATAGCCCTAAAGTCTGGATACGGCAAGTACCTGGGGATCAACTCTGAAGGTCTGGTCGTTGGGCGCTCTGACGCCATTGGGTCCAGGGAACAATGGGAGCCGGTCTTCCAGGAGGTGAGTCGGTTTAATTTTTATGTATATTTAGATTTAAGCACGTTGACTTGCAGACAAATTAGATATTTTCTATGCAGGACCGTGTATCTGGAGGCAAAACATTAAATAAAACGCATGTACAGTACAGGCCAAAAGTTTGGACACACCTTCTCATTCAATGTTTTTCCTTTATTTTCATGACTATTTACATTGTAGATTCATCAAAACTATTAATGAACACATGTGGAATTATGTACTTAACAAAAAAGTGTGAAATAACTGAAAACATGTCTTATATTCTAGTAAGCAAAGGGTGGTTACTTTGAGGAATCTAAAATACAAGACATGTTTTCAGTTATTTCTCACTTTTTTGTTAAGTACATAATTCCATATGTGTTCATTCATAGTTTTGATGCCTTCAGTGAGAATCTACAATGTAAATAGTCATGAAAATAAAGAAAAACGCATTGAATGAGAAGGTGTGTCCAAACTTTTGGCCTGTACTGTATGTATTTCTTACCTGTAGTGCTGTCTAGATTGTTTTGGGGTGCCAAAAAATTCAACATTTCACTGTTTACAGCTTCTCAAATGAGACTATATAATGCTTTTCTTTGTCATGTGTGATAATAATATACAGTCATTTGGAGTTTGGACTGTTGGTTGAATAAAACAACACATTTGAATCGGGGGTTTTCAGATTGGGGTGGGAATTTTTCACTTTTATTATGTAATTTAATATAATTGAGAAAATAATTTGCAGATTGATGAATGAAGAAGATATTCATTAGTTTCAGTTGTAGATACAAATACTGCAAGACTGCACAACCTTGGAGAAATTCGTGGAATAAATATTGTGTAGAGAATATAAAAAACTAATGGAAATGTAGGTATGGGGATCTTTTTGTTTTCTATTTGAAATAAATATAATTTTCTCTTTCAGTCGTGGCAGATCATTTAAAAAGGGAGTCATTTTTTTCCCGCTCGTCCTTCCTTTCACAGCTCACCTCATGGCTGATGGGAGTTTAGCCCACGAGAGATAACACTTAGCTGTAGTCGAGTAATTCATTATGCAGAGTGCGTCTACCTTATCACTGCAGCGCACTGCTCGCCTTGATGCTTTGCTGAACCCATAAACAACCTGGCCTGGCACAACCTTGAGACTCTTTTACATCAAATATCAGGCAACCTTTTGTGCCTGTCACAACAACCAATCCCGCTGCAATTCTATCTAATCTACTGCCTCCTCCTCTGTTTTCTCTCTGTTCTGCCTCAGGGCAAAATGGCTCTCCTGGCAGCAAATAGCTGTTTCATCTCCTACAGTGACAGTGGGGACATCGTGGCCAAGAGCAAGACAGCAGGGGATGGCGAGATGGTGAAGGTGATGTGTAAATTGTGTTCTTCCACAAGGTTGCATGTTAATCCGTTCATTTTAAGCGTGCAATCTCTGTGGGGTCCTGACTGTGGAGATGGAAGGTGTGACCTCACTTCAGGGGGTTCACCGTATTGATATTTAATGCAAAACTTCTCCCCCTCTCTGCTTTTTCCCCCCCTGAATGATGAGCAGATCAGATCAAGTGCGGAACGAGAGGTCAAGCGTAAAGATGACATCGCAGAAGAGGACCGGGGCAACGTGAAGTCCTGCGAGGTCAATTATGTGTACGTAACCTCCACTGTCTATCTTCAGCTCTGACTTAATTATACCAGCAGCCCAATCAATAACAAATGAAGGAAACTCATGTTGACTTTCAAATGAACTGCCTGCCGTTCTCTGCTGGGTTGAGGAGACCTTTTTAGGCTGCAATGAATGTGAATTTAAAGGAGTCAATCACAGCTTCTTCACCCAAGAACATTCAGATTAGAGTGAGGGAAGGAGGTTAGTTTCCCTGACCAGAAATACAGAAACCCTGCTGCACTGTAATGGAATCCAGTAGCACAGACCTTTTAATAAATACAGTATTTGTGAGCAAAGCATGTTCATAAAAGGACAAGACAGATCTGGGTTTTTTTGTGATGATTGACTAAATATTTAAAATATTTATAAAACAGTTTCTGAGTGCAACACAGATTTTGTTTATGGTGGAAATGTCTTGATTTTTGTAAAGGAATGTGCCAGATAACAAGCAGTCTTTAGTGCTTTTAGATATGAATTCCCCTGCATTCATGAAGTGCACCTGAATGCACCCACCATGATATATACTAAAACTGCCTAAAAACCGTGGATAGAAGTAGAGCTGGGCGAATTGGCAAAAAAAAGTTAGCACAATATATTATCTCTCTCTCTCTTAAGATGTCTAAAAACCAATAATTTGAAAATTAAAATCTCTAAAATTCTCTTAAAATCTCATGGGATGTGAAATAGGTCTTGTATTGTATTCATTATGGTTTTAGAAAAGTCTCATAAAGTCTTAAAATTGACTTGTCAAAACCTGCAGAATCCCTGTAACAGTACAGTAACCACCTGGAGTGTTGCCATGTTTGTTATTTACATCCTGCAAATCTTTTTGTTCTTTTTTACGGTCTGACTTCTCTGGAGTTTCCTCCCGTGAAAAAAAACCTTCAAGTAAAATGAGTTGTATCATCCAACTCTGCCTGAGAAAACGCTGTACCTGCTCTGATGTTTGTTTGGTTTTCATAACTTGGTAAATGATTGAAGTCCTGTCGCTGCTGCAGCTGCTCATCCAAGTGGAGAGAAAGCGGACGACTGTTTGTGTGATTCCAGTGGAGCAGACGGCTCCACAGGGTCCCAACAGTCGATGGCAGAGTGTGTTGTTGTGACTTCATGACAGGACGAGTTCTGAAGGAGTGACGACAGTAGTTGGTCCGCTGCTGCTGCAAAAAGCATTCAGCAGGAACAGTGGTGTTTCCTCATTCAGCTCATAGTAACTTCACATTTATTTAAAATGAAAATCCTCTAGATTACTTTAAGAAAGCGGTTCCCAAATTTTTTAGCTGCGCACCTCCTTCTATGTCCCAACTGTGTTGACGCACCCCCAATCCCCCACTGTTGTGTTTTATGTGGATTTCTGTAATTTGTGTAGTTGTTATTTCTTATTTACATGTTTAATCAAATGTTTACGTTAGACTAGAGCTGCCAGTTACACTTTGTTCAGTTAAACGTTGTAAACAATAGTGTTATGGCCCTTTAAAAGAGGAGTGTGCTATGTGTACATGTGACCGGTGTTTACCCTGTGAAAAGGAAGCGGTAGATTAAAAAAAAAATGCAATAAGCTTTTTTATCGCCATATTAAAGGCGGCATGTTTAATCATGCTCAAATGACCAGAACACACATATAATTAAATAATCACCATCACAACAAGGGCAATTTTAAAATAAGCCCCTAAAACCTGAAGTTTTTCTGGAAATTCAACAGAAGTGTCAACGCTTTTACTAAATAATAGATTTTTCAGCCTCTGTAGCAGATAGAAATGAAATTCAAAAAGTATTTGAGAGCTTATAAAAATACTACAAAACGACGTATCCGCTTTCCCGGCTTCAATGGGTTAAAGGCGGCATGTTTAATCATGCTCAAATGAGAACACACATATAATTAAATAATCACCATCACAACAATGCGCTCTCGCATTTGAATGAACCTGAAACACAGTTTCAATATAATGCAACAAAGTTATGCGCAAACTTCCACTTTTAAGAGCAAAGAGGATGATGACAGGCTCAGGATCAGAGGCAGAAAGCACATAAGTTGGAAAATGTTATAATATTTTGAGCCGCGTTGAACCAAAATTTAGCAGCAAGTTTAAATGAGCGTGGAGCTAAACAACCCGTCATCATAACACAGGCTGGAAAAATGGAAGAAGATAACTTCTTCTACGCTTCATTTTAGGATGAAGTGCATTTTGAATAGCCTGCATTTATTTATTAATTAATATTACAGTTTTTGATTTTACACTTTACAAAGGAAATGTTTATTTACACGTCTTTATTGTGTAGGGGAAAAAAATGTAACCCCCAGGGGTGCATGCACCACACTTTGGGAATCCCTGCTTTAAGAGGTTAAGAACATAGAGAAAATTCTTCTCTTTCTTGTTTGTCCTGTTTAAAACCCAGACACTGAGTTTATTTTACTTTTATTTGCCTTTAAGCTGTTGTATAAATAATTATACTTGTATTTCACAGCAGCTTGACATTTAGTAGCATAACGAAGAGCAGTATACCTTTCAGCTTCCTGTGAAATGAGCGCTGCAGCACTTTATTCTGATTGAGGGGAATTGAGTGTGATTTCCTTCCCATTATATTCACATCATGTCAGACTGCACAGACGAGATTTTGACAACAAAATCACTGGATGTGAGATCACGCCTCTGAGCTACCGCCTCATCAGTCGCGCGCCTTTAAAGATGCAATTGATGGTCTGCTGTTAGAGCGGGATGAGGAAGCGGGCGGCGCCACATTTCAGCTTCCGACGCTGCGAGTGTTTTATATACGGCCCGTCTGTGGCCTATTAAGTTCCAGGCAATATGTCTGAAGCTGTTTTTTGCTTGGCATGCTTTGGCTTGTGTTCCCGCTCTATTATTTGTTTTAGATGAATGCCGGGGAAATGGACTCATCATGTTGACATGTTGATAATGGCTGCCCTTGAGCCTGTGTCTTGATGTAGTGCTGAGCGTCTAAAATGTTTTTCAGGATAGAGTGCAGCTCGGGAATCATAAAACACAAGTAGAGCAGAGAGAGACTAAATATCACAGAAGTTTCTGACCAGATGCCTCGGTTGTTTATGGCTCTGTTGTGGGAGATATTTGAACATATTGTTCAGATTTCTTATATCAAAAATAACTATTTTAAGCTGTCCCATGCACATTTGATCATCTGAACCTGAAGCAGTTTAAACATGTTATATATATATATATATATATATATATATTTATTTATTTATTTATTTTTGCTTCTTTCACATTTTATTCACTGTCACATCGGTTTTTACTGGAATAGACTGAAATAATACGAAGTACTTTACCTCTATAGAATCTGCACAATCATGATTAGAAGTGGGGAGAACTAAAAAAAAAAAAAAGTACATTTGAGAGATAGCTTTGGTGGAGAAAAAAGAATTATGTTGTACTATTTTGTGTATCTATTGTGCAGTAAAACATAGTTATAATGCCCTAAGTCATGGAAATAATTTGTGTTGATGTACAATCTTTTATTTTAGGAACAATATTTTGTGTTGGGCTCCTCATGCTGTACATATTGGACTATTTTTGTTGCCATTTTTGCAACCTCCCCCTTCAGTTCAGTCAAAATTTTGCAGATTTTTTTGTGACATGACTGTTTGTCTCAGCTGAGTGATTTATGGTTTCCCAGCTGGCTGAGGAAGGCAGAATTTAATTGTATTTTGCAGAATCTGGTTCATGTAAACAGTTTATTTTTGGCAAAATTTTAAATGAGCTGTAGAATAATGTGATGAAATACACGATATATTAAACATCCAGCTTATTGCTAATTTGCCTCCACTGTCAACATTTATTTATTCTGCTTTAGTCAATATTTTGCTTATTGTTTGGGGTTTTTTTTTCTAAGATTTAGCTTCTCAGAGATTGATGGTTAATAGATGATAAGTTATGAAAATTGCAGTATTTTTGTGTCTGCTTTATGTGTGTGTGAGTCATTTGTCCTTTGGTAATCGTCTCATTAATGTTCCCGTGTGACCTGCAGGAAGAAGTTTCAGAGTTTTCAAGATCGGCGGCTCAGGATTAACGAGGAAGACTCCTCCACGCTAAAGAAAGCCAGAACGGACGGGAAGTTTCACGAAACTCTGCTTGACAGGTGTGTGAATAAGCTCATTCTATATTTATTCTCAAACACCTCATTTACATGTTTGTGTCTTTTCACTTCCTTCGTGTATAAAGAAATGTACACATGAAGGTATTAAATCAAGCTGCAAATTCCCTCTTCACTCACAGTGTTTAATTTGTGCTAAATTTAAAATAATTTGAAGCACTCGGTGAAATACAACGGCAATAAAACGCTGGCATTGGAGTTTCTCAGTATTAAATCTAAACATTTAAAACTTCAGTTAGAAAAGAAAAATATAGAAGGAATATCTCTGATTTCAAACTTGATGAAGACAAGATGCTAAATGCATTTATAATTAACGCTTCTAATATTGTAATTATTTGCCTTTAAACACACGTTCCTGCTTCGATATATTTAGAGATTTGTGTAGATACATTTTACATAAACACTCGTGGTGTGACAGAGTGAGGACATTTTTGCAAAGTGGGGACATTTCGGCTGGTCCTCACTTCTTTAAAGGCTTTTTTGAGATTTCAGACTTTGTTTTAGGGTTAAAGTTACAATTAGGTTTATGTTATGGTTAGAGTTGGGCATTTAGTTGTGATGGTGAAGGTTAGGGTAAGGGGCTATAAGGAACCAGGTTATTATAGTTAACGAAAACAAAACAAAATAACGAAAACTAGAATTGACATTTTCATTAACTAAAATAAAAATAGAAATGAGAGGGGTTTTTTTAATAAAAAAAAAAAAAAAGATAATTAACTGAAACTGTATTGTGTGGTTACAAAACTAACTAAAATTATAGTGAAAATGTCCTTCATTTTCATCTTTGTCAACTTTTTTCATACATAATGAAGATGGATCATAATAAAGGAAACATTTACTGTGAACTCTTTTAATCTCCCAGCCAACAAATACCCCATTACAAAAAAACTAAAACTAACACTAAAATTAATTAAACTAAAACTAACTGAATTTGAAAACAAAAAATCACAACCCAATTAAAACTAATGAAAAATTCAAAACTATTATAACCTTGCAAGGGAATTCACTGTTCCAATGAGGGTCCTCACAAAGATAGAAGTACAAGAGTGTGTGTGTGTGTGTGTCTGTCTGTGTGTGTGTGTCTGTGTGTGTCTGTGTGTCTGTGTGTACATAGCAACCACATTTTAATGTTGTTTTGTTTACCGGCCTATAAAAAGACTGGAAAGAATAAACATAGTGATGATAACTCTTGATTAAAATATATATATTTGTCATATATATTTACGTATATATTCATATGTAAAAAAAAAAAAAAAAAAAAAAAAAAGGGGAATGGGAAAAAGGAAAGACCAAGAGGTCCATGTGTTAAGAAAGTTCTAAAAAAAAAAAACCCCCACCTCATTCACCCTCTCATTCTGCAGCAGCACCAGACTCCATTCATTTTTTGATGTTTTTCTCTGCAGCATTAGATGTTGTTTGAACTAATAAGAGCTCACAGGCAGGCAGCTTCGTGCTGTTTTTTATAACAGACGGAGAATCTGTTCACATCATTATGTCAGCAGTAATAACACGTCGGAGATGTGAGAATTTATGCACGTTATCACATCTCACACCTGGCAAAATAAATACACAAATGTGTCAACAGAAGTGCTGAATGTGTTGTTTTTCATTACAGGAGAAGCAAAATGAAAGCGGACAGGTACTGCAAGTGAAGCCTCAGCTGTCCACATCACTGCCATGTCTTCGGATATTTCTTGATTTTTATAGATTTGACCATTTTATCTGACATTACTGTACTTTTTCTGTTTGTTTTTGATATTTTTAATAAAACGGTCAATATGGTCAAATCAGTTTTGTTGGTCTGTTTGTTGTTTGCAGCCGGTTGAATTCATCAGAACATTTATAGACTTCAAATGACCCATTTGGCCAATTATCAACTAAACAACTTTAAGGACCCAAAGCAACTTAATTCTTCTTTTATGGCTTTAACTGCCTCCTCTTTATAAACGGTTTGTTTCCTGCTTATTTATTACTTTTCAAACGTTTTTAAATCACTTCTTTAATTAATTCTCACTGGTCGTTTGCTGGTCTTAATCATTCTTGTTTTTAGCCCTTAATGTTTTTATCTCATATCTGTTTCAATTATGTTTACATATGTATAATATTCTTTCTTGACAATGTATGTTGCAGCACATTGTGCATCCACCCGGAACAAAATGTGCTATATACTGTATATGTAAAGTTTTGCTTGTTTTATGTAAAAATTGAATCTGAAAAAGTAACTACTCAGTAAAACTGTCAAAAAACTGTAGAGTTAAAAAGTAGCATTAACCCTTTATCAGGCAAAGAACTATATTTGGTAACTTCAGGAAGTATTTTGAGAAAAAAGTTGCAAATTTACTAGATTAAAGTGGCAAATCTACAAGAAAAAAAGGTGCAGATTTAAGACATTTAAAGTGGCAAATCTGTGCGGAAAAAGTCGCAGATTTATAAGAAACAAGTGGGGAAAAGCTACTTTTTTTCTCCCAGATTCACCACTTTAAATCTCAAATCTACACATTTTTTTCTCGTGGATTTGCCCCTTTAATCTTGTAAACTTTTTCTCAAAATATCATTTTCGTATGTTTTTTTTACACGTTCTGGCTGTATGTAATACCCTCCAATATTATGTAGGGTTAAAATGTGGAATTTGCAAGTATTTCAACCCTATTAAGGGTTAAAGTGGTGAATCTGGGAGAAAAAAGTTGCTTTTTTCCCACTTTTTTCTCGTAAATCTGCTACTTTTTTCGCACAGATTTGCCACTTTAAATCTCTTGAATCTGCAACTTTTTTTCTTGTAGATTTGCCACTTTAATCTAGTAAATTTGCAACTTTTTTCTCGAAATATTACCTGAAGTTACCAAATATAGTTCTTTGCCTGATAAAGGGTTAAAGGGTGCTATTTCTCAAGAGGAATTATAACGTAGTATTAAATAGAAACACAAGCAAAGAAAAAGGACCTCAAAATTGTGTTTACTTTCCAGCACTGGTTTTTACATTTTTTATATGAGTACAGTTTATCTCAGTCACAACACTGATAAATCTAATCAGCCAACCACATGGCAGCAACTCAATGCATTTAGGCATGTAGACATGGTGAAGAGAAGCTGCTGAAGTTCAAAGCGAGCATCAGAATGAGGAAGAAAAGTTGAAGTGACTTTGAACGTGGCACGGTTGTTGGTGCCAGACAGGCTGCTCTGAGTATTTCACAAACTTTCTAAGGTTTACAGAGAATGGTCAGAAAAAGAGTAGAAATATAAATGTATATATATCCAGTGAGCAGCAGTTCTCTGAGCCCAAATGCCTCGTTGATGTCAGAGGAGAATGGTTAGACTGGTTTGAGATGATAGAAAGGCAACAGTAACTCAAATAACCACTTGTTACAACCAAGGTCTGCAGAAGAGCATCTCTGAACACACAACATGTCGAACCTTGAAGCAGAAGGGCTACAGCAGCAGGAGACAGGTATGAGAACTGGGATATGGTAGAACAGGAGATACCTGTCATGGATGTGATGCAGACAAATCTGCAGCAACTGTTTAATTCTATCATGTTACCAGTGGCGGACTCAGACTGTTAGAAGGGCAGGGGGGAAAAATAAAAAGGGCACATTCTGCACAACATGGGCCCCACCAGCAGCAAAAAGCTATGATGCATCATGTATGATGAAATATTAGCATTAAGTTAAAAGGAGATCCAGATCAAAGTAATTAAAGATATGGTACTGAAAATTAAAAGTATGAAACCAAACCATCTATGGGGGTCCGGGGGCATGCCCCCCCGGGAGAAAATTTGTACATTTTTAAGTAAAATTTTGCATCTATTTTGTGCCCTTTGAGAGCTAAATGAGAGCAAATATCTCACATAACTTTATTCACAGTCGGGTGATACCGTATTATAGAATCTCTAGAGGGCACATCATCATCATTTATTGTATGAAGGGGCACCCTAGAGGGCAATAAATACGTTTTTTCATGTGTAAAGGGCAGCCAATAAGGCACTTTCTCTCATTTTCATCAGGGCACTTTCGCACGCTTTTTCAACCACTGTTCAGAGGCCAACATTTCCATATTAAACATACTTTTTAAAATTGGTCACTGAACACTGAACTTTAGGTCTTCATTTAATGTAAGCCATAATCATTAGATATAATTAGAACAAAACAAAGAAATTGAGACATGAAATGTTTCACACTGTGTAATGGATCTATTTAATGTATTATTTCCACTTTTTGAATTTAATGACTGACATAAATAAACTTTTCGATGATTTTCTAATTTATTGAGATGCACCTGTACGCTACGTATTTTCTCGACATTTTATTTGGGCTTTATTCTCCTCATTTCGAACTTAATAATGATTTTTACCGCCCTCCTACCTTGCCCTAATCCTCTAACGCAGGCCTCTACACACTCGAGCTCACATAGTTATTTTACATATTTATGTAGCCAGAAATAAGCAGAATGACGAGAAACCAAACAAGACACTATTTTAATTAAAAAACACACAGGTGTCTCAGGAGGAAGTGATTTGAATGAACCATATGATCGGTCATGCTTGGTTTATTCTCTCTTCCTCATGGAAGCAACCACTGTTGGTCCGTGTGGAGGGGTGTTCGGTCTCACTTTATTACTCTTTCTGTTGGAGGATTTCGCTTTTACGTCAAACGAAAGACACTAAAAACATTTTTTAGTATGTTCTTGAAAACGCATGTTAATAATCACGTGTTTATTTCTGCAGAGGGCGTTTTTCTGTCCCGTTTGGAGCTTCCGGTTTCCCCTCTTTGGCATAAAAGGCACGAGGTAAACAGCAGTATTTTCCGCTGTAAACTTCAATCAACAGCTTCACAGTTTCACTGAAATCCTCCGAAAATGGGTCACTGCGTTTTTATCATTTTAGCGGCTTTATTTGCCGTCGCATCGACACAGTTTATCCCGCCGGTAAGCGACATTTCTGCCTCGTCATTGTGCTGCTTGACTCATTTATTTGACAGATTCTGACTGTTATTTAACACCAGTGGAGCTGTTCTGATGTTATAAATGTTTTATATTAATTTATTTACAGTACACAGAAGACTGTCGTACAGAAATGTATCCTCCAAAAGGCCCCACGTAAGTAGCAGCAGTCTGTCAAACTCCATGTTTGATGTTTACCTTGTTTATTTGTTTATTTGTGTTTTGTAACGCCTCATATCTGAACTCTGCTGCGTTCACTTGCTCCTCGTAAATCATAACATCCAGAAGTTTAAGGTGAGGCACTACAGGCAAATGCACTTTTTGGGCTATTTTTCTCCCATAACATGTCTTCATTCAGAAGAAAGTCTGAAAGAATACATGTTATGAGAGTCTTCTTTCTTTCACAGTAAAAAAAAACATCCAAAACAGACATTTAGGTGAATATTTGACTACATTTTCCTTGCTAGATTTCTCTTTGCTATTAATAAGATTCAATATTTTGCCTTCAAATAGTAATTTCCATAAAGATTGTATGAAATCTTTAAAGGCTGTTTTCTCAAAATGAGTTTTTTTCTCATTCTCTGAGCCATAAATCTCAACTTCAGCTCCACTTACATTCACCAAACTTACCAGTTTTATTCCTAACTATATTCTGAATGTTTTACTGAAAGGTTTGCCTATATGTCATTCATACCTTGATTTATTGAATATTTTATTCCTGAATACATGACGAAAATTGATTGTATATGACTTTTCACAGTATTGTCTGATTTATGAAAGACAGATATCCCATTTTCCCTCTGTGAAAAACTTTGAATCTAATATATAAATAAAATAATAAGTTTGGAATTTACTTTAGCCATTGTCCAGAAAAATGTCCTGGTGATGTGTATGCAAGCTAGCACACTTAATGAGTTCACACCTAGTATTCATATCTAAACTTAAAAGTTCAGAAAACTAATGCAAAAAAAAGTGTGCCATAAATTTGAAATTCACTTCTCCAACGATACTTGAAGGCAGCATAGCTTTTAAAGGCCATTGATCTGTTGATAAGACACTGCTCACAACTGATTTTTTTTTTTTATTCGTTCCTTCCTTTTTTTTATTCGTTCCTTCGTTCCTTAATCTGTACAAATGTGACAAAATTAGTTTTCTTGTTCTATGGATAGTCTTATTGCAGTGAAATAAAAATAAGTCGTCCCCATGTGCCTAAAGACTAAATATAGTATGATTTTATTTTCTCAAAAATTACAAGGAGCATACTCTGTTTTTTGGTATCTATAAAGTCAGAACAATAATAAAGACTCTAATATATATGCAGTGTAAAAATATCACTCTGTAAATTGTCAATACATACTATAATACACTTTCAAACTGCTTGTTTTATTTGACAGTTAAATATACAGAGATTTACACTGATATACAATCTTCTGTGATATAAATCAGAAAAGCATGAAATTCTCCCCTGAAAGGCTGAACATTTTTAGGTTGTTGGTTTTTTGATTGAATGGCTAAAATTATCATAATCAATTAATTCATGATCTTCTAAAGCGCATGATCTACTAAAGTTTATAAGGTGAGATTGAATTTTGGATTTACTGGTCAGATAAAATCGTCTGCAAGGTTTCGGCTGCTGCATTTTAACTCCAGTGGCAAAAAATTCAACAAATGATTAGAAGTCATGTCCAAATAAATAAGATGTTGTTATGTTTCAGTAGTTTGACTTTAGTTTTTACTGAACAAAACGTTCAAATAAACTGTCATTAAGTGAAAATACAGTGAAAGGGTCAAAGTTATGAGACCAAATCGATAAACGTCCTCTTTTATATCTATATAACGTTATATATAACTTTATTGACTCGTTTCCGTGGATAAGCATTGCTCTGCTTCTCTCCTGATGATGGCTCACCTTGTTAGTGACCTGTCAATCAAAGGTAGCCCCGCCCCAAATCATACGATTCTTTATCTTCTATTTTATTCTAAATGGGGCCGGCAAAAAATTCAACAAATGATTAGAAGTCATGTCCAAATAAATACGATGTTGTTATGTTTCAGTAGTTTGACAGTTTCTTCTTCCTCCTCAGGTTCAGAGGAGCGGTCAGCTGGTACACGGTGGACCTCGACTTGCCGCCTATCGAGAGATGGAAACCTCTGATTAGTGACAAAAAAGCTGATGTAAGAACGCTGTCAAATACTCTAAACTAGTCGTACAGAAATATCAACTTTTATTTCACTGGTGATTTGTTTCTTTGAAGCTGGTCAACATGATTCAGGCCATCAGAGACTTGGCGGATGCTTTTGTGCCCAGTGGGAAGCTGGTGGAGCTGGTTGACCTCGTGCTGGTGAGTCTAGTTTTTCTCTTTGAATCACTGCGATTGTCGTATTTATTGTCACTGAGGATTTAATGAGCGCAGTGTGTTTTTATGATGTTCTGCAGCCTTTGATGGTGGACACGCTCCCTGACCCCTTCGGGGAGGAAATCAAAGGGATTGCAGCAGCTTCAGGAGTTCCTCTTGGTAAGAACACACAAATTCTCTGCTTACAGGGTTCCTACAGCTGCTGGAAATCCTTGAAAACAACACATTAATAGGTGAGTTTCCACTATAGTCAAATTCCCAGTATGAGGCGGATCTCCCTCGTCAAAATACCCCTATTGTGAATATGAGCCGCCCCTAGCTGCTGTTTGATGGGACGTTTTTTGGCCCTGTAGAAGAGCAGGGTCATTTTTCTCCACTGAAAAAAGCCTCGTCACTGATTGGATAGAACCATAGACTGTATATAAATAATGGACGTAGTCACCGTGACGTCACCCATTGGTTTGTGGCCCGTTGGAAGCATCGAGTTCAGCGTTATACTCGTCGCCATCTTGTTTCCGATACAGGAAGCAGACCATATTTGGACTGTGGAGGAGGAGAGGGATCTGATCACTGACTACAGCCTCTCTACACCTCAACCTGACTGAGAGAAGCTGCTGCTAATTCATGTTAGCATTAACTGGAGCATTAACTGGGATGTTAGTTTTGGCTAGCAAAAAAACAAAAACAAAATGTATCTTTCTTACCTCAGAAAACTGAGCAGCGACTTCTTGGAGTGTCTGTTAGTCCAACCAAACACTGAACAAGACATTTTTACTGAACAAAACGTTCAAATAAACTGTCATTAAGTGAAAGTCATTAAGCCTTTTTCTGTAATGGAGACACGCTGAGTGAGCGGCCGTTAGAGAGGGCGTGGCCTGAAACTTTCCCACGGGTCACTTTCTACCATAATGGAAACACACGTAACATACACATGCTTTCGAGGATTTCTAGCACCTGTAGGAACCCTGTCAGTAGAGAATTTGTTTGAATAAAGTGCTTGAAACTGCTTGAAATTTTGGTTATATTGGAAGCCAATTCCTCTTAAAAACAGGTTATTCTGTTTTAATTTCTGTAGAGTGCAGCTGTTTGTCCTGTATATAAACACAGCTGTAAGGTTCTGGAAAAGCCTGGAAATCCTCCTTGATGATGCTTGAAAAAGGCTTGAATTTGGTGTAGAAAAGGTGAAGGAATCCCGTGTTCAATAACTCTTTTTTTTTCCTTTTTTGATTTTATAATACAGGTGAAGTCGTCTTGTTCAACATCTTCTATGAGGTGTTCACTGTGTGCACATCTGTTGTTGCAGAAGACAGTAAAGGTGGGTCATCGTCCAGAATCTGATTGTTTTTTTATTTTTTTAAAAATAATGCTACATGAGCACTGAAATCCTTTTTAAAATCTGCATTCTTACAGGTAACCTCTTACATGGTAGAAACCTGGATTTTGGATTATTTATGGGGTGAGAATCACCACTTAAGATCACCTATTTGTTTAAAGGCTGACAGTCTCTGGTAAAATAACATCTCATGAGATGGACTTGTCTCCTTCTGACAGCTGGGATGTGAAAAACAAGTCATGGATCATTAGTGAGAAGCTGAAGCCTCTGGTGGTCAACCTCGACTTCAAGAGGAAGAACCAGACTGTGTTCAAGTCGACAAACTTCGCCGGCTACGTCGGCATGCTGACCGGCATCAAGCCTGTAAGTCATTTAGAGTTATAACTGAAGATTCAGACGGCGTGAAACCTCATTAACGGCCATGACAGCTGCTGAGTTGTGTCGACTTCTTGCACAGTTGTGGATGTAAACAAGATTTTTTTCTTCTTTCTCTCCTTCATGCAGCATGTTTTCACTCTGACTATGAATGAGCGATTCAGCCTCGATGGAGGATACATCGGTGAGTTTCTACACGCATCAACACTCTTCTTCTTTCTCTTCTTTGTGTCTCCTTGTCTCCTCTGTCCTCCTGCATGTGACCCGGCAATCAATCTCAGCAGTCTTTTAGCACCTGAAACATGATTATATTGTTTTTTTTATTGTATATTGTTATACTGTTTGATTGAGACCGTACATCTAGTTCAAAACACTGTTTTATATGACTTGAGTATACAATTAAAAACACACCAGGGGGCTAAATTGACATTACTATTATTATTATTACTATATACTGTAATATACTACTATTATTATTATTATACCAGCCTTATTTATTATTACTATTACTATTATTATATATTTATATATTATATACCATATTATTTTATTTATAATTATTTTATTTATTTTTATTTTATATTGTTACTATTTATTATTACATATTATATTATATATTATATACTGTACTATTATTATTATTATTATTATTATTATTATTATTATAATATACCGTCTAGTCACTATAGCATTGTTGCCATCATATCACCAGTATAATTATAATTACCATCATCTTGCCATCCTACCAACTGATCTTCTTCTTTTTAACTTCTTAAGTGTCCTTGTTCTATTCTGTGTTTTTTTCTATTGTAGTTTTTATTTATGCTACCTCAGTATCTTATTCTATTGTATTTTATTGTATTTTATTGTACTTGAATACCGGACTGCTGTGACAACCGAATTTCCCTTCGGGGATGAATAAAGTAATCTATCTATCTATCTAAAGGTCATAATAAAAATATATCTTTAACAATAAAAACATTTATAAATATTAGGAATGGGTATTTCAAGCAAAAATACTACACTATATAAAATAACCATAAAGATTGGCCATGTGAAAAATAAATATGATGTTTTAACTTTATATGAAAAAAATCAAATTCATAGTGTGTACTTAGTTTTTCTCACCAGCAAACGTTGAATAACTTCCAACAAAGTTCTAATCCAGCCTTGAAAATTGTATAATTTAATAGCTGTTTAAATATATTAACCTCCTGAGCCATCCATAATAAATATCTCGTGATGGTTATATTGTTTGTATGTGTTATTAGCTTAAAAAATGTAGTAGTATTTATTGTTTGATATGGAAAGTTTCGCTTTTTGCTTAAGAATTTGAATGTGTGACGATTTAGTGAAATTTACTAAAAATATTACACAAATGTATTAAAGAAAACTCTGAGCACAGACTCCTGCGATGTATAAAAGATGGCTGATGATGGACGGATGAATATTTAACTGACGTTGCTGTAAAATGTCGGTTTCATTTTGTTAAATGCCTGTTGACTCGACTCCTCTCTCTCGTGTCGCTTCCTCTCCTTGCGTCTTATTTGGGAGGGACAAGGAAGCAAAGAGAGGAGACGAGGAAAGGATTGAGGATGTGCAAAGTGAGAGATGAGAGGCGGGGCAGATGTCTGTTTTGTGACTTCCTGTCTTAATGTAAATCTGTTGTCATGCAGGAATCCTGGAGTGGATCTTGGGGAAGAGAGACGGGATGTGGATGAGCTTCCTCACTCGCTCTGTTCTAGAAAACGCAAACAGGTGATCCTCTTTGATTCATGGCAAAGACATAATGGGTGGGTCATGGGTGTTTGTAATGCCATTATTAACACGTATATAAGCTTATAAACACACAGTAATGTTAATAAGCATCTTGTAAGGACTTACAAGGGCTTTATTCCTTGTTAATTAATGGTTATTACAAGGACCTTTATATAAAGCGTTACCAAAAACGGTAACGCTAAAAAAAATATATTCAAAACACCAAAAGCAGAACTACTCATACAGAATTTCCAAATTTCAGAACTATAAATATGACATTTTTGCATTGTAATTTCTGATGATTGATAAAGAAGGAGAAATAAGGGTAACTCTTTATAATAAGGTCCTTAATAACCATTAATTAACAAGTAATAAGGCATTGTTCTCGCTTTAGATCCCTTTAGCTGCAAAAAGCATAGTTAACTGTTAACAAGTGCATAGTTAACTTATAATAGATGAGCAATAAAGTATATTTTAATATCAGTAAGGAAACAAAAGATTAATAAAGGCATGGCAAAGACATAATGGGTGGGTTATGGGTGTTTGAAATGCTATTATGAAGAATTATAAGATACTCATGAGGCTTTTATTAATGTTCTTATTATAAATCTCTTATAGCCTGCTATTAGCTGTATTATAATGCCATTATTAATACTTATATAAGCTTATAAACACACAATAATGTTAATAAGCATCTTGTAAGGACTTACAAGGGCCTTATTACTTGTTAATTAATGGTTATTACAAGGACCTTAATATAAAGCGTTACCAAAATAAGAATATGAGTGCATAGTGTCAAGTTTATTAATAAAAGGCAAAAAGAAGAAGTGAGAGTTGAAGCAGACTTCAGGTCTGTGGTGCATGAGAACTGAGCGATGCGTCTCGGTGGCGAGCGGGGACGTCTCCGTACCAACCGGTCTCATCCCGTCTCCGTACCAACCGGTCTCATCCCGTTGTCTGCAGCTTCGAGGAAGCCAAGACTCGGCTGGCTCAGACCAAGCTGCTGGCTCCGGCTTACTTCATCCTCGGAGGAAACCAGACAGGCCAGGGCTGCATCATCACCAGGTCCAGACTGCTCAGCATCGATCTCTTGGAGTAAGTATTCAGCATTTAATTGTTTGTTTACACTCCATGGTTTCAAAAAACACCATAACCTAGAAAATGATAATGAAAATAAACAGTGGTTTATTGATGTGTGCCTGTCTGACCTTTGTTTTGTTGTCAATTCTTTTGTGCTAGAGTCACAGTGACGCAGCATTTCTCGTGTTTTGTCTTGTGAAATTTCACTTCCTCAACTGCAAACTGACGACGGCTTTAGTTTCACATCATGTGAGAGAACTGTTTCACAAATCAGCAACACAGTGTAGCTGCAGCTGTTTGTGAATACCTTTCATTCTGACTGAATATACCACTTTTTAGAAAAATATCTCCCCTACAGTCATGGAAAAAATTATTAGACCACCCTTGTTTTCTTCAGTTTCTTGTGCATGTTAATGCCTGGTACAACTAAAGGTACATTTGTTTGAACAAATAAAAAAACAACAATAGCTGATAAGAGTTTAATTTAATAAATTATATCTAGACATTTTCCATGGTTTTCTTGATAATGATTTTGGTTATCAGCTCTTAAATTAAACTCTTATCAGCTATTGTTGTTGTTATTTCATTTGTTCAAACAAATGTACCTTTAGTTGTACCAGGCATTAAAATGAACAAGAAATTGAAAAAATCAAGGGTGGGCTAATAACTTTTTCCATGACTGTATATGACCTAATAGTTAATACAGTGTGAAAGGGTCAAAGTTATGAGACCAAAATCGGTAAACGTCCTCTTTTCTATCTATGTAACGTTATATATAACTTTATTGACATGTTGCCGTGGATACGCATTGTTCTGCTTCTCTCCTGATTACGGCTCGCCTTGTTAGTGACCTGTCAATCAAAGGTAGCCCCGCCCCAAATCATACAATTCTTTATCTTCTATTTTCTTCTAAATGGGGCCATTATTAGAACTATTGACATCAAATTGTCTTGAAGATGATTTTTTACTAGCGATTGAGACCATAGTGTTGTCCTGAAAATTTTTTTCTGAGGTAATAAATCAAGTGAGAAGTTTTCAAATTTTGCACTGAAATGAATGGGCAGATTTTTTTGGCAGCCAAACTTAGCGCCCCCTGCTGGAATTTTCGGTGGATTGCAGGCTTAAGGCACTTCCTGGTTGTCCTCCATGCTCAGACATGGAGTTTGCCTCCTGCTCCAGAGGGTATCAAAGTTTTTTTAATTTAATTATGTAATTTCAGGATTGACCTGAAGCTGGGCCGATGGTATGTCCTGGAGACCAACTACGATCACTGGAAGGAGCCTTTGTTCCTGGATGATCGCAGAACTCCTGCCATGAAGTGCATGAACAAGACCACGCAGACTGTGAGTGCTGAGGACACATTCGGCTCGATAGATAGATATCAGCATCAAAATATATTCAAAACACCAAAAGCAGAACTACTCATACAGAATTTCCAAATTTCAGAACTATAAATATGACATTTTTGCATTGTAATTTCTGATGATTGATAAAGAAGGAGAAATAAGGGTAACTCTTTATAATAAGGTCCTTAATAACCATTAATTAACAAGTAATAAGGCATTGTTCTCGCTTTAGATCCGGTAGTTGCAAAAAGCATAGTTAACTTATAGTTAACTTATAATAGATGAGCAATAAAGTATATTTTAACATCAATAAGCAAACAAAATAAGATTAATAAAGGCATGGCAAAGACATAATGGGTGGGTCATGGGTGTTTGTAATGCTATTATGAACAATTATAAGATACTCATGAGGCTTTTATTAATGTTCTTAAGCATTTGCAAACTGTTAACAAGTTTCTTATTAGTGCTTATAAAGCTCTTATAGCATGCTATTAGCTGTATTATAATGCCATTATTAACACTTATATAAGCTTATAAACACACAATAATGTTAATAAGTATCTTGTAAGGACTTACAAGGGCCTTATTACTTGTTAATTAATGGTTAAAAACACCATATTATGGGATGTCCAAAAATGACCCCCTCATCAAAAGTCATAGCATGTCGATTTTTGTCAAAAATGGTCAAATTTTAAAATGCTTAAAATGGGTTAATTATAGTATGTTGATACATATTAGAGCAAAATGTGGCCAAAAATGTAAAAAAAAAAACCCAACATATTTTGGGTCGCTAAAAATGACCCCCTCAAAGAAAGTCCTACTATATAGCAGGTCGATTTTTGTCCAAAATAAAAGGTCATACTATATATTTTGTGTTTTTTCTAATTGTGTGAATCTCTAGATGTAGATAAAGCTCAGTGATGTAATTTAAGGTCTAATTTAAAATTTAAGGCGTAATTTCTGTTTTTATTTATTTTTATTTTATTTTTCAGAATATCACACTGAAGACCATGTATGATGTCCTCTCAACCAAACCAGTGCTAAACAAGGTGAGTATTTCAATGACGTTTGCTTCTTTTAATTAAAAGTAAATTGGCTTAGTAAGGCATAAATTACTTTTCCTCACTGTGTGCACTGTTTTTCACAGCTGACTACATACACGACACTGATGCAAGTGTCTGAGGGGAAACTGGAGTCGTATATCCGCGACTGCCCGAACCCCTGCATGCCCTGGTAACGGTCCCGCTGAGTCCGTTTGTGGAGACGAGCTCGGCTGATCTTGGGACAGAAGTGGAAGTTGTTCCTTTAACCCTTTATCAGGCAAAGAACTATATTTGGTAACTTCAGGTAATATTTTGAGAAAAAAATTGCAAATTTACTAGATTAAAGTGGCAAATCTACAAGAAAAAGTTGCAGATTTAAGAGATTTAAAGTGGCAAATCTGTGCGAAAAAAGTCGCAGATTTACGAGATAAAAGTGGGGAAAAAAGCAACTTTTTTCTCCCAGATTCACCACTTTAAATCTCACAAATCTGCGCATTTTTTTCTCATAGATTTGCCCCTTTTAATCTCGTAAACTTTTTTCTCAAAATATTATTTTCGAATATTTTTTTTACACATTCTGGCTGTATGTAATATCCTCCAATATTCTCTAGGGTTAAAATTTGGAATTTGCAAGTATTTCAATGAGTGTCCTATTAAGGGTTAAAGTGGTGAATCTGGGAGAAAAAAAATTATCTTTTTTCCCACTTTTTTCTCGTAAATCTGCGACTTTTTTCGCGCAGATTTGCCACTTTAAATCTCTTAAATCTGCAACTTTTTTTCTTGTAGATTTGCCACTTTAGTCTAGTAAATTTGCAACTTTTTTCTCGAAATATTACCTGAAGTTACCAAATATAGTTCTTTGCCTGATGAAGGATTAATTGTTTGCACAGCGATCAAATCACCTAAACCAAAGTTTGTCTGGTTATTTGTTTTATTTTTCAGGAATACTTACTTACACTAAATCCTACTTTTTTCTGTCAAAATTACCGGAAAATTGGTACAAAAGTGGATCAATTTTGTGAATGTTTTCCCTGTAGTAATGTGTTATTGGGTCCATCACTGGATATCAACATGGGCATAGGGTCCCCTGAGATACATTTAATAACTTAATTGTTGTATTTTATGTTAAGCTTGTCAAATCCAGTCCACTCACCGTTTTGTGCCTCTACACTGTGCAGCCCTGCTGTTTGTTGTTGTGTCAAATAGCTATTTTCACACACTGATACTGACAAATGTACGTCTTAGAGATTCCTTCTTATTTTCAAAGATTAATAAAATTATTGCTAAAGTTATCATTCTGTTTCTGATGTCATTTCTACCATGTCAGCTGTTGTTAGTCTAGATTCCTCATTTAGGGCTGCAATTAATATATTTCCGTTGATGAATAATCTTACAATTATTTTACCCAATTAATCAATCAGTGATTTTGTATCTGTTACGACCCCTACAAAACGCTCCCAATAAAGGGATCAGGAAGTCAGGAGTGGTGCAAACAATGATTAATTACAACAAGTTAGTTTTTCTCAATTGCTAAAACACTAAACCCTATTGTCTGAACCAAATGCTCAGTAGCCTGAAGCCACTGATTGAATCAATCACTCTTCTGGTAGAACCATAAGCGCTTTTCACCTGTTTAGACACAACTTCACAACACATTTTCATTGTGATGCACCCGTGCTGCATAATGGTGAGCACAGGTGACAAAAGTCAAACACAATTAAAGCATAGGTGTCACCACTTGAACACAACTCAAAATTGATCACACTTGTGGCTGATGATGTGAGGGAACATATAAGGCAGTTCAGAGAGCACTGGTTGGTGAGGCCCTACGATGGATAGAAATCTGAGAGGAAGAGTTCCTGTGAGAGGAGGTCGAGGTGGTCAGCGAAGACAAAGAACAGTAATATCTGATGAAATATCTGTGATTGACCATGTTCTTGTTCATGGTATGAGCATGAGGGAGGCGGGACAAAGGGTACAGCCAAACATCAGTAGATTCACTGTGTCCACCAGAATCTGAAGATTTAGAGAAGAGAACAGGTAAATACCTTTTTTGACATTATAGTACAGTATGTAAATGTTGACAGCAATTACTGTAAGACATACTATATACTGTACCACAGTATACTGTAAGTAAATATATGTCAGTACACCACTGTACCAATGTACTGTAGTATTGTAATGGAGGGTTGGTCTGTTTGTAGGCCCAGTATTTCATGTACATTTTTTGCAACATGCATTTAGCCTACAGTGAACAGTGAACATGTATTTCTCCAGCTTCATGTCCTGAGCATTGTGTTTTCTATTTTTCTATGTAGTGTTTAGTGACTGCTCAGTAGTGTTTTTAATGTTGATTGACTATGGACACGATTTGACAACATAGTTCAGTTTTGAGCAGGGATTGAACTGTTTTGAGGTGAAAGTTTGGTTTTGCAAGAAGAGTCTGGGGTTTTGTGAATGTAGCTTGAAAACTGGGTTTTGTGTTCACAGTTTAAAGAAAAGGAGAGCAGCTTTCAAGAAATGTGTCTTAGCAATAGAGAAAAACTGTAATGTCAAAACAGGTATTTACCTGTTCTCTTCTCTAAATCTTCAGATTCTGGTGGACACAGTGAATCTACTGATGTTTGGTTGTACCCTTTGTCCCGCCTCCCTCATGCTCATACCATAAACAAGAACATGGTCAATCACAGAAGCTGATTTCATCAGATATTACTGTTCTTTGTCTTCGCTGTTCCCTCACATCATCAGCCACAAGTGTGATCAATTTTGAGTTGTGTTCAAGTGGTAACACCTATGCTTTAATTGTGTTTGACTTTTGTCACCTGTACTCACCATTATGCAGCACGGGTGCATCACAATGAAAATGTGTTGGAAAGTCAATCAGTGGGTTCAGACAACTGAGCATTTGGTTCTGACAATAGGGTTTAGTGTTTTAGCAATTGAGAAAAACTGTAATTCACCAGGAAATGAAATTGAAGACTATTTAAGGTTCTTCATTTTGGCTAAATTGATTTATCACCTTATTTTCACCATTATATACATCAAAGATAGGCTGCAAATCCACACATTTTAGAGAACCAGAAAATATTCTTGCATTTTTTACTTTAGCAATTAATAAATTATTAAAAATATTCATCTATTGATGAATTGATTTGTCAGCTCTATTCCGAAGTGCTGTGCAGTAGTGTAAACTACAGTGTAATAAAAGTGTAATACATGTAATAGTGCTGTATGATAAATTGTGATAAATGTGTAATAAAATTCAGTAACAGTTGTGTTGCTTTACAGATTTTAAGACATCTCAAGAATGACATAACACTGACGTAGAATTCATGTCAAGAAACCACCATTTTTTTAAAGTTCCAGCATTTTATTATTTAAAACGTATTATTGTTGTCAACATTTTAATTACATGAAAATCAATGGAGACTAAGCATTAACAGAACAGTATATAAAGATGTGTCTGAAGGGATAAAAGTTAAATCTGAGCTTTGAGCTCTGACATAAAGGAACAAGTGTCCAAGCTGGAGAAAGAATAAGCTGAACTTCCATTACTGTAGAGTAATCTCCTTTGAATGAAGAATCAAGTGCAGAGAGGATGAGCTTCGTAACAATAAGGCCAGGCCGAGACAAATAAAACATTTTTAAAAAAACATTACAACTAATTTTAAACTGATCCCAGAACCAAGAAGGCAAATCTGAAAAACAGGAGTTTCAGGACTATAAAGATTCAGACAGAAACATAACTGTCAGTAATCAGCAGCATCAGGACAGCCCCTCCCCAGATTACCCATAAATCACATTAAACATTCAGGAATAAAATGAACTAAGTGTTGATTATGTGTAGATGTTTAGTTGTATCTGTTGTGTGTCAGAGTCACAGCTAACTTGTGACCAGTATTAATGAGCCTTTGCTCCTTTAAACTAGCAGATAAAGAATCATACATCCAGAACAGATTGAGGGTGTAAGCATAGTGCTGCTAAAAACAGTAGAATCTGAGACATCGGTAGAAATCTTTACACACTCTGGGCAGCGACAGTGTCTGGAAACAAACAAAGGAAGAACAGAATTAACTCAAAGGGTTGGACTATTTTTGTACAGAAAAAATAGCATCTCATTCCTACGTGGGTATACAAGTGGTTACAAGAGACAGTGTTTTTGGCTTTTGTAGGGTATTTGGCAGCTGCACAAAGAAAACAGTGATCCATACCTGGTTCCTTCAGTGCCTGTGCATTTCCCACCAGCCCAGTCAGCGATTCAGTGTTCCCATTGAGGATCTCCACAGACAGGTTGTTGTTCTGCTGCTCCTCCACTATTCTCTTCTGTAGTTCCTCCTAATGTTACAGCACACAGTAGATTACTAGGTGCAATGCTTTTACACCTTGACCTCTGTTTAATTTATATTAAAAGCTGGGGTTGGCAGTTATCTGGAAGGCAAAAAAAAAAAAATCCAGCCCTTTTCCTCTCCAGCACAGGCATATGCACACGCTTCATACAATAACCAATAACAAGTACTAGTCATTCATATCAATCATCCTGATGTCAGTTCTGTGAGAATTAATGTCCTGTTTTCTTTGCAGACGAGCTGCATAATCATGATTTTTAATTAACCACAGCTATGAGCCTTTGGCAAAGGTTATCAGAAGATTTAAATATTAGCAACCTGTTGCCTCCATCTCTGAAACACTTGCTGATATTTATTTCAGAGTCAGACTATTAGACACTTATTTGTCTTCCTTAATGAGGTTGCTGTCCTGGCAGTTGTTTACAATCCTGGAATAGCAACTTTTCCTGCAGAATCTTAGGCCACTGAATGAGGCTTTCATTGGGTGCACGTCTGCATTTGTACAAGAGCCAATAGGATCGCCCTCTCTCTGAAATGACCTGTGATTGGCTAAAGTCTCCAAATGCAGGCCCTTTTTCTTTCTAAAGCCTGAAAACAGAGCAAAGAGGAGATGTCTACTCTAGTTTTCTTTCTACTCTACTCAACTACTTAAATCACAATGTGCTGAAGGGAACAACTACCTACTCCAGCTTAAATATAAATATATTTTGAATGTTTAACTAGCTGTTACACACCTCACACATGACGGTAAGTTGCAATGGGAGGTCATCCACCTTCACAAAGTCGTCCTCATCAGATTTCTGACTGGTGTTACCTGAGCCCATCTCCTGCATCAATAATATTGATAAAATCAGAACACAACAGCAACAAAAAAAGGGGAAAGTATCTTACGTTTTGAGTATTGTTGCATTTATTCCAGAGAATGAATGACTCACATCTACATTGATCATGACGGGTGAGTCTGTGTCCGGGCTGCTCGTGGGGAGTGACTCCTTGGGGAGATCCTGGTCATGGGAGGCAGCAGCAACGTTACACTCCCGTTCAGGACTCGGGCACTTAGCCACGTCACGGTCCTCTACTGTGGAAGTCAGAGTCCCGACGGACTTGTTGTTTCCTGCAAAACATGGAAAAAGTGATAAAAAAAGGATGGTCTAACAAAGCGTCTAAGATCCGACAGACAAAAGCTTGAAGAAAAAGTCCACTGAAAATATAAAGAAAGGCTCACCATCATTGTTCTCTGAACTCCTCTGTTCAGCTTTGGCCTCCTGGGTTTCGCTGGGTGTCGTCCCCTGAAGCATCACATAGTTTGGTTAGTGTGATGAAAATAATATTACTGGTTGTTCATGAGAAAATATGTCTGTAACGCCCTGTAACACTGACCTCCTGCTCCACCGGTCCATCAGCAGAAGCCTGCAAGGACGTCTGGACATCAACCGGTCCAGCTTCAAACTCCTCCATCTCCTCCTCCTCGTTCTCGTCCTCTCCACTGCCGTAGTTTGTCAGCGCCTGAGTCTCTGCTTTGGAAAGACCTGAAACAAATAAAGACAATACATATGGAGAAGAGGCACATGTGTCTACATGCATTTTTATTGAGGAACAAAAACATTCAAAAAAAAAAAAAAAGGAAAATCTTAGGATTACACTGGACTTTGCCTTTCTATTGGGTGTTTTTTTTATTCACTAAATCATACCAAAGAGACCTGTTTAGTAGTTTCACTTACTAATTGACAGAGGGATTCCTTGTCTGTCACCTTCATCCTCATCCTCCTCCTCCTCCTCTTCCTCTTCCACCTCTGAAGCTTCACTGCTCCTGCTGTTCTTCGTCTCTGTCTGCAGGTAAATCTCCTGGAGGTTGGAATCTTCCTGCTCAGCTTCATCCCGGTCCTGGAAAAACAAACAAACAAACAGACACAATATTGTCACACAGATTACCTGTGATCAAAGTGATATTTATTATTTCATTATGGGTATTAAAATGACTGACCTTATCTTCATCTGTGTAGGCTGGAGAAACGGATTTATCCCCAGCAGCTACTGTGTTTTTCTGATTAAAAGGAATAAATTAAACTCAAATTTAGTCTTAATCAAAGTGATGTGCTACAGTGTTCATCCTTTTCTTTATACTTTTATTATATCAACAAAAATATTTCCAAAGTGGAAATAGAAAAAAAACACCAACCTTGAGACTGTGCTTTGGTCTACTTGGCTGCTCAGCAAACTTTTTATTTTTGTGTTTGGCTGCCAATGCAACACTGGTGCTGCTGTCCAAATCCTGCATGAGCCTAAAGAAGGCGAGTTCATTGAAGAGGATCTCTGAGATCTCCACCAGAAGGTCTTCCCCACAGTCCTTAAGAGTACGGCCCACAAATTTACTAAGAGACTCCTGGAGCAAGAGGAGAGAGTGAAAACATCAAAGAGGATGTTTTTCATTTTATCTGCTTACACTGTGTCCGCTCCCTGGAGCCGGCCCTAGTCCTACCTGCAGGATGCCTCCCAGCTGTCTGTGGAAGAAGCGGACAAACTCCTTGCTTTCATCGTTCTGTTGGGTGAGCGTGAGGACCATGCGCCGCACAGATGTCAACAGCTGCAGGGAGCACACCTCATCCATGTTCTCCTAATAAAACAAAACAGGAAACATGCAGAGTGATTTCCTCTGGGTGCTGGAAGTCATGGGACATTCTTGAATTTAGAGGTTTTTAAAGTGTTTTTGATTAAAGTCCTTAAAACTGCTTGAAATGTAGGTTTTAAGATTTTTAAGATGCCAAGTCTACTTAAAACAGATGACACATTCTGAAACATGAAACTTTGATCGGTTTTCTTTAATTGAATGCTGTCATGAAACATGTTTGTTTTTTTTGTTTATAGCACAACAACATCTAACTTAATGTTATGAAGAGGTGGAATAATCAGTGTACTGTCTATACAAATACATAAATAAATATGTAATTTACCACAGCTGTAAGGTGCAGCTTAAAAAAAAAATCTAATCTAAAAAATAAAAAAAAACCTTGAAAATGTTTGACTTGAAAGGCACAGAAACCCTGGATTTAACTCTTTAATAACTGGTAATATTACATTGGTGCTCCCAGTTCTGATGATGCAATCTGATCCTAAAACATTTACCTTTAATTACTAACAAGCTCCCTTTTTTAGCATATTAAATGCATAATATTATTCTCTGCAGCTCCCTGTGTTAGACAACCCACCTTAAGGAAAGGAATGACTTCTGTCATGATGGCTTTGATCTGACGATCCAACTGTTGGGTGTCAATCTGAGGGCAGCGCACATCACCAACTGCACCCTCTGCTCAAACACAGACACAAATCATTTTATACAGAAATGCAGCAAAAGTAACCAGCAGAGTGAAAATGGTGGTATTGCTTCAGGTCTTTGCATGTGGTGTGCTCAGGCAGGCTTATTGGATTGGGTACCTTCCACTGGGCCAGCAGAGTTAGCAGAAGGATGTTCAGCATTTGAGCCTTCAGAGCCACCTGCACCTGCAGAGCTGGCGCTGCAGGGGTTAAACTCAGCTTTAAGCTTCATGCGCTCATACTCCCTAATCCTGGCCAGAGCTTTGTCTAAATGAATCACCGTGTTGCCTATCAGAGCAGCAAAGACAGGAGAGCAAAAAAGACAGAAAAGGGATACAAAGGGTTTAAAATCAATAAAGCAAGAGAGAGAGGAGGCTGTAATGGATATTAATGCATCTCTAACCAGATTTACACAACAGGATCAAACAAAGTATGCCTGCTTCTAATCACTGTCACTCCTAATCACCGTCACTGAAGTTCCCAATATCTTACAGTGCATTTCTTGGCCCTGTAGTGTTGATCCTGAGGTGTAAACTGGCTGGTTTACCAAGACCAGCCCTTACTAGTCCTGCCTGAACAAGTGGGTAATGTACCTCAATTTAAAAGAGTTAAAGGCAATAAGCGAAGCACTTCAGCTGAATACCAGGATGTGAAAAAAAAGTTTCAGATAGTTTTACAAGCTTCAGCCCCAAATAGTTTTACATGCATATTTATACCCAGGTCATCGTTTGCAAACGGTTCCAGGTTGGAGGAGGTTGACATGGTGCTGTCGTTGTCCACAGACTCTGCGTCATCTCTCTTTTTCATCGTGTCCTGTGTGAGCCGCAGGTTTTTCTCCACCACCTCCTGAAAAAGGTAAAGATTACCCCCAAATTTTTAGATTACAGTAGAATCGATAATTACCTACGTATCCACTTTAAACAGCTCAACAGAGGCAAGAGAAATTTCCAGCATATACTACAAAAAGTGGCTTCTTTTGCGTTCTCCTAACATGGAAAATTAGACGTTTCATCCATCATTCTGGAACAAAGGCATTATTTAGACAGAAAAAAAGGCCTGGCACCCAATTAGTATAACTCTGGGGACCTTGGCCCAGAACAAAGAACACATGTCTGATCTGGCAAAAGAGACGGGGAGAGATGAGGGTCATTTTTTCTTTTCTCTTTTTTAAACAGACGAGTTTCTGAAGTCTTGCTGTCAAGTTAAATTCAAAGACAATGAAGATGGTGGGAGGGAAAATTAAAATTAGGAGAATAAAGAGAAACATGGGAGGATGAAAAGAGACATGGTGGGGAAGGATGAAAGGAGACAAGGCTGAGAGAGAAACTAATGAAAGATTGAAATGTAGAAGAGGCAAGTAAAAGTGATTAAAGAAAGGAGAGTAGGGGGAGGATGATAATAAGGATTGAGAGAAATAATTCAGGACTGTTAGAGGCCTCACTATGGAGCGACACACAAACAAACAAACACGATTGGAAATGTGTGAGAAAACCACACTGGGAAGCAATAATGTGTCTCTTACTGCATCACTGGTTGCCAGACTCTCACTGGGTGTGAGCTCAGACTGAGAGCCTGCAGCCCAAACCACAGGACCAAGAGGGAGCAACTGGTCCTCGGCTGCACTCTTCTCCGTCAGGTGTCTGGTTACTATATCCTGCAGAGACACACAGAGAGACTGTTGTAATCATGTCAAGTTCTCAACGGAGCATTATGCTTATATTGAAGGCCAGGCTCAGATTATAGGAGTTTAAAAATGTTGAATAATTTAAGCAATTACAACGAGAGTTTTTAACTGGTTATGAAACGGTCTAGATTTAATACTGATGTCTCTATGTGACCTACATAAGCAAACCAGACCATGACTGAGAGTGTTTAAAAATCTTAATGCCTGTCCAGCTGGTACTGGGGTAGAATAAGCAAAGAGAAAGCAAAAAGAATTGATTGAAGAACATAAAAAAAGCTAAAAAAAAAAGGGCCAGTGACAGAGCCTGGGAGAAAACATTTGTCAACCTTGGTGCTTTACTGAACAGGTCGAGCGAAGTGAAATTATTTAAAACCGCTAACCCTTTCTTCTGGACAGGTAATATTAATATTATATTAATTAATATTATATATATATATTAACTCTGATAACACCATGATTGAGGGGAACATGTAGATCGGGGGGCTCTGTCCTGATGTGTTGTATAGGGCAGGAAGATAGGGTCGCATTGAGTCTTGCTGAAAAGTGCAACAGTCATAAGTCGAGCGGTGTACGGGACTTTGTTGTACTGTAAAATAGCCATTCGGAATTGTGCGGTGTATGGAACCGAATGTGCTAATAAAACTTGCTGAACAGAGTATTGAGTGCTTTGTGTTTGGCCAGCTCACCCATTAACTTAGTGCAGTTGTCAAAATTGCCACGACAAATGCTAGCCATGACAAGAGATGTGATACTTTTTGTCCAAAAAGCAACCCAAAATGAAAGTTCATTGTGTGCTTTAAAAATCTGATTAAATTTCACAAATATAAACAAATTTAGAGTTTAGATTACCTCACCAACACACTTACAGTGCACTCAATGAAATTCAAGTTAGCGCTACTGGCTTATTACTAAAGGTAAATTACACATTTTTTGAATATTGCATTTTAGCAAGAAAATTAAATACACAAATAATAACAAGATAACATACTTTTAACAGTACAATTAATTTAAACATATACACTAATAGAAAATGGCTGGTAGAATGAACAAGGAGACTCATTTCTTAACCTTTAACCTACAACATAAAACCTGTAGTTCTCCACCAGCCTCATGACTTAAATGTCAAAAGTCTTCTTGTCCCTCCTAATTGTTTTTAATTGTCTCATGTAGGTCTGGCCTGCCCAGGAAGCAGAGACCTCTGGTCCAAACTCGATCAAATAGGACCACTCAAAAGGTTTAAAAAGATCGAGACAGCCCTAATTATGTCTGGTTACAGATAAGATTCTGATCTCTCAAACTATTTCCAGTCGCATGACCAGATATGCTGCCAGACAACCCTTCTGACCTAGAACCCAGACATGAACTCACCTCATATTCTCTTCAGGGGCACTTCAGCCAGAATGCCTGTCATTCTGCACACAGCTTATGAGATATATCCATACATACTACTTACAACTGTTACATTATCTATACATACCTGTAGGGAATACAGCGCCCTCTGCCGTAAGTAGTCTGTGTTGAGCAGCTGAAGCTCATGGAAGAGTTCAATGAGAAAGTGTGGACGGGACTCATTCTGCGATATCAAAGTAGCCACCTCAGAGTAGATGGTCTCCCTCAGTGCCTCGAACAGGGAGAAGTCACTGCTTGCATCTACAGGTTCAAGATTTGACAGCATGAGATTTGGGTGTAAAACCTCACCCATGAGTAAAAAACAGTCTGTCATCAAACTTCGACGCTTTGGTTTAGGTCAAGCCAAAATTAGAACATGCATGGGATGATTAAGTGACATAATGACCACATGATGCTTGGGTTGCATTGTGAGTTTACCTGGTGCTTCTGTGCATGCAATTCTGTTAGAGAGGAAGGGTGTTCTCCAAGCATAGGCTGTGAGTAGGATAAATTAAAGTGACAACAAGATAAATTAACTCAAAATGAAAATAAAAAATGTGGTTGTGACAAATGTGCAAAAGAAATGCAAAGGACAAGATGTTATTATAATAATAAACAGTAGCGTAAGCCAAATGGAGATACTATATGTAGACACAGAAAAAGTAAAAAACAAAACAAAACACAGACACAAGAGGGGTGAGGTGGGTGTATAATATTCACTATAAGTAGCTTGACCCTCACCAGAGGAAAGGTCGTTTCGTTTGTTCCCAAGCTTAGTTTTGCTGTCAAGTTTCTCTTGAGTCAGCTTGTCCAACAGACTCTTATTCTGATCCTTCTGACGAGACGGGATTGCCCTCTCCTGGACAAAGTCTGCAGTGCTGCTAACACTGTCACTGTCATGGCCTGAGGGAACCACAATAAAAAAAAAAAAAAAAGAAAACATAAATGACAATTTCTTCATTAAGTTGTTGCCTATTTGGTTGCAGCAAATAACACAGAGATTCGACCTCATTTTGATACCTTCACTGTTCTTGTGTCCTTTGCTCCTTCTGCGACGACTCTTAGAATTGGGTGTCTTGCTTCGGGAGGCCAGGTTGGCCTGTGCTGAGGCCTTGCGTCCGGCTTTAAAAGTCTTTGTGATGGTGGTGGGATCAACAGGATCAGGCATGCTGCTGAAGCTTTCCTGTGAAGCCCTGTCAAATTCTTGAGGTCGGGGGTGGCGGCTGGCAAAAGTGGGAGAGGACGAGGGAGACTCTTGGGGCTCCGTTTTAGATTGGTGATGCTGGACGGTGTTGTTAGTGTAGGAGGTTTTAAGCCAGCCAGACGATCTAAAGGGGTTCATGGAAAATAAACACATGATCAACAATCTTTACATGAATAAATATAGATGCGTTTTTTGAGCGAAGATGATGAATGTACCCTCTTTCTGTGGTGGTGTTAAGAGGAGAGCGCTGCAGTGGAGGAGGGAAACTCATGTACTCTGTTTTGATTGAGGCGTTAGGGTCTAACTGCTGCTTCCGGTGGTCAGGGGTTGTCTGACTTGTTGCACCCTGAGGGAACTCACCCGTGGGAGCAGGGAAGAGTGGATATAAGTTAAAGCCTGCAGAGTGAAAGAAGTTAAAAAGACTTAATTAGCTCTGTGCTAATGGTGCAAAGAATCAATTAAATCATAAGAGAAGAACTTTTGGCCCGAGTCACTTTGAATTCTATCACTTCAAATTCAAATTCAAAGCACTAATTGAAAAAGATTCATGTTACTCATTCCAGTAACAATAACAATGCTTAGAGAGTGGGCAAGAACTAAATGAAGAAAAAAACATGTTCTAAATGTTCTATATTTAATTCATGAACTTTCAGATTTTCTTGTTTTCTCGGCTGTTTTTTTTTTTATTTATATACATTTCCAAGATTTTCATAAATACAACGAAGGTTATACTTATATTGATATTAGAATAGCTCAGAGCATAGCCGTCTCTCTGCATCACATCATTTACATAACCAAAAACCATCTTTAGCTTGTCTAAAAAGAATCACTGTGAACTCTGTCTGCCTTCTGAGCCTCATTTAGATGTTTTAGCTTTCTGTTGCTTCTCATGCATACCATTCTAGACATGTTTTGCGTTAGAATTAAGCTGAAAAGCTAATAAATATGTATGGCATACTGGGAGGGAATGGGGATAAGGCAGCAGTTGACATGTTGTTGGCTGGAGGATGCAGGGTAGAGGAGAAGGGGAGGAAGACACCAGGGGAGGCTGAGGGACCCGTGCTGGATTCCTGGGATGACCCGTGCTTCTGTGTCTGCCAACCTGCTGCAGAAGAGGAAGTCTGCTGATGCTCCTGTTGCTGCTGCTGGCGAAGGAGGTCATTCAGGACCTGCTTTAGCCTGGACAGAATAAATAAACATGAGATGAGATGAAGGACTTGATAGAAATAAAGAGGTGTGCTATTGTAAACTATGATTTTCACCTTTGTATGTTGTTTTGCTGAAAGGCCAACTGGGTGTAACACTGGTTGAGCTGGTGCATGACCAGGTGGACCTGTGGTGATGACAGGTTGTTGGGTAACACACTGTACTGACCTGTCAGCAGGGTTTGCAACATGTATGAGAGTGTCTGTGGAAGGAGGCAAGAGGTTTATGTTTAACAGGACAAAGTAAAAAGGTAACAAAACAAATACTGGATAGAAAGCTACAGTACCGGCCAAAAGTTTGGACACACCCATCTCATTCAATGCGTTTCTTTATTTTCATGACTATTTACATTGTAGATTCTCACTGAAGGCATCAAAACTATGAATGAACACATATGGAATTATGTACTTAACAAAAATAGTGTGAAATAACTGAAAACATGTCTTGTATTTTAGATTCCTCAAAGTAGCCACCCTTTGCTTACTAGAATATAAGACATGTTTTCAGTTATTTCACACTTTTTTGTTAAGTACATAATTCCACGTGTTCATGAATAGTTTTGATGAATTTACAATGTCAATAGTCATGAAAATAAAGGAAAAACATTGAATGAGAAGGTGTGTCCAAACTTTTGGCCTGTACTGTATGCATGAAGAACAGTGACTGCATTGACAATTCCATGATAACTTCAAATGATAAAGGCAGTTCATACCTGATCTTTTCCTTACATTTAAAAAATAAATAAATTAAAAGCCATAGATATACAGACTGCTTACTTACTGTTTACCAGAGGGAACTCAAATTCACTTAGAGCATTTAGCTAAATGGAAAGTCAATAAAATAGCTCACAGTAGCTTAAGCTGAACGACTCACCACGGACCCTGGTAGTTAGTCCTCTGCCTGTGCAAATCCATTTAATCCTTTTATTGACCAAATGTTGCCGCTGTCACATATTCACATCGCAACCTGTATTAATGGTTTTGATGTAAAGTTTGTGGCAGATGTTTCTGCTATGGCTTTTATTGTTAATAATAGTTTGCAGTTTTTTTAATGCTGATATTGTTTATACCATTGCCTTTTATGGTCTTTTTACGGTGTAGTGTCTTTGAGTACCCTTATGCAAATAAAATGCATTAATATTATCATTGTTGAAATATTGGCAGGCTAGCATTTCATATTTCATGTTGTTTGTTAATTTTCATGTTGTTTGTTAAGTGTGTAAAAATGATAAAGGTCAGTGTGTGTGCATGTATTTGTTTAATGCACCAACCTGCTGGTCCTGCAGGAGAGTCTGACACATGTTGGTGCTGAAGTCCAGCTGTCTCTGCAGCTGGCTGACCTGTTCCTGCCACTGACACGAGCCCTCGGCAAAGGACAGCTCAGAGGCCCAGCGCAGGTTCTCCTGTCGCCTTGTACCTCCATGTTGGCTCGTTGTAGACTGGTTTAAATTCCTGGACTGCTGCTGTTGCTGCTTGGCCTTAGTCTTGTTATGGAGCGATGGATTCCCACTACCTTCACCTGAGAAGGCTGGTGGAGGCTTCAGGTTGCTATAAAAAAACACACAAAAAGTGAGCAGATTATTTTAAAAGACAGACATAGATATCAGTGCAATAGATTTTCTTCTGCCTTCACTTCTTCTGACCTTCCTTGATTCTTCCTGTTGCTGTATGAGCACTGGTTCCTGCTGGAGGAGTAGATGTGGATGTCGTCATCAGAGCTGCTCTCTGCACATTCTTCATGCTCCTCTTCCTCCTCTGCACCCATCTCTGAGTGATAATCATCCTCATCCTCATCGTCATCATCCAGGTGACAGGGAGTGGAACCCCAGGTAGCCATTGTCCTATAGACACATCAACAAAATGGTACAAAATATTGTTGTATATGAAATAACCATCAGTTTTAATCCCTGCTTCAGCTAAAAAAGAAATAACTCTCAGTAACGGTAATCACAACAGCTCTTCCAATATGTTTGAGCAAAGTTCATGTTCGTGTTGTACAATGTTGCTGCTGTGTGGGTTCTGCTCTTCACGTGCAGGAATCTCTCTTTTCTACTTATAAAATATGAAAGTCAGTAAAAGATTGTTTGATTTCTATCCTGGACTAGGTTAGACAGGCTCCCAGAGCAGCATGTCTCCTACCTTTCATCCGTACTGACAGGCTGCGAGGGTGTAGCCAGGCCTTCTGAGTCACCAATCCGCCTAGGAGAGTCACCGAGACCACTTCGTCTCTGGTGTTCAGCCATCAAGGACTCCAGGTGCTTTCTGCGCTGTCGCAGTTCTTCACGCAAGATCTGATGCCGACGCATCTCAGACCATAGCTGCTGACAACACAAGAAAAGAGGAGAATTTTAACTGTAATCTGCTTTAAAAGTACAGATTTTATTGTGACATTTGGTTAATGGTCTGCATTGTGTGCAAGGTAGAGTCTGTTACCTCATTGTCAGTGACCAAAGAAGTAGCTCCTTCTGGGGAAACTGGTTTGAGCACAGCTGAGTTGGTTTTGGCAGCAGAGGAGGAGGATGCCAGGACAGTGGCTGGAGTGGAAACTGCTACTGGAACCTTCCTTAGCAAGCCCTGCTGACTCACTGTGCTGGACACAGATGACTAGAGAGGAAACCACAAAAAAGTTAAAACGTAACATTAGTTAAATAGAAATATGTTGAGGAAACAGCAGGTACACTTGGCTAAAAGTAAAGCAGTCTAATACAAAAGGCCTTTAATAAATCTTACCTATTAAACTGTCCTATTTATTTGTGTGTGTGTGTGTGTGTGTGTGTGTGTGTGTACCTGGAGGTCAGGGCAAGCCCACTGCAGGTCCTGGATCTTGCCTTGGATTTCAATGAGCCTCTGGCGCTCTTCATGGAGCTGCTTCAGCTCCTGCTTCTGCTGACGCAGCTTTTCCTCATACAGCTTCTCTCTGTGTCCGCAATCATTTTGATGCAATGCGAATTAATGGAATCCAAGAACACACAGACAGTGAAAGTAAATTAAGTTGAATATTGTCTGAATATTGTTTTGGGACAAATATACAGACTGTCAGACTGGTTATTAAATACTGTACCTGGCCTTGCTGGAGAGACTAAGCTCTCTGGGATTCTGTTTGGATCCGGACCCCAATGACCCAGCCACAGTTGCTCTGGTATTATTCGGCTGTTGGTGTAAAGCTTCATCCTCATTAGCTGTTGTGCCATCAGTGTCATCACTCTGGAAACAGACAGAAAGACACAATGTACAGTGTTCAGAGTAAGATGATGAGTGAGACATCACACTTTCTAGAACAGAAACAAACAGACACCACCTCAGATGTTTAAAGAAATATCTCATCTAAAAGACTTTACTGCTGTTTGTGAAACACTGTTGGCAGTTGTCCTTGTTCTCAAAGGCTTGTTATTTTATTTTAGGGGTTTTTTCCTATTCCCATAAAAAGGTGAAACTTGTCAGTTTTATTGTAAAACATTTACCCCAGCATACGTTTTAATACTACCAACTGGAGTTGATAAAGTCAAACACTCGTAAATCTTCATATTTAACAACTTTCCCTTCATTTTTCTGATTAAAAAGTAGCAACTTCATCCCAACTATAGAATCGTTAATATCAATTGTGGTCTACCTCACCTGAACCATGGCCACCAGCTCCTGAAGCTGTCGCAGTTTCTGCTTCGCTGTGTGCCGATGAACCTTCTGGGAAAACCCTCCATTATTCCCCAGACTGCTTCTTTGACTGGAGCCCGATGCCTCACTGTCTGGAGCCGCAGCCTGTGCCCCTTCATCATTATCAAGACCGTCTTCATCCTCATCGTCATCCTTCACCTGATTATAGGGGACGTCCCTATTGTACTGGCACTCTAAATGAGAGCAACGATTCAATCAAGCAGAGTTAATTTGTAAAGTTATGTCATTTAAAAGTTGGCCACTTTCCCTCTTCAAACTTTGTATGAACACAGAACTTCAATAATGAGTTCCTCAATCTCCAGATTACAAAACATATGTATGTGAAATTTTTGTTTTGAATTTTATTTCAGATGTTCAAAATGCATCTAGTTATTTATGAAGTTTCTAAAGTATTGAGATTTTATGTCCTAAAGTTTGAAAAGCAGGTTCATCAATAATGCCAATACAATAAACAATTCTCAAGTATCATACAGCATACAGTACAGGCCAAAAGTTTGGACACACCCATCTCATTCAATGCGTTTTTCTTTATTTTCATGACTATTAACATTGTAGATTCTCACTGAAGGCATCAAAACTATGAATAAACACATATGGAATTATGTACTTAACAAAAAAAGTGTGAAATAACTGAAAACATGTCTTGTATTTTAGATTCCTCAAAGTAGCCACCCTTTGCTTACTAGAATATAAGACATGTTTTCAGTTATTTCACACTTTTTTGTTAAGTACATCATTCCACATGTGTTCATTAATAGTTTTGATGAATTTACAATGTCAATAGTCATGAAAATAAAGGAAAAACATTGAATGAGAAGGTGTGTCCAAACTTTTGGCCTGTACTGTATCTCTACACCATTCTGTCTCTGTCAACACAGCGTAAATGAAGACACAGCTTCAAATACAGGGTTGATAATACTGAAGGATAACAGTGAGCTGCAGGGAAATGCAATGTAACTGTATTCAGTTATATTTATGCAAAACAAACATTGTGCCCCCATTCATCTTTCAAGAGAAAATAATTAAATAATACACACAAAATTCCCAAAAGGAAGATTTCCATCAGCAGTAACATGGGTCTGTGTAAGCACGTGTATGAGTGTACCTATGGCTGAGGGGATGTTGAGGCTGCGGAGGTTAGCTGCTGACCGGTTGTTGATCTCACACTCGGTGTTGAGTCTGCCGTCACGGTTGTTAGTGGCGCTGCTCCTGACGCTGCGTCTGTTAGTCAGGCTGTTCAGGTCTGTCCAGTTCCCACTGCGCTGTGGGTTTCTAAAGACAGAAAGCGCAGGGACTGTTATGGATACTTCACAATACAAACAATACAAAGTAGAACTGCACTCACTGTGACCTGATGCTAAACATTGTAACTTGAGCCCAGCAACAACAAACCTTCTCCTGTCATTGGTGCTGTTTAAGTACAATTTATCAATTTTAACACGAGCTAAATCTGTGAATGAAGCAGGGCTGCAACTAATAAAATTAAGTTTTCGTTATCAATAATCATGACCATTATTTTCTCGATTTATCGACTCAATATTTGGTCTATAAAAACAGCAGAAGATTTTGAAAAATGCCAAACACTTCCTCAAGATGACAATATCCAAAGTGGTTTTGTCTAAAAAAAAATAAATTGTATTAATAAAAGCAAAACAAAGTTTTTTTATAGATATATTTGAGAAGCTAAAAAAGGCAAATATTAATTTTGCTTGAATACCCATCTTTTTTAAAGTTTAAATATTTGGATTAAAAAAATAAAAATAACTAATTGTTGGAGCTTTTGTATAATGATAATCAATCAGTCCGTTATTTATTCAGAAAAAAAGAAATACAGTAAATTTATGTGACGAACGCACCTGATGTTAGTTATAGGCTGGCGGTTCTCCTGCTCAGAGTCAAACATGGCCTCAAACATAGAACCGTCCTCTGTCTCATCTTCCTCCTCCTCTTCCTCATCATCGTCCTCTTTCACATTCTCATTGACTGCATCCACCATCATGTCGGAGGTCTGCTCGTAGTACTGAACCAGTTCCCGCAGTTCATTCAGGCGCTTGTGGACCTCCTTTAGCTTCCTGTAGAGAGGATAAATAAACAATGTGGGTGAGATGCAAATATATACAAAGCTAAATAATGAATTAAAGATTCTGTGGCATGCCAGGGCAATGTCTCCATAATTCCCCCCTTAATTAAATTTCATTGTACTGGGTCACCTACAAAAAGCACTCCTACAAAAAGTGGGGGCTGAATGTCTTGTTCAAGAACATTTTAGCAAAGGCTGAAACCCGTCAACACGAGGACATGTAGCAGGTTTCCCAACACCACCCTGTGCTCCACCACCCCCACTCTACACACTGCCCTGCTGCTGATATCCGACCTGCCTATTCAGCTGCTTGTGTTTTTGTGTCTACCTGAGCTTGTCTGTGGAATTGGAGCTGTCCTGGTGTTGCGTGAGTGAAGGATGAAAGGGAGTCGAAGCTGAAGCCCCATTCAAGCAGAGAGCAGATGGACAATCTGAAGATCCTCCCATACTCAGACTACACTGTGTTGACAAGCCACGACCTGAAGGGAAGCACATACAGTTCATCTATACTTTATAGGGGAGAAAAAGTAAAAAGGAAAGAGCTTCAGAAAGACTCTTACATGAGTTATTATTGAGTGTCTGGTCTCTTAGTGAATGCAGTTCCTGCAGGATCTTGTCCATTGTTTGCTTTTTGTCTTGGAGTTCTTGAAGTTTAGTTAGTTTGGCACTGGCAGCTGTTGCCCCCATGTCGAGGCCAGTGTGGGGACCAGAGGCAGAGTGGAGGAGAGGCCTGTGTTGAGGTGGAGCAACAGCCTGGGGAGCCCTCGACCAGCACACCTCTCTAGAAAGGGACAGGGTCTCTGCCTGACGACGGTTGTCTGGCACTGCTTTAGTCTAAAAGGTATAAATAATGGGAAATTTGAACTATAAATTTGTTATTAGACCATTAAAACAGATTTGTTGATTAAAGAAAATAAAGAAAGATTTTTAAAAAGTTGACATGACTTGTGGTAGTGGCAACACAACAACAACAAATATCTTGACATACTAACACTTACATATTGCTGAAATAATATTATTTGCATGAGTCAAATAATAGTTCATTGTGGGAAATATTTGCAGAATTCCAAATACATAGTGTACTGAACCTGAGAGTCATGTAGCTGGTTGTGGAACCGCTGGATCAAATCGTTCAACTCGTCATTCAGTTCTGATGTGATGCTCAGGCCTGATACGCTGCCTGTGGTCTCTGTTACACCTAATGACAACCCCAAATGTCAAAATAATTAAATATAACAACATATTTGTTTATGTTAATCATCACGTATTACTTAGAAACTGTTAACATTTTTACCATCAAATAATGAATAAATATGCCTTCCATTATAATAAAAAAAAGTGATTGCAATTATATTTTCATTAAAAAGGACTCCAGCTGAGTTCTCAATGATGCGTCTCTGTCTAGAAGAAAAGGCACGTATACTACATTTTCTATTAGAAAAACAAACTACTGGTCTGTAAGTGATTATGAATGAGTCTCTGACTGTGTATCTCACCAGTGTCTTCAATCACAGCAAGTGCCTGCTCTGCACTGTCCTGCATGGCCATTAGTGCTTCCTGCCGGCCCTGCAGGGCCCTGAGCTGCTCCTGCTGCTCCAGCATCTTCTTCAGCAGCTCGTGCTGCTTGCGCAGATTCTCCAACTCTTCCTTCTGGTCAGCTCTCACCGTTTCTGGCCTACCACCCTGCAAAATTCACATCCACCTAGCATTACAAACACTGACTCTAACAAAACTGCAATGCATGTCAGCAGGAAAGGTAAAAAAACTGCTTGCCAGGTAAGGACACGGCCTATAAAACTAACCTTAAGGACAAATTGTTTGTTTCCGTGTTCTCTGGTCTGACTTTCAAGGCAAAGTACAATTACCTTATCGTTAGCCTCATAGCATAATTGCCTAAGTCATTTTTTGGCCAAATTGTGATATCTGCCTAACTTTACTCTCCTACTACTGCTGCATCTTTCTGCTTTATTGCCTATGTTCTCAACCTATCAGAACACTTGTTAGAGTCCAAAATCACTTTCTGCCTTAGTCATCTCCTTGACTTAGGCATTTTTGCCGCTACATACAAACCAAACTACATTATTTATATGTAAGAGAAAAATTGCCTTAGTCAGGGCATGTTCTGCCTAAGACACTTTTATCTGTTATGAAATCGATGTGTTTAATTTTTTATGCAAACTTGTTCACACTTCTATTTGAATTTACTGTTACAATATCAATTAAGAATACCAATGGGCTTACTAAAAATTGTGTATTTTCTCGTTTCCTGAAAACGTTCAAATATGACTTAGGCAAATATGCTATGAGGCTAACGTTATACTAATTATGATGACCGTGTGGAGTGCAAATAGAGACCAGAAACGGTCCACAAATGTACACACCGTTGCATTTGAAGCATCTGAGGAGCGGACCTCAATGTTAAGAGAAGTGCTTTCAGCCAGTGAACCAGAGCCCACTGCAGAGTCCAGGGTCCCCACATCATCCTCGTCATTCTCACGTGTCTGTAGAATAGTGGAAAGAACAACTCAGAAACTCAAAGGTAACTAAAAAGGAAAGTTTACAGTATACAATCTTTGCCCAACAATTGTTTATTTTTAAAGTAACAACTTAGTAGCTCAAAATTATTCATAACACAAAATGCTCCCGAAATGCACCATACATGCATGTGCAAACTGTTGAAAATGGTGGGAATATGGGGGGCAAAAAACCTGCAGTAAATTAAATTGCTGCACAACAGAAAAATGTTTTTCTGTGAAATAAGAATATACATTTTTCATAGAAATGCTCAAGTAAAGGCAAAGTGAAACCAAATACAAAACAAAGCCATTCTACAGCGATGAAGGTAGCATGCTACTGAATGACCTCATTTTAGCATCACATGCAATGACTTGACTGTTGGAAGTGTTTCAGGCCACAGAGAAAAACAGCCATTAAAAATATATGTGTGGCAAGCTACCAAGGTAACAACACAAACAGGTTTCATTTAAACCATGAACTTGCTAACAAAGAAGCTCTACAGATGAAAAACCACATTTTACTGGAATCGTATACCTTTGTCTGGCAGCTTGAGAAAAGCAGAAAACTAGATAAATCCTGAAAAAGATCAAAAAGAAACAAATGACAGACTAACCAGCATTTTCTGCAGGAAGCGTAAATAGGACTTCTCCTGCTCCTTGAGGTGGTCGATGAGATGGGAGAGGCGCTCCACGTTGGCTGGCACATCGTTCTTCTCCACCAAGTCGTCCCGCATGGAGCTGGCCTTACTGATGTACTCCCGGATCTGTACCAGTTTGCTCACCACCTGACACCGCACAGACGGAGGAGGGTGATGTATGGGTGTGGGTTTGCAGAAGAGTAAATGAAAAGAAGAAAGAGAAAGACGTAAAGAAAGGTGAGCGAGCATCTGTAGCGACGGCACAGATTGGGCTAAATAAGGGCAGAAAGGGGTTGGGCACAAAACTCACTGGGCACCAGGGGTGGCATATTTATAAATTGCCCTAAATACAGCCTCGTTTCAGCTGCACCAGCTCTCCCTCACTTTCATCCTAGTTCTGCTTTCAGAGTAGCCTAGAGTGCAGTGATACAAAGACGCTGCCATGTGTACATATGGAAAATTAATTTCTTTTTGTAGCTACTTGAGGGCAGCAATAGTTGTCAAAATAACACTGAAATGTCATCACCTTTTAAGCTGATATGGTGAACATGTTAGCACAACAGTTACTTATTCACATAACCAAAAGTCATGGAGCAACATTATCATTCGTGTGGAGTGGTATTTTTTCCACCTGGTCAATGTAAATCCAATAATCACATGCTTTTTTGCTCTGTTTTTGGTCTCTCCCAACTCCTCGGGGAATTATCTGGCTCATTAGCTGCTAAATGCTTCACTCTGTTCACCAGCTAGTCACTAACTGTGTCTGCTGTTTTGTGCCAAGCAGGTAGTGTACAGTGGGGTTTTACAGTTAATTCCCAGCTGCCTGCTGCGGACCAAAACAACACCATGAAAGCAGTGAGTATTTACAAAAACAGTGAAGTTATGAACAAGACAGCAAAACAATGAGCTGAAACTCACTAAAGCTCTATAAAGCTGAGAGGAGATGCAGATTCAGGTGATAAAATCTCTGTTGGTTCATCACTATGAGAAACCTCTTTCACATTGTCACAGTGGTTGTAGATTGTCATTTGATACACGGTCATAGCAAAAACATCAATTACAGCTGCTTTAACTAAAATACTAACATGGTATAAATCTCCAGGACCCCTGGAAAAAACATCTTACAATGCACTTGGTTTAGTTTCTCAAAAACCTGAGTGAACATTGGTGCAGCACTAAAAGGTGAAGAGAGCTTTAGAATATTGCCTGCAACTTTATTCAGATGAGAAAGACTTTACCCATTTTAAATAGTAAAATAAAAAAATATCACGGCAATGTAATGCCAGTCTGTCTGTTGATCTGATCCTCTGACATTTCCAAATCAAAGCTTCCACATATTCAGTGAACAATCTGGTATATGGCACCAAATTGTGGAAAGATTTGTGTATTTTTGAGACCAACACCTCATTGTTCCACTTAATCCTCAGACTTCAAGACATCAAGTGGCAGACTGGAGTAAGAGCTGACTAAAACCTTGGCAACAACAAAACAAAATGTTACCTGGCTGCTGTCTATTCTCGGCTCTCCTCTCCCGTATTCTCTGTGCGAGAAGGGCCCTCTCTCTGCGCCACTGCGGCTGGGCCTTGGAGTATCTTTGCTGGGAATCAAAGGGGTTAATGTATCCCTGAGTCCCGGGCTCTGCTTCTTAGTTTCCTTGGTGATAGCTGGTGTGGCTGGGGCAGAGGAGGAGGGAGGGAGCAGATCCTTGCTTTTGTTAGTGTTTACATGCAGAGGTAGAAAGTTGTAGGGCTTCTTGTTCTCTCCAGCGAACTGACGCTGGTTGTTGGCGGCTGTGGCACGCCCCTGGGAGTCACTGCCGATGCTCCTCTGAGGAAGAAAATAGGACACAAGTCAGAAGAAAGTCACAACTCAAACTCCTGGGAATTTTCTTTTAAAACCTCAGATACTGCTGGTGTTTTTCCATTGTTAAAAAAAACTGTTTTTACATCATTTATTTTGTTCAAAATGCACTGTATACAGCAAAATATGCTGTTACAGATAGTTATGGTCACAGCATGTAAGTATTGATACAAAATCCTCTCCCTAACTTCAGCTTTGTCCACCATGGAAGAGCCTAACTAACATTTACATGTTTTCACTTGTTTGTTTGGCAGTTCTCCCTTTCTCCTCTTGTGTTTTTTTTGTACTGCCACCTCCAACTCCACAGCAGAACAAGGTCAGCCAAACATCAGCCTACGTCAAGCTATGAAAAATATTCTGCTATCACTTCCTCTACTGTCTGCTGTGCCGTGGTACATTGTTACCACGGCAATGCATTGGCATTTTATCACGAACAAGGAATGCAACTTTTTTATTTTTAGTTTTAAACGTTAAGATTTGTATGCCATGTCCCTGAGATTCCACGAAAGGCACTCGTAAAAAGTGAGACCTGACACAATTAGCTGCCTACAATCCAAATCCATGTAGTAAGACAAATATTACATGCAATGTGATCCCATGAATCTCGTAATTGCAGTACTTGAGATTGCCACACATACAAATGCCAGATTTTAAATTGTGTATTGTGTTTTTCCATCTAATCAACAGCTTTACAGAGAAACATACGGCAGCAAATGGGGGCAATATCCAAAACAATTTCTGTTTTAAACCTCTGCTGTGAATAATTTGACACACCAAACTGAGATGCATGTATTTCTGCCGACAGACTGAGCTACTGCCCATACATTCATATACCTTCCAGTGAGTCACTCATGCCACCTAATGCCCAAAAATACATCCTTGATTCTTGTAATATGAAGTAAAAACAACATATTTTCACCTCATCCAGGTCTGTGAAATTGATTCTCTGACGCAGCTTGTCCAGCTCAGCCTGGTCCGGGACAGACATCTGTGTGGTATATTTGATGTGGGGAAAGGAATGAGGAGTGCGTGCTCTCCTGCGACCAGCCCCAGGGGTTGACTCTGGTGAAATATCATTAGTCAGGCGGCTCTCCACCACAGCAGCTGACAGCTTCTTCTTGTTTTTCTCTGAAGACCGGTTGGCTTTCTTCTGCTGAACACCCCAGTCCTGAAGAACAGTAAAAACATTTGCACTAATTATTGCACATTTACTTAAAAAAAAAAGGGCTGATGCAAATTCTGCAAAACACACATATCAGACATCATTAAGATATACAGAGAAACATGGATTTAACAGTTTCAATTACAAACGTGTAGTTGGAAACTGGCTGGATATTAAAGCAGAACGTGTTGAGGAGCTTCTCGAATGACATGATGTGGAAATTAAACAACCAGTCGATTGTTTTCAATAAGGTTCTGACAAGCCCTTACCAGGTTGTTGAGTCTATCTTCCAGACTGCCATTGGTTACAGTCCAGTTGTGCAGCTCTTCTGCACTGTCATCGAAAGGAGTGCCTCCAGTTGCCATGTCAGCCACTTACAGCTTGCTGGAATTCACAACAAAAGGGATACTGGTCACCACACAGATTGAAACCCAAATGTACAAGTCTACATTAAAAACATTATAGAAAAGTGGCATTTCAAAGTCAAGGGACCAGCTTGCTGGATTTCAAAACAAATGGGATTATTGGTCATCACAAGGATTAAAAAACAAAATTATACAGGTCTACATTAAAAACATGAAAGGAAAAGTACATTTGTAAATCAACAAAACAGCTTGCTGGATTTCAAAACAAAGGAGTTACTGATCACCACACAGGACCACAAAACAACAAGCATAATAAGCTTAACCTACATTAAAAGAACAAACAATAAAGGTCAGCAGACTATAGTAAACCCCTACTAACGTAATGGTTAACCTCAGTCCAATTAGTTAGTTGTGGTTCACATCAGTAACAGTAAGTAAAAACTGTACAAACGACACCAAACTTCTTGTGGTCAGTTACATTAGTAAGCTAGTAACGAGGCATTACTCACCACACGCTAACGTTACAAACTGGTATTCTGCTATTATTGACGTTAAGTGACATGCTTTTTAGAAAGGTTACCAGCAACTCTTAATATACTGCATCACATGCGTCATGTCATGTCGTTAACCCTATAAAGCCTGAACCATGAAATAATTGCCAGAAAATTCAATTTTTGTAAAAACTGAGTGCTTATTAACCTGCTGACGAATTTTAAGAAATAAATAAATTGCATATATGAATTATTAATCTAATTTGTATCATATTTGATACATCAGGTCTTTTTGTGCAATTTGTTGCTCACAGTTTGTTTTTCTCGAACTAACAAAAACATATAAACCCTAACATATTTAACCTATTAAGACTTTGACTTTTCCTTTTTCCTCAAACATGCAAAATACATATTTTTTCCATATAACACTACATCATACATCTGCTGATATGAAGTTTTTTAATGCAGCAATGACTGATCCATTCGTGGAACCTGCATATCATTTTTGCTACATCTGGTATTTTTGTGCAATTTGTTGCTCAGTTTGTTTATCTTCAACACATGTATACATCAGGTTTTTGATGATGTAGAGGTCTCAAAAATAACTGTATCTAATATGATACACTTGGCTTTATAGGGTTAACTTTAACTAAAGGCAGCTCTCAAATCACAATAAAGCTGGAAAACATCCGTGCGTTGACGGTAAACCTCCAGGCAGTGGCGGTTCTACACAGGGGCCTACAGGGGCCACTGCCCCTGTGAAGAAGCCCTTGGCCCCTGCTGTGGCCCCTGTGTAAAATTAATAATAAAATGATCAATTTATAACGATGAATGACGGAACAATTCTTACCTATTTTTTGTTCAAACAATATCTCATTGTACACAAAAGGAACCCAGAATGTGCACATTGTATAATAGTTTAATTGTGCAATAAAAGATTGTGTGTATATATATATATATAAAAAAAAGATAATTCTCACTGTACTGCACTTTCAAAATAAAAAAAAGTAATTGTGCACAAAAATGAGAAATGTCATTGTCGTACAAAAATAGTTGTTATTGTTGGTAAGTCTCATTGCTTCAATCAATGTTTTTGTATCTTCCAAATATACTTAAATTAGATTTTTAAATAACCTAAAATAAAGGTTTTGAATGCTTAAATATAATCTTTGGCGTTTTTTAATGTGCCCCTCTGATTAAACACTGGCCCCTCCTTGGCCCCCACAGTAAAACTGGTCTAGAACCGCCACTGCCTCCAGGCTGTTTCAGTGACCTGTCCGTTACCGTTAGCAGCCGTTGGTGGGTTTACCGTTAGCAGCCGTTGGTGGGGTTTGTGTTGTTGTGGCCCGCTCGGATTCCCGTGAAAAAACAATGAGACCTTCCCTCCACCACGCAGCGAGTTAGCGCCAGCTCTCTGTCGCTGCTTCCCGCAGGGACACCAGCTAATGTTAGCCACACGGGCAGAAAGTGCAGTGATAACCTGTCTTGCACGTGTAGTTAACATTTGCTTAAATAAACGTTAGAAATAAGAGGTTACGCACCTAGATTGTTGGAGAAACTTCACCAGCTTAACGTTAGTGACCTAGTTATGTCCTACAATCGCCATGGCAACACGCAATAACCCCGACCAGCACGAGCCAACCCGCCGGATCTCCTTATTTAGACTCTCTACCGAAAAACACCAGCACACTCTGCGTTATATGTGCCGATTAAAGAATCACATGCTAACAAGCAGCGAAAGTGACCAATGCTAATGCTAGCTAGCTAGCTTGCGAACAGCTGCTCGCCACCGAGCTGACTTTAAATGTCTCGGTAAAAGTTGAAGCAAACAAGCACAAGCAGTTCGCTTGTTAACGTCAGCGAAGACAAACTCCAAACTGATCATTACAGGATTTATCGCTCTAATCTAGGGTTTGCAAAACTGTCATGACTGACCAAAATTAGCATGAGCTAATACTGACTTTTAGTTGTTATTTTAAAACTGCGCTTGCTAACTTAGCTTACAGTTTAACATAGGAAGCGTTGGTATTACCATTCAGAGTGAAAGTGAAGAAAGTGTCGTTGCGTAGCAAATCATATATTGCAGTGAAGGTTTTACAAACGGTATCAGACTCTGGTAAAAGCCATTTGATAAATAATAATAATAACGACTCGTCGGTCCCAAAACGCAGCAGTTCATGGATGTGACTGTGGCCTGATATAAACATCCCCTCCAGCAGGTGGCAGTATACAGTTTTTACTACCGGAAGTGGAACTTTAACTGTGCAGGAAAAGCAGAGTCACATCAGGAAATATTATATGAAGGATTGCTAAAAACATCCAGACTAATACAGCAGGGGAGGGAAATAACATTCATGTGGGTTCCAGCTCATTTAGGAATTCAAGGAAATGAAAAAGCAGATAAAGTCGCTAAGGAGGCAGTAAAGAAAGAGGAGGTGGAAATGAAAGTAAAATTATCAAAAACAGAGGGGAAAAGTTTAGTACGGAAGGAAATAAACAATCAATGGAACCAATATTGGAAGAACGGGGCAGTGTAACTGTGGGGAGATGGAGACAGTGGAACATGTGTTGATAGCATGTGCTGGATATGAAAGAGAGAGGGAAGAGATGAGGATCGGACTGCAGAGGGAAGGAATGGAGGGAAATAGTTTCAAGAATTTAATAGAATGTGGGAAAACTAAGGAAGGAAGGAGAAACATCATGAGATTCCTTATCTCAACTGGATTAATTAAAAGATTATAATAAAAGGGAAATGAGAAGGAAATAAAATCCAGCAGATGGCGGTAAATGCAACATTAAGGATGCCCATTGCCATTAAACACCAAAGAAGAAGAAGAAGAAGTAACTGTACCGGAAACGGTGATATTGTCGTGCGGAGTTCGTTTGTGTACCTCGACGTGGAGCTACGTTGTTAAACTGCTGTTGTGAAAACATTAGCTAAGTATTTTTTATTTACACATACTCACTCATCGTCTATCACTGTCGGATTATTTCATTTTTGCCTCCGCACTGAGTGAGTTGTGTCGTCATTTCAGTTAGCCACTTAGCTTTCAAAGCTAACGGGAGCTAGTTAGCGAAGGAAAGCTAACAACATTTTTCCTCTCATCATCCAACACACGGTGTAAAGAATTATATTTTAACACCTGTGGCGTTTTTTTGAGTTACAACTGTTGTAAGCTGCAAAGGACATAATGGGATCGTCCAAGAAACGCAAGGAAAAGAGCCGCGACAAGGACACTGAAGAGCGCCGTCGCGAGCATAAGAAACATCGCCATAAGGACCGAGAGAGAGATGCGGACCGAGATGCGACTCGGGATAAAGAGAAAAGAAAGCGCTCTAGGTCCCGTGAAAGAAGCGGACGGGATGGACGCAGCAAAGGTGAAAGAAGCAGCGGGGAGCCACGAGTAAAGAAGGAGAAAGTTGATCTTGGATATGAAGAAAGCAATGCAGAAGCGGAGCCTCAGTCTGCAAGTGGAGACGCTTCTCTCAGCATTGAGGAGACAAACAAGCTGAGAGCCAAGCTGGGTTTAAAGCCACTGGAGCTAAATGAGAACAAGAAGGAGCTCGGCACCAAAGAGGAACCAATGGTGGCAGAGACCATCAACCCTGCTCTCATTAAGAAGCAGAAAGATATTAGAGAGAAGCTTGCTGCTTTGAAGGAAAAGCGCATCCAGAACCTGAAACTGGGAAAAGTCAAGACCTTAGCAGAGGACGACTGGCTGGATGACACAGCTGCTTGGGTTGAGAGAAGCAGAACGATGGCGAAAGAAAAAGAAATGGCAGAGAAAAGAGCCAAGCTCCTTGAAGAGATGGATGAGGAGTTTGGTGTCAGCAGTCTGGTAGAGGAGGAGTTTGCACAAACCAAAAAGGAGGCATACACGGCTCGAGATCTGAAGGGACTCAAAGTGCAGCACAAGGTAGATTCCTTCAATGAGGGCCAGACTGTCATCCTGACCCTACAAGACAAAGGTGTGCTCGAAGAGGAGGAAGATGTGCTTGTAAATGTGGGGCTGGTGGACAAGGAAAAGGCAGAAAAGAATGTGGAGTTAAAAAAGAAAAAGCCAGATTACAAGCCCTATGAAGAAGAAGAGAGTGTTGATGACATGGTTACATTCAAGAACCACTCTGTACTGTCAAAGTATGATGAGGAAATTGAGGGTGAAAAGAAAAAGAGTTTCCGCTTGAATACAGGGGGCTTTGCTGACGGGGAGCGGGAGCGAGAGCTTCAGGCCATGAGAGAGGCTCTGCGAAATCAGGCCCAAACCTTGGAAATGCCTTCTCTCAGTATCGCCTCAGAGTATTACACACCCCAGGAAATGGTGGGTTTTAACAAGACAAAACGCCGTGTAAGGAAGATCAGGAAGAAGGAGAAGCAGACGACTGCAGCTGAGCTTCTCATTGATGACACTCGCAGCACAGATTTTGGCTCCAGGACACGCGGTCGAGGCCGCAAACAGAACGATAAAGAGGAGGAGGAGGAGGAGGCGGTAAAGGAGGAGGAGATCAAAGTGCCAAATGTCGTCCCCCAAATGTCTGATGACATTAGGACGGCAGAAATGGAGATAAGCGATGATGAAGACTATGCACTTCCTGAGCCAGCTGTAATTGAGGAGGATGAGGCAGAGCAGGAGCTGCAGAAACAACTGGAGAAGCAGAGGAAGCTGAAGCAAAAGCAGCTTCTCAAAGACTCTGGGGAGAAGGTGGCCCAGCAGATTAAAAAGCTTGATAAAGGTGACAATGACGATGATCCTGAGAGGAAGAACAACATTGTCTTCAATGCCACCTCTGAGTTTTGCAGAACTCTGGGTGATATTCCAACATATGGGCTGTCAGGCAACAGAGAGGACCAAGAAGACATTATGGACTTTGAAGAGGAAGAAGAGAAAGATGATGCTGGAGACTCAGACTCAGAAATGGATGAGAATGTTGGATGGAGCACAGTTAACTTGGATGAAGAGCAGAAACAGCCTGATTTCTCCACAGCCTCTGCCACCATTTTGGATGAAGAGCCCATTGTCAACTCTGGTCTTGCTGCTGCCCTGCTGCTGTGCAAAAACAAAGGTCTATTGGACACTGAGATGCAGAAGGTAGCCCGTGTCAGAGCAACAAAAGGCGCCCTGCCCAATGACAACTACTGCATCGAGGACAAGATGGGCTTTGATGACAAATACAGTCGCAGAGAAGAATACAGAGGCTTCACTCAGGATTTCAAGGATAAAGATGGCTACAAGCCTGACGTCAAGATTGAGTATGTGGATGAATCTGGGCGCAGACTTACTCCAAAAGAAGCTTTTAGGCAGCTTTCACATCGATTCCACGGGAAAGGGTCTGGAAAGATGAAGACAGAGAGGAGAATGAAAAAGCTGGAGGAAGAGGCACTGCTGAAGAAGATGAGCAGCAGTGATACTCCTCTTGGGACTGTTGCTTTGCTTCAAGAGAAGCAGAAGTCTCAGAAAACACCATATATTGTGCTTAGTGGGAGTGGGAAAAGTATGAATGCAAACACCATCACCAAATAAGTCTGGGGGGAAGAGTGGATTATCTTTAACACACACATACAGTGATACCTGCATAGAAAGACACACGCACGCGCACACAAACACACACACACACAGAGGATGTTTTAAGTAAAGTAATTGCTTCAATCTCATTTCTAAATCATACAAGCTTCGTTGTTGTAGTAAAGAGTTGTGCATTAAAATTGATTGATTAAATAATCGTTGTATTGCTTTCTTTATGCAAATTAAAAGATGAAGAGTAACTCAAGGTCACAATCTCTCATGATGAGAATATTCTTTCAATGAGAAACATTTACTAAATATAACACCTTTGTGTAGTTTCTTGAACACTGCATATTATTCTGTGGCATGAAGTTAAGAACAAGTTCAGTAACAATAACAGGGTAAGCAGTATTTATCACAAAAGTTTAAATTGCATTCGGGTTCTGATTTAAAAAAAATTTTTTTTAAAGAAATGATAAATAAAATGTAGCCTTTTAAAGTTAAATGTGGTTCACAATGGAACTAATATGGGTAAATAAAATAATGCCAACATTAAAATACTTAATGCTTTGTTTAACAGTATTGTGTAATTATCTTTTTAAACCCAGAAGATTAACTTTTCCACCACTACGGTTTCAGCACAACAGTTAAAATTATGCTTTGATACATAACATGAAGACATTTTTTTCACAAGGAGTGGGCTGATGGGCATGTTTTACCATGCAAATAACATGATGTATGCAAACAAAATGTAACAGTTGGCCTTTGAATTGGGTTTACAAAAAGCAGAGAATTAACGAACTAAACTTTCAAGAATGGGGGTCAAGGGAGAAATATCACATTTATGTGCACCCCAGCAAATTCAGGTAACAAAAAAGACAAATTGCAAAAATAAGATTATTATAAAATCATTCTGTGGTGGAAAAAGTACTCCGATCCGAAACTACAGTAAAAGTAATAATTCAACAGTATATAAATTATCAGTTACTACCACTAAATTTAAAATGTTATTTATTTTTTAAAAGTGGTCATTATGCAGAATGCCCTATTTCAGAAAAATATAAATTACATTTATGGATTATAATTATTGATGCATTAAAGTGTACAAAATGTATATATAAATACTTGGTAGACTACATTTTGTATTAAGAAATTTAATTTGTAAAATAACTAAAACTGCCAGATAAATGTAGGGAAGTAAAGAGATGTAGTGCAGCAAAGTATAAAGTAGCATACAATTTTAATACTCAAAGTACAAGTACCTCATAACTGTACTTAAAGACAGAACATGAGAAAATTTACAGTTACTTTCAACCACTAAAATTATTATTAGAATTATAAATAAAAAAGGTGAAATAACTCATTATTTGGATAAGGCAACAACAAAACTACACTCAATCCAAAATTAAGAGGTATGAACGGTAAGAAGAAGGGTAACTAACAGCAAAAATAAGAACGAGATACAGCAATCTTAAAGTAGACAGTTCATAATGGTAAAATAACATGAAGTCACCACAGACTATAAGTAATGACACAATGGGGCATTTTGTAGTATAAAGTATAAATACTTCTCTGTCTTCTCTGTGTAAAGGTGCAATTTTGAGCGATGAACTAAGACCTTGAGACCTGCAGTCATGGAAAAAATTATTAGACCACCCTTGTTTTCTTTAATGTCTTGTTAATTTTAACGCCTGGTACAACTAAAGGTACATTTGTTAGGACAAATATAATGATAACAACAAAATAGCTCATAAGAGTTTATTTTAAGAAAGATATCTAGCCATTTTTCATGTTTTTTTAATAATGATTTGGGTTTTATCAAGAAAACTATGGAAAATGTCAATCAGCTCTTAATTAAACTATTTTGAGGTATTTTTGTTGTTATCATTATATTTGTCCAAACAAATGTACCTTTAGTTGTACCAGGCATTAAAATTAACAAGAAAAATTGGGTACCATTACACATGCCCTATAGTCATACCCAAAGATTCAGACATCTTGGAAAAGGGATCATGAGATTATCACAGATGTCATAAGAGTGGATTTTGAGTTCTGCGTTCAGTTTTTTTAAAACTGGTTGTTAGTTTGGTCTTGTAAAAAAAAAAACTCACTAAAAACTCAATAAAAGTTGAATCATAAAACAAATTAACAATACATTTAAGAAAAAAAATGGCCTAATACATTTTTCCATTACTGTATATTGTATATATTGTTACTAATTTTGTATTTCTTATTGTTTATAGTGGGGTTTTTTGTCTTGCTAAAATTGTAAATACATTTGTATTTCTTGTTAATGTTGCTTGTTTCTATTTATTGCTATTTCATTGATGCTTCTTTCTATAGACTTTTTGCTGCTTATAACTGTAAAATTCCCCGTTGTGGGACCAATAAAGGAATATCTCATCTTATCCTAAGAAAAAAGGCAAGTAGAGCCAAGTGGATAATGGACGAAATGGCTTTGTATGGACATTGATGAGGACTACCCATGAGGACTACAACCAGAAGGAGGCAGTAATGCGATGTAAATAGCTGCAAACTGCCGTAAAAATTCAGAGAAGAAGAGGAAGAACCTGTAGCAAAGTAGCCGCTGAGAGGAAACAATAATATCCAGATTAAGATTGGGTCATACAGCATTAAACAGTACACTATTTAAAATGGGAAAACACAATTCGGGAAGATGTCAATATTGTAATGAAGAAGAAAATTTAGAACGTGATGCTTTATTGTCAGAAGTATGATCAGGAGAGAAGGGAACTGATATTGAACCTTAAAGGAATTAAGTTGAACTTTGATTTACGGGATCTTTTACAAAGAAGTTCAGAGGAGAAATGTTTTTCCTTTTTGTTACAGTATCTTAGGAGAACAAGATTAATAGAGAGAATATAATTTATGTACTTTCTCTCTTTTTTTTTTTTTTAATTAATTAATTTATTTTTATTATTATTATTTTATTATTATTTAGTTAAACTCAGGAATGTGTAAAATCCCGGTCCACACTCCATATCAGTAGGTGGCGGTAATACACCAAAAAGTTGTTTGTCAACCGCCATAAAACAACACGAAGAAGAAGAAGAACCTGTAGCAAAGTAGCCGCTGGCTTCTCCTTAATACATCCATGAAAGTAGTTAGCAAAGCTAACACCAGCGAGCTAACGTCGCATCAGCCAACACGACATGCACAGCGGTAACAGCTAAAGTCTTACACGGTAAGGGTAAGCGTCACGAAAATATAATCCTGTTTTAATGTCACAGAGACGACGAGATGCTGACATGGTTAAAAACGATAGTAAGCATCGTGTTGGACGTGTCAGGCTGTCTGACAGCTTCCTGTTGTGTAGCTAGCATCAAGCTTAGTGACGGACTGTTTAAGGAGCTTTGGTGCTCCCAGTTGACTTCTGGTTCCTCGAAATGCCTCACCGTGTACTTAAGATGTGTTTACCTGACCTCCCGTTAAATATCTGCTGCGTTAAAACGACTGTTCTCGGTAGTGAGCGGTGTTTTCTCAGTCTTTGAGAGTTGCCATTACAGTGCACTAACGTTTACGGTTAGCTAACGTTAACCCTATAAAGCCAAGTGTATCATATTAGATACAGTCATTTTTGAGACCTCTACATCATCAAAAACCTGATGTATACATGTGTTGAAGATAAACAAACTGAGCAACAAATTGCACAAAAATATCAGATGTAGCAAAAATGATATGCAGGTTCCACGAATGGATCAGTCATTGCTGCATTAAAAAACTTCATATCTGCAGATGTATGATGCTGTGTTATATGGAAAAAATATGTATTTTGCATGTTTGAGGAAAAAGGAAAAGTCAAAGTCTTAATAGGTTAAAAATGTTAGGTTTTATATGTTTTTGTTAGTTCGAGAAAAACAAACTGTGAGCAACAAATTGCACAAAAAGACCTGATGTATCAAATATGATACAAATTAGAATTCATATATGCAATTTATTTATTTTTTTAAAATTCGTCAGCAGGTTAATAAGCACTCAGTTTTTAAAAAAATTGAATTTTCTGGCAATTATTTCATGGTTCAGGCTTTATAGGGTTAAACAGGTTATTAGGAGTCATGTCACCCCTGAACCCAGTGGCGGTTCTAGACCAATTTTACTGTGGGGGCCAAGGAGGGGCCAGTGTTTAATCAGAGGGGCACATTAGCACATGAAAAAATGGCAAAGATGATATTTAAGCATTCAAAATCTTTGAATGTCTTGAAAAAGACACAAAATGACCAAAAAAAGACACAAAATGACCAAAAAAAGACACAAAATAACTAAAACAGACACAAAAAGACACATAAATGACACCAATGACAAAAAAGACACAAAATGACAAAAAAAAAGACACAAAATGACCAAAAAAGACACAAAATGACCAAAAAAAGACACAAAATAACTAAAACAGACACAAAAATACACATAAATGACACCAATGACCAAAAAAGACACAAAATGACCAAAAAAAGACACAAAATAACTAAAACAGACACAAAAAGACACATAAATGACACCAATGACAAAAAAGACACAAAATGACAACAAAAAAAAAGACACAAAATGACTTACTAAGACTAAAAAATGGACAAAATAGCCCTATAAGACTCCATAGAGTTAAACTATTATACAATGTACACATTCTGGGTTTCTTTTGTGTGCAATGAGATATTGTTTGAACAAAAAAAAAGGTTAGAATTGTTACATTGTTCATTGTTATACATTGACCATTTCATTATTAATTTGACACAGGGGCCACAGCAGGGGCCAAAGGCTTCTTCACAGGGGCAGTGGCCCCTGTAGGCCCCTGTGTAGAACCGCCACTGCCTGAACCGTTTGTCATTATAGTCCGGCGGCTTAGGACCAGATTTGGGAAGAAAGGGGACACGTCGGACAAAAGCACCAAATTTTTTCCACATGCTCTCTATCACTATAGGTTTCAATTTTTGGTAGGAGCCAATTCATCAAGATTGCAGATCGGAGATGGCAGCAATATAAAATCTATGAGAACCAGTATATCTTCTAAGGTCAATCTTAGTGTCAAAATATACATTTTCTGGGTCAAAGAATAATTTAAAGCTACTGAGAATATCACTAGATGATCAAATAGATATGTTCATTTTGGCCATGTATTTACATAATTATTAGATTCCAAACATTTTCAGCTCAGGATTCTCTGCTGCAGCACTTGAAGCGAGTTGCCTACCAGTCTGGGTGAAAATGAACATTTCTATTTGATCAAATAATCATCTAGTGATATTCTCAACAGCTTTAAATGATTCCTTGACCCAGAAAATGTAGATTTTGACACCAAGATTGACCTTCTGAGTGGCTTGGAAGATGTATTGGTTCTCATAGACTTTATATGGGTGCCATCTCGGATCGGCCATCTTGATGAAGTGGCTCCTACCAAAAATTGAAATCTATGGTCATAGAGAGAACGTGGAAAAAATGTGGTGCTTTTGTCCAGCGTGTCCCCTTTATTTAGCTAAGCCGCCTGACTATTATGTCCACGTCAACAATTAATCTAAGAAGCAAACTATCATTGTGAGATTATAGAAACAGAGCTCAGTGTTTAATAATCCCCGATTCATGTTTCGGGGGATTCGACAGATTTACCTTACGTTGTCAAATGTGGACCGTTCACATAATGTTAACGGTAAAACGTAAATGTAACTAAATGCAACCAACATTGGTAGGTTAGATTCTATGGATCGATGTCATGTTTTTAGTTTAAATATAATCAAGGTTCATACACTTTTTCAGTGATCAAATTCACGCACTTTTCAAGGACTTTCAAGCTCCATTTTCAAACCTCACAACGGTTGTAAATTACATGTTTTAGATGAGTATTTACATGCTAAAAGGGGTAATTTAACTCAACCATACCAACAGCGATGGTATTACGCTTTTAACAACCAAAAGTACAGTTTGCTAATCTCAATATTCAATTGAGTATTTTTTCCATTGAACATGTGATTATCTATAGTCAGATTGCACGAGAAATACAGTAAGAATGTCAAGCATTTTTAAGCACTTTATCCAAAATCCAAGCACTTTTCAAACCTTGAAAATACAACATTAAAATTTAAGCATTTTCAAGGATTTCAAGCATCCATATGAACCCTGTGTAATCATCAGAAAACATACATTCCTTATAACTAATTATGAGTAAATTTATATCATATTAGCAATGACCTTATGAATCTACAGGTGTTGACATAAACAAGGCAATTTACTCTGATGCTAGTGTTATACTACTGGTGGAAATTATCATTACTAAATCATCATTCTAATTTTCAATTAATAAATATAATAAAGTGTTTGTGGTGTTTTTGTTGTTTGTTGTTGTTTTTTTGCAAGGATCTATACATCTGCATTAAACAGACTGAACAGTAGCAGTTTACATCAATGTTAATATTGATTTAGTTGTTTGTTTGTTTTTTCTTCAGGCTATAACTTCACCCACACGCTGTTGTTATGTCGGAGCCCAAGCCCCCTACTCCAACCCCTGGAGACACTTACAAGGGTTGGCTCTTCAAATGGACTAACTACATTAAAGGTTACCAGAGACGCTGGTTCGTTCTGAGCAATGGGTTGCTCTCTTACTACAGGTAAGTTTCATATGTTGACTAAATGTGTAATTACATGTAATGAATTTAAAGGGTTTTCCCTGGCTCAACAGGAAGCCAAGGTGGTACCTAAGGGAGGGGGCATGAAACACAAGGGGTATATGTTGAGTTTAACATAGCTGTGGGTGACATAATACATTCATAGTAACTTAAGGTTAGTATTTTTTAAATTTAGCTTCAGCTAATTGGCCAATTGAATAATTATTGCATTCAAATTGGGGGTGAAATAGCACCATGTATGCACAAATTTAAGCAAATGTACAGTTGCTTTACCAGAAATTTTTTTTATTTCTTCACCAATCGGGAATTCAGATATTCTGTATTTGACCGCCCTTTATTCTGTTTGTCTCCAGGACCCAGGCAGAGATGGGTCACACATGCCGAGGCACTATCAACTTGGCCACTGCCAATATTGCTGTGGAGGACTCGTGCAATTTTGTCATTTCCAACGGAGGTGCGCAGACCTACCACTTGAAGGCCAGCTCAGAAGTAGAGCGCCAGCGATGGATCACTGCTCTGGAGCTCGCCAAGGCAAAGGCCGTTCACATGCAGGCTGAATCTGGTGAGAGGGAATACAAATGTTGGAGAATGCAAGATACAGAATATGAAAATGAAAATGCCAAGAAAACGGCTTATATAGCAGTACCTCTGTGAGGCAGACATTTATTTAATTATCTCTGTTAAAAGCATCTTTTCCATTATATGTATTTGTCTTTGTTCATTTTATTTCCCCCTTTCTCCCTTAGATGATTCGGGTGACGATTGTTCTGCAGTGCCCCCCAACTCAGGACAAGGCGGGGGCTGCCGTAATTTAGAAATCCAATCCACATTACGCACACTCAGCAGCAAGGTGGAGGACCTCAACACCTGCAATGATCTCATTGTCAAACACGGGTCTGCCCTCCAAAGGTATCAATTATCAGACTAAGCAGATCGATAAAAAAAAAAAGTTTTATCTTTGCCTATGTTGTTTGCCTATTTCATTTGTTCCTTAAATCATGAATCTATTTCACACACACAGATCTTTGTCAGAACTGGAGGTGCTTCGTACCGGAGGGGAAATGGGGGAAAAGATGAGACAAGTGACAGAAAGAGCCACACTTTTCAGGATCACCTCTAATGCCATGATCAATGTAAGTCACTGAAGGGTTTATTGCTGAGGAAAAAATGTTGTTGATTCTCTTGCTGAAATGTTGTTCTTGTTTTTGTATTTTCCCCAAGGCATGCAGAGACTTCCTCTCCTTGGCTCAGAACCACAGTAAGCGCTGGCAGAAGGCCTTACAGGTTGAAAGAGACCAGCGGATACGGCTGGAGGAGACTCTGGAGCAGCTGGCCAAACAGCACAATCACTTAGAAAGAGCTTTCAGAGGAGCTACAGTTCTCCCTCCTTCATTCAGCAATACAGCCTTAAGCAACAAAGGTAAAGCTCTAAACCCAAACTGAACTGGTGTTGTTGATGTGACTCAAAGTATGATTGCTATGCTATGTGCCTGTGCCAAATCAACTAAGACTGCGTTCAGACTGCAGGCGAATCTGATTCAAATCAGATTCCTACTCAAATCCAATTTTTAGGGCTGACTGTCCACACTGTTTTTAGCAAGTGTCCAAATCGGATATGGCTCTGTTCAGACTGGGCCACATTATTGACTGATCTGACAGGTTGCTATAGTAACAGCGTCAGAGCGTCTGACGCCGTTACGACGTCAGACGTCATATAATTGCGACAGCGACAAGAACAACAACAAACATGATTGAGGCAGGTCACCTCAGTATATTGGCCTTATCACTGTCCAGTAGAGGTGTAGAACATCTCAGACGCACCAGGGGAGAAACCGGGCGGATGGACGCCCCCGTCGGGCCCGTATGAGTCGCGCGCGGCTGCCGGTGGACACCTCGTCTCGGCGCTGCCGGCGCTACGCGTGCTGCGTAGAGTGACGTCACGAACAGTCAAAACCGATCTGAGTGTTTGGAGGTTCAGACTGAGACGCATCTGTCCAAATGCGATCTGAAACTACCTCCCGAAGGTGGTTTCGATCCGGTCTGCAAAAATCGGATTTCATGTGATTTGTGACTGTTCAGACTTCAAAAGAGCCATCCAGTTCCAATCTGGATGGGCTAAAAATCGGATTTTGGCTGGCAGTCTGAACGAGGCCTAAGGGTGGTTGAGCCATAAGCCATTTATTCTTCCACCATTTCTCTCTGTACCTTAGGTAATGCTTCAGGAAAAGGTGATGCCAGTGACGAGGATGATGACAATGAGTTCTTTGATGCTATGGAAGATCCAGCAGAGTTTATCACAGTCCCTGCTGACCCCAAGTATCACAGGTTATTAACTGTCTGTCTTATTTCAGAATTCACTAATTTTATTTCTTAAAATGAACTTTTTTTGTTTTGTATCATTTTTCTCTCCTCATGTATTGTTTTGTTTTTAATTTTCTTCCTTCTTGTTTATCTGTCCATCAGGAGATCTGGCAGCAACGTTAGTGGTCTCAGCAGTGAGACTGGGATGGACGATCAGTCTGTAAATGTGCGTTAACTTTGTTTTTTTTAAAAGCAAGTTTTAATTTGTATTGACTTGTAAACACTCCACAGTCTCCCAACCCTTAAGGCTGTTTTCCTTCTCTTCTTCCAGTTTGACGAACTGTCTTTGGCATCCAACCCAGAGTCTCCACAGCCCCTTGAGCTTGAGCCAGTTAGACAAAGACGGACTCGTATCCCTGACAAGCCAAACTATTACCTCAATCTGTGGAGCATCATGAAGAACTGCATCGGAAAGGAGCTTTCAAAGATACCAATGCCTGTAAGTAGCAAGTATTCATGTTGGTAGCCAAGTGACTTTTAGTTCTGAGAATAATCAGAAGTACAGCCCCGAGTTCAAAGAAGTTGGGACGCTGTGTAAAACGTAAATAAAAAAAGAATGCATCAAATTCAGAAATCTAATTTTACTCAACACAAGTTTATTAGTTTGAACATTAATCTCTTCAAGACCCACCTATATGATATGTTATGTTAAAAATGAATAACAAACTATTACATTCCTTTTTTATTTACATTTTAGACTGTGTCCCAACTTTTTGGGAATGGGGGTTGTAATCAGACTTCTTTTCTTTGTGACTTTGTATCTGTTAGGTGAATTTCAACGAGCCCCTCTCAATGCTGCAACGTCTATCTGAAGACCTGGAGTACTACGAGCTGCTGGATAAGGCTGCTAAATGTCAGAGCTCTCTGGAGCAGATGTGCTACGTGGCTGCCTTCACAGTCTCTTCCTACTCCACCACTGTCCACCGTACAGGAAAACCCTTCAATCCTCTGCTGGGAGAAACCTTCGAGCTTGATCGGCTGAGAGATTGTGGCTACCGTTCCCTCTGTGAACAGGTATGTTTTCCAACAAAGGATACCTTTAAGCCATTGCATATATATAAACTTTATTACAGGCTCTAGACCAGGGGTCTCAAACTCATATTACCTGGGGGCCGCTGGAGGCAGTATCAAAATGACCCAAAAAAGACACAAAATGACAGAAAAAAACAAAATTACTTAAAAAAGACACAGAATGACCAAAAAGTCACTAAATTACTTAAAAAAGACACAAAATGACCAAAAAATACACATAATTACTAAAAAAAGACACAAAATTACCCAAAAAAGACACAGAATTACAAAAAAAGTCACTAAATTACTTAAAAAAAGACACAAAATGACAAAAAAATACACAGAATTACAAAAAAAAGTATAAAAAAAAGACACAAAATGACCCAGAGAAGACACAAAATTACTAAAAAAGACACAAAATTACAAAATAAAGTAATTAAAGGGACCTTCCACACACAACACAGTAAAGTGCCATTCATATAAAACTCACATTAAACTTTCATATCAAGGTGAGGGCCACAAAATATCGTCACGAGGGCCGCAATTGGCCCGCGGGCCGCCAGTTTGAGACCCCTGCTCTAGACCCAATAGCAAGACATACAACATACAAAAAACTACAGATACATAAACACATTCAAACATACTCTTATTCATGAGAGTTTTAAAAGGCACCCATACCAATTTTTCCACAGATATGATTGATACCTGACCGAGCTGCACTTGGGACTTGTGAGCATCATTATAATACAGTTTTGTGACTCATCAAGTCGAGACATACATTTAAACATCAGGTTCCTCAAGAGAGCCTGTAAAGTGCTGAGCCCTGAGTCACAAAAGAGCTTACTAGCATTGCTCCTCCTGGGCTTTTTCACTAGTATCCTCAGACAGTCATTGTATGCTACCTGAAGTGTAGCGGACCCATAATGGGGCTGCATACATAGGGGTGCAGTAAGCACGAAACTACTTTCACATCATCAGAACAGTAGTGGAATTTCCTGACTAACATGTTTGCTTGGACATGCAACATTCTTCTCTGCCTGTACATGTCAGCATTATCTTCCATCTTGTCAGTGATGATGTGCCCAAGATATTTCGTACAGTTAGATACACAGAGGGATCGCCCTGACAGGTAAAACATTGGAAAGTGCAACTTCTGATCTTCCTTGGTCCTACATATCAATACAACACTCTTTTTTGCATTGCACTGTACGTCAGACTCAACCCCATACTTGAGCATATATCCAACAGCTTCTGGAACCCAACAGTGCTGGGGGACATAATAACCAAATCGTCTGCGTACATCAGATGGTTTAACAGAGTGTTCCCTATCAGACAACCTGTCTTACACTTCCCCAACTGCTTTGACAGGTTGTCCATGTATAGGTTGAACAGGGCTGGAGCATAATTGGTCAAATGTTGACTTTGCTATCTCTTCTATCACTTCTCTTCACTCTCCTCTTCTCTCAGGTGAGTCACCACCCACCTGCTGCCGCTCACCATGCCATCTCTGAAAAGGGCTGGACCCTCAGACAAGAAATTACCCTGGCAAGCAAGTTTAGAGGAAAATATCTCTCTATCATGCCTTTAGGTGAGTTTGTGCAGATCAAATACAACTTTTAAATGTTGGTTGAGGGGGTTAAAAATGAACCACTGCCTGATCTAACATTATTTCCTCTCTATTCCCAGGTTCTATCCAGTGTTTATTTGATAAGAGCGACAATCACTACTCTTGGAAGAAAGTGACTACAACAGTACACAACATCATTGTTGGAAAATTATGGATTGATCAGGTAGATTTAAAGCTGACAAACACCACTCATGACTACTTAGAATAAAAAAAAGTCATTTAAAAAGAGTTCTGCTTGTAAAATTCTCCTGAGATAAGCCCCTAAGCCTTCAACATCAAAACATTTTTCTTTTCCTTCATCCTCTTCCAGTCAGGAGAAATAGATGTTGTGAACCACAAAACAGGAGATCGCTGCCACCTCAAGTTTGCTCCCTACAGTTACTTCTCCAGAGATGTACCAAGAAAGGTGGGCTTTTTTTTCTATTGTTGTTTTTATCACATAGCACTACAGAGCCAGAGCTATATGCTTTTTTTCATAGGAAGAACACTGTACAAAAAAAGCCAGCTTATTAAGTTGAGCTTTATTTCCCCAGGTAATTTTCTAGCATTATGCAATCTTTTACAATAACTGAAAAATAAATTTTTGACTCTCAGGTAACAGGAGTAGTAACGGATAAGGACGGGAAGGCCCATTACGTGCTATCAGGAACCTGGGATGAGAAGATGGAGTTCTCTAGGATCATGCAGAGCAGTAAAGGCGAGAATGGCACAGAAGGCAAACAGAGGACTGTCTATCAGACCCTCAAAGCCAAAGACATCTGGAAGAAGAACCCTTTACCGTAAGTTTTGGTAGTTGAGAAATCGAGAAATTTGAAAGTGCTCGTAAACCAATGGAGTTTGTAAATTGGTGTGGCTTTTTAGGCCCCGTTCACACAAGGACGGTCTGAACAGAAGACGCAAAAGTGGCGTCGCGTCTTCACTTTTTATTCCACGTTTAGACGAGCATTTTCGGGAGGAAATCTGTGTGCATACGGTGACGCAAAAGTGTGTGAAATTCGATTGTATGTATGCCAGGCGGCATCACTTAAAGCGATAAGAGCATCTTTGGGCATGCAGAAGTTTTCACGCGACACATTTTCATCAGCTACTCCTTCCACAAAGTTCTCCACCATCACTAGATCTCCCAGGTCTCGTTCACAGCCGTCTGGCTCGCCTCCGACAAATTGGTGCATCCAAAATGTTATAGAGGTAATTCCAGATCCTTCTCTGTTCACTAATACTATCTGTACATATCCTGGACATTTGGTGGATGCATTTACTGGAGCATGTATGTGACGTAAACACATACGTGACGTGAGCAGATCTGAGCAGAGTTTTGCGTCTTGGCAGTGTAGACGGACACGCTACGGCGGAGCGTATTTAACTTTTCCACTTTGGAGGGTGGTTTCAGATTTTTGCGTCTTTAAGCCCCAAAAACGCAGTCACCGTCTAAACGAAAGGCACTTCCGATAAAATATTTTGTTGTTTTTACCCGCAAGCGTCCTCGTGTAAACCTTAGGCCTTAGTCTGATTTTTTTTATGGTGCTGTCTTTACAGAGACGGAGCAGAGAACATGTACTTCTTCTCCTCACTGGCCTTGACGCTCAATGAATCTGAAGAGGGAGTGGCGCCAACTGACAGTCGACGACGTCCTGATCAGCGGCTGATGGAGGACGGCCGATGGGACGAAGCTAACGCAGAAAAACAGAGGCTAGAAGAGAAACAGCGCACTGTCCGCCGGGAGCGCGAGAGGGAGGCTGTTAAAGCAGCCAGCTCACCAGAGGAAGGTAAAGGTTTTGATTCCATCTGTTTGTTTTGTGTTTGTGTCCAATGTTTTTATGTCCATTCATTTTTTTGTCAACTTTGTCTTGGAACACTTTGTCTGCCTGTCTCTGTCTCAACCCTAAGCTGTCACTGAGGATTCAATCAATGATTCACCCTTGAAAAGCAAGTACTCTTCTCTTAGTCCTGTCCCACACTTGATCTTTGCTATATACACTACTGGTCAAAAGTTTTAGAACACACCAACTTTTCCAGAATTTAATTGAAAATGATGCAGTTTAATGTCTCAGTGTACTCTGAAATTAATGCACATTTGCAACATTTAAAATTCTTTATTGAGCATGATAGTGTTTTGAAAGTAAAAAAAAAGATTCAAAATCACATTTTATGTTGGACTAAAGGACTAAAAAAAGACACTAAATGACCAAAAAAAGACACAAAATTACAAAATGGACACAAAATGACCAAAAAAAGACACAAAAAGACAAAATGACTTACAAAGACATGAAAAGAATTCAAAAATGGACAAAATAGCCCAAGACTCCATAGAGTTAAGTTGTTAACCCATTTCTTGTTCCCTGAAAAAAGGCCTATTTGTATAATTCTGAAATGTACATTATCTTTCAGTTTTGATTAAGCTTACCTTTTTTTATTTACCTCTGGCAGTTCACCACTTACCTTTGTACCCTTTCAAGCTGTTCATTTGACTTGAACTGCTTGAATTTCAATAAAAAACTGGAAAAATTGGGGTGTTCTAAAACTTTTGACCGGTAGTGTATATATATATATAACTCTAGATGCAACATGTGTATTAGGTTTGTGTGTGTAACCGGAAGGTTTTAAATGTCTACATCATTCATGTTTTATCATCCCTTCATCCATTTCTGTTCCATGTAGCTGATGAAGTGGAGACTGGCACAGAAGCAAATGAGGTTTCTTATGAAAGCAAGTATCACTTTGTAGCTTAACATAATATGTTCTTTTAAAGGTGCTTTGTATAGCATTTTAACAGAGCAGTGACAAAGAAATCACCCTTATATATCCACAGCAGGCTTGTTGCCAATACTTGTGACTTCCAAGTTACTCAAACAAGTGCAGATATTTGTGGAGAAGTAACTTCTTGTCACATGCTGTGAACAAAGATGCCCAAGATTACTTACAAGATTACAAGAAGCAGACATCCGTTTTGTGGCAGCAAGTTATGTAGAAGTTAAAATTCAATATTTTTTTGTTTACAATTAATATATCCAACTCTCATTTTTATTGTGCTCAAAATGCTACACACAGTACTTCTAAAATCAAACTAAACAAGACATTTGTGTGGATTTTTGACTGTTTGAGTGGTAGGTTAACATCTTTTTTTTTTGTGCTGGTGTTAAGCTGACACAGAGGACTCTCCCCCTCATACACCTATTGCATGCAAGTAGTCTCTTACATTACATTGCATTGTCTTCCTATCAGTCATCTTCAGATCACACCCAAACCTTTATAAATTAGCATTCAAAGATTCATCCTTAATGTTTCTATTTTCAGCCCCTAATGGACCACCACTATCCCCTTATCAAAGCAAGTATTCTGGCTATGACATAACACCAATTATTTCACATCTTCTAGTAATTGAGAGTAGATTACAAACCCCTGCTGTTCACCATTTCACGTTTCCATCTTTTGCAACTCTGTCTTTCTTAGTGGAAGGTAATGAAGGTCCTCATGGAGCTCAAGTCAAAAGCAAGTAACATTAGTGTTGCTCCCCATTATCCCTGAATAGTTTTATTTAGATTTAGGTTTTAGTTACATAGATTTGTGTTTGTATCCTTTAGGAAACCTTTATAGAAGACTCTAGTATTTTGTCTGTCATTGCTCAGTATACTGTGGTCCTGGTCATTAGGACATTATTTGTAAGTCTGATTCTCTCCACATATGGCAGAGGAGCAAATTACTGACTTCATCACATATTTGATTGTGATTTGCCTCTTTTGTTTTCAGTCTGCCTAAGGTGCATCTGAAGACCAAGTGATCAGAAGCATCAAATATCACTTAGGGTGCTTTCACAACCCAAAGTTTAGTCCATTTCAATCAAACTCTGTTGCACTTAAATCCTTTTTTTACGTTTCGTTTGGTCGCTTGTGAACGCTCCAGTCGTACTCTGGTGCGAACCAAAACAACCGGTCCGAGACCACTTGCAAGAGGGGGTCTTGGTCCGTTTTTAAACGAACCATAGTATGGTTTAATTGCACTGTGAACGTAACTGATCTAATTACAGGGAATAAACCTAAACAGAGCAGATTGTTATCTACCTGCACGGGCATTTTGTGAGATGTACACAGAGCGACAGATGCAACAGGACTGGGAGAGGACGGACTTGGACTTCTGCTGAAGTCCAATGTTTGCTTGACATTTGGGCGAAGAACACATACAGGAGATGCTGAATAAAGACAAAAAAAACAATAATGTTTATAGAATTATTTGAGATCAACCGGAGAGGAAAGGATTCGTGCAGACGATAGATCAGTGCACAGCCAAGGTAAAAAAAAAAGAAGCAATATTTCATTGTGCGTTCGGCTCCATGTTGCTTTGTTTATTTCCTTGTTTACATTTCTGCCAGCTTTCCAACCAATAAGGAAAAAAAACGAGGAGTATATTTTCAGCCCTCCACCTTCGTACATACCCCTCCACAAATATCTATATTTTTTTCTTACATTTCTGAATTGTGAAAGCAAACCAGACTAAATAGAAAACGAACCAAAAGTATCAAATTTCACTTGGACTTGGGTTGTGAAAGTTCTCTTAGTCAACCATCTGAGAGCATGTTTGCTTAATGGAATGAGTCTCTTGTTTGTATGTCCTGATGTTTTCTCGACAGCCATTCCTCCAAAGGACTTCACATATGGGACATATTAATTAGTAGAGCGTCATCTACACAGTGTGTAGTGTATTGAAAGGGTAACCCTATTAACTGTTACACAGACAAAAAGCATACGGCTCTCTCTGTTGTTCACCACAGTACATTCAAGTTCAAAAAAAGACATCAAAGATGTTACATTGGAGCTCAAACTCAAACATTTCAATCATAAGTGACGTCATGAAATGAAGGAAAACTATTATTCCTGGATATAGCCTGGTCCCAAATGACTAGCTGCTAGCAAATTATGCTTGTATCCTAGCATTGCTAGTAGATGAAACTATTCTTTAATTATTATGGCAGATGTATTGCTCAGGACCAAAGGTAGCACAGTGTTTAGTGTGCAGTTGTTTGGATGAAAAGTTCTCGAGAAAGCTGCAAGCAGCAATACTAGAGGAAAGCAATCGGCCTGTTCAAACAGAAACGTTTTGAACGGGCACTGCATTAGTTGACTTAACTTAAGCATATGATGTCATGGCACGGTGGCTTTTTTTTTTATCCACACCTGGGGTCCCCCCAAAGCTTCTTCTTTGTTAAAGATTTTCTTTCTTTTCCTTCAGGCACCCATCTGGACAACTACCAAGCCATGTGGTTTGAGAAGTTTGACGACCCCGCTTCTGGAGAGACCTTGCATATCTACAAGGGTGGCTACTGGGAGGCAAAGGACAAAGGCAGCTGGGACATGTGCCCCGACATCTTCTGATCCCAGCTGAGTCCACCTGTTCTCCTCTGTGGTGATCAAACCTTACAGCTAAAGCAGCGGGCAATAAACCCTGACATCAACCCATCTTCAGTGTCCGTAGCTTCAGCTGATCAACCCACTCCGCTCCCCTTTTCCAGCAGTGATTTGCTCAGGGTTAAGGGCATCTGGACTTCACTCTCAATGTAGATGCAATGCACACTGTAGCATTGTTGTAACTTTGCAGCTAATTAGTGTTCAGGATTCCCTCTCACTGCCTCTAAAACACTTGATTCACTGCTTGTGAACTGCTCAGTCCAGGGTTCTTTGGTATAACAGCCATAGAGTTGAATTTGGCAGCAGGTTACTCTGGTAATTCGTCATGCATTTATATGCACTATTATCAAAGGCATTACTCATCCAGGTGTCCTCTTACACTACACAAGGTTTGCTTAAGCCAGGCTTAGACTACAGGAGTTTTAAAATCATTAATTTCAAGATTTGAAAATAATGATGCATCACACACTACAGGATATTAATAAGATTATAGAGTCAGAGTGACAAATGCACCACCACACCTGATTTCAAAAGCAAAAGGCTAATCTAGTCTCGATGAGAAAACTGTATGGGAGAGACAGTCAACGTGGATTGTCTATCCTTCAGCAAGAACTGGAAGTTAAATTCTAACTATCAGTAGATATAAACATTGCCTTGCTAGCTGCTAACATTAGCCTCAAGTGCTATAATGTTCACCAATGCTTGGAAAAGACATAATCTCATTCCATTGCCTATTGATTTGGCTCGTAAAAGTACTGACCATATTTTACTTCCTAAATATCAAACATGTTTGATAATCATCATGGCGCCTCCAGTGAATCTGGGAACACTTCAGGTGGTTTAAGATTGGATCTGCAAAATGCTCACATTACCAGATAATCTGTGCTGAATGTGAGTACCAGACAAGGTTCCAGACAAGATTTCTCTGCCAGTTATCAGGAGGAGGTGAATCGGTGTCAAATCGGCTAGAAACTCCTGTAGTCTGAACCTGGTTTTAGAGAGAGTGAGCTACTACCTAACATGTAGTTTGTGTTATTTTTTTATTGTGCACTCCTGATTATTACTGCTCCTGCAATGCATTTATTGCAGCTTCCGCAGCACAGCACTACTGTGAGTCCAAGTTTAATCATACCCAATGTGTTTAACAGTTAACACAGTAAATATTCACTATACATGTTTCAGATCACATCAAATGCATAGATGCATTCAGTGGTTCTGAGAAAAGAAAGAAGTAATAATTTATATGGTATTAATTTAAATGAAAGTCTGTTATGTCACTATCTATCGCCAAATGAGGTAACACAATGGTGAGCGAGTCTATGGCCCACAGATAAAAGGCCATGCAATTGCCGTATTAACATTCCCAGGAAAAGTCAATATGAGGCGAGACTGTCTGGATCTTGGGGAAGTGAGATCCAAAAGCACAACCTCCAAAGAGAATGAAATAAATCTTCAAGATTGTAACTTTAAAGAAGTAATTATTGGCTTATTTCAACAATTAACTTTGGACTGGTATAACATGAAAAGTGTAACAAATACCAAAACCTGATATAGAATTTGCCTTTAAATGTATGGTCATTTGCGGTGCTACTTTATTCCCTGAACCCCGGATGTATACTATATCCACATATTAGCCTTTTTGGTAATGTTTGCACTCCACTAATCCAATTAAAAATATTTTTTGTGTTTTTTCTTTTCCTGAAACCTCCCTGGTTAAAATATAAACAAAAACAAAACATGGTTGATAGCTATGAAGAGACATGATAGTAGTTTATTATGATTATTCTACTCTTCATATTTTTGGCTGGTATGGTATCTTCAGAATAAGTGTGGGTCTACATATGTCTTTACAGATAAAAGAAGTTGGGGTTTTTTTTGCCTTTTTTCACTATAAAAATTTACCATGTCATTTTTTTTCTATTCATTTTTTATTGAGTAAAAATAATGGCATTTCTGTGTGGCGCACACACAAGTTTATTGTAATATGTTCTTTATATAATATACCATATTGGATACTATGAATTGAAGAAGCAGTACCAAATTTATGTCAGTACCAATGAAAATCTGAGGTATAAAAATACCATTGGCTCTATTGCCAGCAGCCCTGTCTTTCTGTTTGTTTGTCTCCTGTATTTTTTTCCTTCAAAAAATAATTTTTAAAGAGTAACTTAAGACGAAATCCACTTTTTAGAGTTAGAAAATGAAATGTACAGTCACTGTATTACACTAAATTGACCTTGTTTTCATCCTTCAGTTTCACAATTACCATTCAGTTTAGTTTGGGTTTTTTTTATCAAAAAAATCCCGCAAATCTGTCCTGAAGACCCCCAAAAGCTGGTGAAAAATCATGTTTTGTGGAATACTGTGCCCTCGAACTACAAGGCAACAGCATGTTCCCCTGGGACATATAGGATGGGCAACTGATGCATTTTTTAAATTTGTGAAAGGGGGCCTGCTCCAGCTAAAACAGAATGTTAAGTTGCTATTAAAAGAGCTGTTGACCAGCAATGGGATTGTTGGTGAGATTTGTCTTAAACGTAAAGATAAGTCAAAGATTTCCACCCAAGTACACAGAATTCAGACTTGTACTATTCACGCTAAAGTTTATGTTGTCACTAATACTTACCCTACTACAACCATTTAAATATTTATTTCAAAGTAAATATTGAGGCACACCATTTGAACAGTTAAGATTAATTTAAGAGCAGCAGCGCTGAACTGTGTTTCTGCTGGCTTGATGATTAGTTAAGTGAAGGAAAATGAAATCTGAGGCAAGTGTTTTTTTTGTCTTCCTGGCTTCCTTCAAACTTACTGATCATAGCTTTAATGTTGATGTAGGTTATTTTAGTCGTCGTGTGTTGTTGTGTGATTGTACTTTTCTAACAGACAGCAATAAGAGTGCCTCAGTGCGTATACATGTGGCACAAAGTGAAATGTGTGAAGCGAGATCGCTGAAACTGCAAAAACTAAATTCTGTCGTATTTGTCCCTGTTGTTGTTTGTCTTATGAGTGGAAGGATTGTGTGGTTGATGAAAAAAAACTAAATTTCATTTTATATTCAAGTGTACTTAAAGAAGAACACTGAAAATGAAGATCACAAAACATAATGTTGCAAATATTTCTGTGTAAATATATTAAATATTAAAGTTATTGTGATATTAACTGGTTATATTGATAGAGAATCTAATGGCAGTGATGCACTTTTTTGCTTTTCCCCCTTTTATCCTTGTTTTTTACTCAGAACTGGATGCATTTTCATTGTCTGACCTAAGTGTACCATGAGTCGCCCTCTACCAGCTAGGCTAGCTTTGTTTAGATCTGAACTTTACTTGTCTTAAATTACACATTTTACAGGTTTCTGTCCGTTCTGTCTTTTTCAACATATATATAACACTGATTTTGATTGATTTTTAGCCATGACTCTTGATGGTGTAATCATAACATTTCATGCCTGTTTTTAACTGTTTTTCCCCCTGAAATTTCTACCTTTTTCATCCCTTTCACTGTTTTCAGCTAATATTGTTTTTGCTCTGCACTGTGGAAATTGGCACTGTATACATGCCACTAAGCGCAGGTGTTCTTGCACCTAACGTACAGTACATTACTTATCATGCCCTATATGATCATTTTGTTGTTGGCTACTGATGAGTTTGTTTTGAAAACATTTCCTAAGTCATGTTCAGTAATTGCAAACATATGTACATTTGTTAAAATATATATACGTATGGATTCACTCACTGAGCATACTTTTCACCTTTTCTGTCCTTCAATGCAGTTTTTTTTTTTCTTTAGCAAGATTGTGTTAGAGGTTGATAATATTAAAGTCTGAATGAAGATAAAGTGCATATCTTTGGTGTTTTTTTAATATATTTTATTTTAGAAATGTACAGCTTCATCTGTGTGGTTAAATCTGTGTTGAGTCATATTCTGTAGCTCAGTGGTTCCCAAATGGTGTGCGTTAGACAAGATATTAAAAATTAAATTAAAATATTAATCAATTAAAATAAAGGAATTTTGTGACAACCATACACTATTAATGCAGTATGACTCACAGCAGCATTGCCAAAATGAGTCCCTGCTACTGGTAGCAGGAGATCATCATGTCCCCATACTTAAATGTAATAATTACAATTTTGATGATGTCAAGCAGTCATAGGTTGTTAGTTTAGCAGTGCGCGGACCACAGTCGACATCACCTACACCTGCTGAAACAACTTATCATTGAATTTTAGCCACAAAACCACTGAATCAGCAGTTTAGGTTAAAAAAAAATCATAGTCGGGCTTTATAAAAGACAGTTTAAACAGTACATAAATGTACGTAAATGCTGGAAGTGACATAGTTGCCGTGAGGCACAGAAGTTCAGTGATGTTTTAACCACATCGTTTACATTTTTTTTTATTTTTTACATTGGACACAAACCCTGTTCTACTGGGTGAATGTCCAGGGTCTGTACCTCCCCGACCCCCCTAGCTGGCTACTTTTCCCCACTGACTGGCTACTCCATGTCCAGGTGGAAAACCCTGATTATTGGAGTGTGATACATCAATGGGTAACGCTTTATAATAAGGTCCTTAATAACCCTTAATTAACAAGTAATAAGGCATTGTTCTCGCTTTAGATCCGGTAGTTGCAAAAAGCATAGTTAACTTATAGTTAACTTATAATAGATGAGCAATAAAGTATATTTTAATATCAAGAAGCAAACAAAATAAGATTAATAAAGGCATGGCAAAGACATAATGGGTGGGTCATGGGTGTTTGTAATGCCATTATTCACTTATATAAGCTTATAAACACAATAATGTTAATAAGCATCTTGTAAGGACTTACAAGGGCCTTATTACTTGTTAATTAATGGTTATTACAAGGACCTTAATATAAAGCGTTACCCATCAATGTAAAGAAAATAAACATTTGATAACACGTGTAACAAAAGGAATTTTGCACTGATATGAATACAGGTGTGCCTTGAGATGTTGGCTTGGTCTTTGGTTTGCCACAAACCAACCTTTTTGTTTGGCACAAAAAGTTGAATTCACAAAGAAAATCCTATCCATGTACTAGGAGAAAAAAAACTACAATTAAACTTAAACTGAAGTAGCCAAATGGACTTCAGTCATACTTAATTTTATTCACATCTGTAGCATAAAAAAAAGCCCTTGATGAAACCAAAATTATCAGCTAACATTACTGTCAGTTGTAACACTAATTGCCATTAGAAAATGTATTCAAATCCTTTACGTAAGTGGTTCTCAAGAAGGGGTCTGTGGACACCCAGGGGTCTTGGGGGAGTTCCAGGAGGTCCCAGAAGAAAAAAAAGAAGAGTGAGTTCAATTTGAATAACAGTCAAGAGTGACTGTGATCAACGGTTTCATTTTCCATGGTTATCACCTCAACTGTGGGTGACAACTTTTGAATTCTGGTCTTAATCATTTCTAACAACCAAAATCTTTTCAGATGACGCTTCCTGAATCAAGCAAAATTTTATCTTTACATAAAGTGTATCAATTCAGGGGTTCTTGACACAAAGGTTGAGAACCACCGCTTTACCGAAGTAAAAGTAGCACCACAGTTTCAAAATACGTTTTTGCAAGATAAAAAATTGGTTTCGAGTAATGTTAAAAGAAAGTAAAGTGGAAGAACTGTAGTACTACAATACAAAATGTACTGTAGTATCATAAGTAAAATGGCCATGTTGAGTGTATTATACTGTATTAATGTGTCACTATTGCTGCTTTAATCATTTTGGAGTTTTAGTAGATAGATAGATTACTTTATTCATCCCCGAATGGAAATTCGGTTGTCACAGCAGTCCGGTATTCAAGTACAATAAAATACAATAGAATAAGATACTGAGGTAGCATAAATAAAAACAACAATAGCAAAAAACACAGAATAGAATAAGGACACAAGTTTAAAAAAAGCAGATCAGTTGGTAGGTTGGCAAGATGATGGTAATGATACTGATGATATGATGGCAACAATGCTATGGTGACTAGACGGTATATAATTGTAATAATAGTACAGTATATAGTATAGTATATAATATGTAATAATAAATAAATAGTAACAATATAAAATAATTATAAATAATTAAAATAATTATAAACAATTATAAATAAAATAATATGATATATAATATATAATATATAAATATATAATAATTATAATAGTAATAATAATAATAATAACAGTAATAATAATAATAGAGAAACTAACAATTGAGTTCAGTTAAAAAGAAAAAGCAATGATGAATAATATGCAACAAAATGTATTGACACAACCTACACTAGATCTACAGGTACAGCAGAAGCAGGGGCTTTTCTTCTCTGGTAATTTGTTATGGTTACCCGGGGGAGTTTGAAGTATGAAATTGAAACTTTCACTAGGTAGGGGATTTACATGCAGTGCTTCCACATTTCTAATATCTAAACAGATGTCCTTGTTTGTGTCTGGTCAAAATGTTCCCAGAGTATTTCTTAAGAAAATAAATAAATAACAGCTCCGCCCCTCCATCAGGGGGAGTTTATGCCTAGCTCGCCCCGCCCTCACCCGGCATGCTCTGGCATTTAAAACGAGTGCACCTCCGCATGACATCAGCATCTTTGTTTACTAGTCCAGTGCAGCGTCGCTCTGCGTTAGCATTTAGCATTAGTTGTCTGCTGAGCTGGCTGTTTATCCTACAGGGTGTGTGAGTTTACTGTGCGGTTAGTTTCAGATCCACAAACATGTCGGTAAACGGACCTGGACCTGGAGGAGACTCCACAGACGCAAAGGGTGCCGGTGGACAACAGTGAGTATATTTATTGAGCTAGCTAGCGATCTTTATGTAACGTTATAACGGCTCATTGTTGCCTTCCCCAAGTGAGCAGGCAGTGATGAGGAAGCTGCTCAACTACGTTAAATGCCAAACTGCTCCACCCTGTTATTAGCATAATATTCACCCGCAAGGTATTAAATAATGGTTGTTTTAAAAGCCTGTAAACTGTTTTAGCATTGAGTTATTCATGTCATATATATATATATATATATATATATATATATATATATATATATATATATATATATATATATATATATATATATATATATATATATATATAGCACTAATGCAGGCCTGTAAGTCACACGTTAAATGCTCCCTCCCCAGCTTACATTGGCTTTCTTTGACGTGCATTTCTTATATCGCGTTATTATCTTGCATTTAACCCATAAGAACCCAGACCTATTTATTCTTAAAGGAAAATTATGCGGGATATACCACAGACCCAGTGGACCACATAGAACACATTTCTAATGTTTTTTTTTTAAATTCTACCCCTAAATGTCAAAGATCTGTGATATGACATATGTGTTACATTGGGCGTTTATGGAAGTTATGTTTATGATATTTCTTATTTTAAAATAAATAAACTAGACACCTTTTCTGCTTACAGAAACACAAATGTGCCTTTTTCTTTGCATCTCCACAACATTTATCAAAATTGTGACAGGATAGGATTATTATTTGTTCATATTTGGTCAAATGTACTTAGATTAGAATTAGAGTTGTTAAATTGGTTTAAACTTAGCCGAGTAACAAAAAATAAGCTTTGTGAAATTAGCTCTTTTTTTTGTACATTTCTGTTTCCAGTCACACACATATTTTGGAGAAGTCTTGCTGAGAGACTTAATGAGTTAAGGTGAAGCATAAAGCTGAATATGGGAGATTCTTGAACATTTCAAGTGTTTGTTACACGGGTGTCACCATGGGTTCTTATGGGTTAAATTACAAACTAGTGACTATGGTTCTGTTTTCCGTCAGGTCACAGTCGTCCCCGTCTCCTTCTGCCTCCATGGACGTGGATGCCAAGCCCAACGCCCACAGCTTCAGATACAGTCTGAACTTCCCCTGCATCGGCCAGTGCATCATCATCAACAACAAGAACTTTGACAGAAGCACAGGTGTTTATTCTCATCTATTTTTGGCCAGGGCAAGGGGGTCAGATTATTTAGAAATGGCGCATATTCAAAATGAATAATGCTGTGAATACATGTCACCACGGTAATGGATTATATTTAATCTAAATTGAGTCTGTTTTACTTAGAAATGTATTGTTTAATTGCAAGGGGGAAAAGTAACTGCTGTTAACAATTATTCAAATGTGAATATCAACCTGCTTTTCTTTACTCTGCATCGTTGTAATTTGAATAGTTAGGTTTTTTTAACCTAGTCAGAAAAAAGTAAGTGTCAGGTTCTCACGCTAAGCACATATTTGTTATGAATTTTTTTAGGAATGCACAAATACGATTTTTTTCAGTCTCGATACTTATACCTGGGCTTTGGGTATCAGCCAATTCACTGTACACCTGACTGAGTGTAAGTGACTGGTGCCATTCTTTTATCTGGAAGGCAACCTCATGCTTGACTTAAACATTTCTTTTATAAATGTAAAAAAAAAAGTAATATATATATATATATATATATATATATATATATATATATATATATATATATATATATGCATTTATTAGTTACTTTTTTTACATTTATAAAAGAAATGTTTAAGTCATGCATGAGGTTGCCTTCCATATACAGGATTATTATTTATTCTTAAAAATAATAAAGTGTGCACCAGGAGCATGGTAAATAATTTTCAAAATGCACAGGAATTAGAATTAAAATGTAAACCTTTCTCGTGCAAAAAATTCTAAATGAAGTGGAATCAAAGTTCTTTGCAAAAAAATTGGCAAATTTTCTGACATATAACATATTGCCCCATGTGTAATCACAATAAACATAGAACTCAAGTGATCAGCTCCATTGCCACAATATCTGATCGGTTCAGGGTTATTTTAAAAAATTAAATTAAGTCGGTGTGTGAACATCCCTGTCAGAAAGCTGGAAAAGGCAAGTCCTTCCTGGGATGTTGCTTGTGAAATAGTCATTTAATTGTAAGGTGATGCCACTTCTGTGAGGTGCTTGATTGGGTTGAACTCCACGGGGAGATCTCTGGGCAGTGGGGCTCATCTTCCTTCTGTCCTGTGCTAAGATTGTGTTGAGGAGGTGGACTTCTGATTATTTGTCGTGTTTTCTGTCTTCATCGTGAGATGACGGGTGTGCTCAGGGACCCAATTTACTCTTGTTGCTCTGGATCCCATTTAACTGCATCCCATGCCATTTAATTAGATCTTCACGTTAGCTCTGTTGGCTTTAGTGGCAATAAGAACAAGCAGCCGGTTATACAGATCCTTGTGTAAGCATCATTGCATTTTATAACCCACTTAAATAATTCCCATCAACGTGGTCAGTTATTATATCAGTCAGGAAGTTCGGGTACCCACATGACTGATGATTTGGCATGCATCACATGTTTCGTGACATACCCATGATTTTATTATTTCCTCTTTTTTTGTTTGTTTTTTGTGAATTATTCAGTCTGATAATGTTCCCTCTGTGTTTATTTAAGGGCCCAGTTACTTTGCTAATGTGTTACTTGCTTTAGCGTGGCTGAATACAGAAAGACAGCCATTACAGATATTGTCATATGTGTCTTTGAAGCATGACCTGTCTGCTCCTTTAAGGATCTATAAGGGAATGTTTATCCAGCTATGACTTCTCTAAAAGGTATAATAGCCTGATATCTACAATAGTTGCGGAAACCTTGTGTTAACCTCAGTCCTTGTCTACTCTTTAGTGGCACTGTGTGTTGTAAGTTTGAAAAGCTGAAGAGCAGTGTGTGCTATTATTGATCAAGCCCCTACTAACTGCCTCAGAAGACCTTGGATATGAGCTTCAGTCTTCTCTGCTTCAGAGTGACTGTATGATGGTTTTATTTTGCTGCCAGACTTGTGTTTTGAAAAAACCTGTGTAGCAGGACTAACTGAGTACACATGACTGCTTGGTTAACAATGTTTAACAAGCAAGACCATCATATGAGTTGGGTAAATATCAGCAGTGGCTAAGCCTGTTCAACTGAGCAATTATTCCTGTTATGGTAGATATGTGTACACTTAGATTTAACTCTGGAATGTCCCACAAATATTTTCAAGAAAACTGCACTGTCTTGTGCAAGAGCCTATAAGATGTTGTGTAAAACTAGTTTATTAACAGAGCAGGTGACCACAGTTACTGTAGCCAACAACAAACTGGTCAAACCTAAACCCAAGGGCTCCAGACAGGAGTTGACCGTATGGCACCTAGTTTTGTTAAGATAAAGCAATGATAGTCCATAAGTAAAAGTCAGATCCAAACAAGATGCACTAAGCACTGCAGGGAGGATCTTGGAAAAGTACATCTGGTGAAAAGGTTTAGAGCAGGGTTGTCAAACTCAAATACACAGTGGGCCAAAATTTTAAACTTGGACAAAGTCGCGGGCCAACATTGATATTTATTGAAAAAATTGACCTAAACAAGTTCAAACGAAATGGAACAAGCAAAGCTTGATATAACTTAATATTGCAAATATTCAAATATCAAATAAAACAAACAAACACATCAATGGCATTCATTTTTTAAATAAAATTTCAATAAAAATTGTATGTCCCTTTATTTTATATGCGGCCTTCTTTAAATTTAACAGTAATCTTTTTCCGCAGGCTAAAAATTAATGTAAGAATAAAATAACAATAATAAACCAAATGAATAATAATAATATCCTTCAATGAATGTGCAACCATTCAAGCCTTGGACTAGCAAGAAAAAGTGCATAAAGACAACTTTAATTGTTGCTCAGTTTGCTACACACTGATCTACTGTGTTCAAGCCAAAACACCAGCAGAGCATTCTGGGATTTGTAGTATTATATTTTGGTATTTCCTCGCGGGCCAAATATAATTATACTGCGGGCCAAATTTGGCCCACGGGCCAGAGTTTGACACCTCTGGTTTAGAGGATATAATTCTACCATGGCTAAAAGTGGTAAAATTAAAAGATCATTTCAATAGAATTAATTTTAATGATGGTCACAGATGCAGCCCTCTGAGAATTTTCCATGGGAATATCATCCCATAGACCCAGTTCATGATATTGTAAATGCAAGGCCCTCAGCTCTCAGCCTCCACTTCTCCCAGCAGATATTTGACTTCTTATATTGGTAAAATGCTGGGTGTTACCAGTGGTATTAACGGTGGCTCTGTTCTATTCAAATGCTCCAATCAGCCATGACAGTGTGACAGCAAAATGCTGTTCAGCCATCAATCATTTTATTATTTACACCTGTATGGGTGTTTTCACTAATCTGGCTGATTAGTTTAAAGATATGTAGAGTGTATGTGAGTAAACAGACATTATGTACGATAAGAAAGGGTGCACTCCATTATCTCATCCTCACAGCACGGGTTTGTGCAGGTTGGCTCTCTGTTCTACGGAGTAGCCTGAATTCATGAATCATGACACATCATGAAAAAGCATGTTGTCTGGTAATTCAATAAATAAATAAATAATCAGCTATATGTTATTACCACATGATAAAGCCTATTTTTGTGTACTCCATATTAGCAAAAATACACCTCTATGGTTCGCTTCAGCTTTGATCACATGAGTTTTTTTTTTTAACATCCCAACAGAACTATATAGAAAAACATGTATAATAGAACATTTTATGTAGTTTTGAAGATCTCGCCGTATTGCCCAAACCCAGTGGTGGAAAGTAACTAAGTACTTTTACTCAAGTACTGTACTTAAGCACAATTTTGAGGTACTTGTACTTTACTTGAGTATTTCCATTTTATGTCACTTTATACTTCTACTTCACTACATTTTGAGGCAAATATTGTACTTTTTACTCCACTACATTTAGCTGACAGCTTTAGTTACTTTACAGGTTGAGGTTTAACATAAAAAAACACTAAATTTAGGTGATTAGACAATTTTTTAAATAAACCTCATAACATAATATTAAGTAGTCAATATGAGCCCTACCTTGAGAAAATTAAAACGCTGTATACATGAATGCATCATTAATAATAATCTAATATAATATTTGGAATATATAAAATAATCTGAGCGGCTCCATTCTGCATAACGAGTACTTTTACTTTGATACTTTAAGTACATTTTGATGCTGATACTTTTGTACTTTCACTGAAGTAAATTTTGAATGCAGGACTTTTACTTGTAGTGGAGTAATTTCACAGTGTGGTATTAGTACTTTTACTTAAGTAAGAGATCTGAATACTTTTTCCACCTCTGCCCAAACCTAACTTTGTATTCGACTGCCTTTTTCATAGAAGTGATTTTGACTTGTCATGGTGGTACCAATGACATTATGAATGGCTCTGTTCTGTTTAAATGCTCCAATCAGCCATGACAGTACAAATGCTGTTCAGCCATCAATCATTTTATTATTTACACCTGTCTGGGTGTTTTCACCTTTTCTAGCTGATTAGGTTGAAAATATGTGGAACTTCTCATGAGAAAGGGTGAACTCCAAAATCCCATCCCAGAACAGGTTTATACAGGCTGGGTGTGGTTTTCACTTTATTTGAAGTCTATTCACAAAACAGCCTGAATCCATGACCAATTAAACAATGGTTTTCATGTTCAAATGGTTTTGTGGTGTCCTGCAGGGCCTTTTTAAAATTGCAGGCAAACAACTGTCTACAATATGTGCTGATTGTTAGGGGAAGCAAGAGGAGTTGGTTCCTTTAAAAAAAAATTAATTGCATTCAGTAAACCAGATCCTCTTTGATTTTTCTTTTTTTTTTTTTATAAGGTATGAATCAACGAAACGGCACAGATGTGGATGCAGCCAACGCCATGAAAGTGTTTGGGAAGTTGGGTTACAAAGTGAAGGTTTACAACGACCAGTCATGTGATCAGATGAAACATGTTTTAGTTTCTGGTAAGTTTGCTGAAGGATTAAAACAAAATGTGTTCACACACAAATTAATACTAATTTGTTTAAGTCTCTTTTCACCTGCTGTCTTTTGTATTATCTTGTACAAATATATACTAAATGCACTCTTTATTTAGCATCAAAGGAAGATCACAGTTGCTACGCCTCATTCGTCTGTGTCCTGTTGAGTCACGGAGACGAGGGCGTGTTTTTTGGTACGGATGGCTCAGTAGAGCTCAAGTATCTGACGTCGCTTTTCCGAGGCGATCGCTGCAGGTCACTGGTGGGAAAACCCAAACTCTTCTTCATCCAGGTATTGTTTTTTCCAACCCTGCACTAACTTCCCTCGGGCTTTGCTCAAGTGTCTAACCTAGTCTTGTTTTTGTTTGTGTGTAAACTGAGTAGGCCTGCAGAGGCACTGATCTGGATGCAGGTATCGAAGCAGACAGCGCAGATGATGACACTACAAGGATCCCTGTGGAAGCTGACTTTCTCTATGCCTTCTCCACAGCCCCAGGTTAGTAATCATATATACACACACACACACACACACACACACACACACAGGTCTTTTTGATTATAGATAGATAGATAGATTACTTTATTCATCCCCGAAGGGAAATTCGGTTGTCATAGCAGTCCGGTATTCAAGTACAATAAAATACAATAGAATAAAATACTGAGGTAGCATAAATAAAAACGACAATAGAAAAAAACACAGAATAGAACAAGAACACTTTAAAAAAAAAAAACATCAGTTGGTAGGATGGTTGGCAAGATGATGGTAATAATTAAACTGGTGATATGATGGCAACAATGCTATATTGACTAGACGGTATATAATAATAATAATAATAATACAGTATAATATAATATGTAATAATAGATAATAAACAATATAAAAATAAATAAAATGAAAAATATAAATAAAGTAATTTTAAGTAAAATAATATGATATATAATATATAATAATAATAATAGTAATAATAATAAATAAGGCCAGTAAGGCTGGTATAATAATAATAGTAGTATATTACAGTATATAGTAATAATAGTAATGGCAGCAACAGTATATATAATAATAATAGTAATAATATTAATAACATAGCAAAGTGTCGTGCGTAGATTCAGTGCATAGATTAAGTGCATTTATTGTTCTTTTTATTTATTTTATTGCTCCACCCTTTTTCTCTATCACTCATCTGTCTCCAGGCTACTACTCATGGAGGAACACTATGACTGGGTCCTGGTTCATGCAGTCACTGTGTGACATGATCAGCAAATATGGAAAAGAATTGGAGGTCCTGCACATCATGACACGAGTGAACCACAAGGTGGCAGTAGAGTTTGAGTCCATCTCCAATGCACCAGGATTTAATGCAAAGAAACAAATCCCATGCATCGTGTCAATGCTGACCAAAGAGATGTATTTTTCTCCTTGATGTCGTCTCTATGTGCAGAAGAAAGGCTCATGTGTATGAGGTGGTGTTTGTGAATTATTTTGGTTTATTCTGTCTGACTGAAAATCTCTTGAAACCAGCTTTCATATTTCTGGGAGAGTAGGTGTGTAAAATCACGTTTCACAAGCTTGGCATTATGAGGTTCTTTTTGTGTGGAGAACAGTTCTGAGGTATCAGTAGGGCTGTACCGAAGAGTTTGAAGCTTTTTTTATTTTTTTTGCATGTCTATACATTCTCTGTAAAGCCAGTATCTCACATGTGCAGATAAAGATGAGGTCACACTAATATTATTTATATAATACCATTCGTAGAATTAGATTCCAGTGGTGGTTGTATAGGATTTTTTCTAACTCCTTTGATCCAAGCATTTTCAATGACTCTTTGTAGTTTCCTAAACATTTAATCCAAATGGCTATAATTTAATGGTTTGATTCTGCAAACTGTCTTTTTAATTTAGAATTTCCTGTCTTCCCAGAATTTTTTTTTTTTTTTTTTAAATAGTCATCCTTTACAAAATTTACAACATGTTTTAGGAAATATTCCGCTTCAATCCATATCTGTTGGCATTTAGGTGTTCAAAAACATTTTCACATTAGTAAAAAATATTTTTTCAGGGAGGCATACACCTGTAATAATGGGGCAGATTATTATAAAACTAACAGCACCATAAATGACATTCATAGACCCACAATTATAAAAAATACTATTATATAATAGTGAATTACTTAATTGCAACAAAAAAAATTAGGTGATCCATCAAGACAGCCTGCTGCCTATATGCACTTGTGTCGAGTTATACATTAAGATACAAGAAAATGTATTTAATTTTTTTTTAAAAGACACTCTTTAATCAGATGAATCCCTTTATTCAAATGTAGGATGCTGTTCAAGGAGTCAGTATGATAAGACGATTGAAGTTTCTTAAAAAAAAAAAAGCTTCAAATGTAAAGAAATTACATTCGATACAGCCCTAGATAAAGGCATTACATTTTTTTTTAACCCTGAAAACAATTTTGTATTCTCTTTTAAACATTTAACTTAAATTTTCTTTCCAAAATAACATTGATGAAAAAGCGTTAATCTAATGATAATATGTACCTGACCTCACGATTCCAAGCTCAGTCTTTTACCAGCAAATGCCTCTTCGCTGTTTACACTATAAACAATTCAGGGAAACATATTGGGACGGATCTAGTTTGATAGGAAATGTGACTTTGATGTTGTTTAATCATGAAACCAGAGATGGGCTTCCTGCCCTCCAGCACCAACATTTTTTGTGAGTAAGCAGTTTATTTTAACTTGAGTGTTTAAGGAACGACAGTAGCCTGTCGTGAAGGGATCATGTGTCATTTCTGTGCCTGTTTTTTTTTTTTCATTTTATTTACATTATCTTTTTTTCCACTACTGAGACCGTGCACAACCAATAATAATAATAATTCACTGAAATATTACCGTACAAGTGGTATGAAACCTAAATGAACTCTGTACAACAATATGTAGCATATTCAGGAACATCCATTAAGCTTTCATGTATTCTGTTGGTTTTAAAGCTAAGAATTATATATTAATCATTTCCATTTTCTTAATATGAATAAACTTTTGCATGTGAATGTCCTCAGATTAGTCAGGGTCAGGCTTCATATCATGCATGAGTAAAACCAGCCCACTTGCACAATGCTTTTATTTGAGGCACATTTTCATACTTGAACACAAGTTTACATTTCACGTTAGACAGTAGCTCATTTATTTTGTGGTTTTTAAACAAAGCGAATAGGATTTTTTACTTTGCTCTAACAGTTACAGTCATTAATTTCTGCTTTAAAAAATAATTTCCAATGGATAGTTGTGGAACAGTGAGTAACTTTTATATGTAACAATCAGCATTGAGTGGTTTATAACAGACTAAACACAACTTGATTGTGTATTGATCCAGGTGCTGGTCATTTGATCGTAAATATTTCTATATTTACAGAAAACTAGCTGAAATAATCTTTGCTGTTAAAATATTTCACTGTTGTTTGACAATCCAGTTTCTAAGTCATATCTAAATACCACTTTGCTATGAATATTACTTTTTGGCTTTTTTTATTCAGTCACTATTTTGTAAGCTGTGATACTGTGAGGCTGGTGTGAAGTTTTTCCTGAGAAATAAAAAACACTTGATTGTTTTGTGTTGTAAAACTCTGTAAACTGTTACTGATTTCATTTTTGTCTTCCACAGGATTAAAGATCAACAGCATTCAAAGATACATTACTTAGTTAATAGATTACACATAGATGAAACTGTTTTCTGAAATGGTATTTTGCAAGTGATTAAATATGTGCTAATTTGTATACATTTCCAAAACAGAAATCAACTCCCCAAGAAGGGAATTTTGCATATCTCTTGCCATCACTCCATAAATCAAAAAATGCTATTATTGGGGGGGAAAGTATGCATAAACCCCTCAGTAAAGCCTTTGGAATATGAACTGTAAGAAAACTGGAACATTTGGTGTATGTAAGTGGTACTGAAGTGGAGATTTCTGCCTCAGTATGAGAAAAAGCTAATTTTGTGGAAACATCCGTAAGAGATATCTATTGTAAAATTCCATTCATTTTTCAAGACACTACAGACTAAAACAAACCTGACACATCACCATGAAACTTCCCCAGTTGTTTACTTACATGAGGCAAATTGTTTTTTTTATTGATATTTTTCTGAATCTTATGTTTAAATACGCAAATAAGGCATTATCTCATGCTACTTTTTGGTGAATTGAAGATAAATCTACAGACACAAATAGAAAGTTGAGTGGAATAAACAACTAAATGTTTATTTGGGGTTTTTCTTTCCATTACTCTGAAACAAAAATGGTTGTCGTGGAAGCAAAATAGCCCAAAATATCAAAATGACCAGTTCATAAAAAATGTTTTTTGCCCTGTTGTGTCTTGCCAGTGTTGCCATGTCTCATAGCTAGTTAGCCTGCACAAACTCAGTCCAGGGGCTACTTGTGCACACTGTCGAGTGTAAACAGGCAGGATTACTCCAGATTTGGCATGCCTGGAGGTGAGAAGAACTAGGCCACCAGATCCTGAGGCCCTGGGCCAAATAAAGCTGGGCCTCAGATTCCTTCACTGCCAGCACAGATGCACTTCACCTAAACCAGCTCACAAATAACAGGCTGATTAGTACCTGTCGGATGTACTGAGTACCAGGCTCAAAACTCACACTTGTACAACACCTACTTACACCAACATTAGAAATTGTCTAAAGAAATTGGACCTGCATATTATATTTTAATATAGGCTACTACAAAGCATTGCATGACATGCACTCAATGTCTTTGCCCTTGTTATTAATATTATATAGTCTTGATAAATTAAAATTCAGCAATTAAAAGTAAAACATCCCTTGTTAATTCAACTTTATTTACTTTAATGTATGATTGTTGAATTCTTAGATTTACCTATCAAATAATGCATTCTTTCGTAAAAAAAAAAAAAAAAAGAAGAAAAGAAAGACAGAAAAAAGAAATGAATTATATCATAAAGGATGAAATTATTATCTAAATAATTCTGTGGTGACTGACTTGTTTGCATTAGGCCACAAATGCTCAGATTCAGCCATCAAATTATTATCATTAGTTAAATTACTTTTATTAATGATTTGCTTCGATTTGAAAAGTTAAGTGATTATCAAAGGTTGTTTTCTGTGAATCGACTAATGGATTGATCCATGAATCAGTGCAAAATTAGGTAGATTTGTAAACTTTTTTTATTTTCAGTTGTGCCAGCTGGAGGTGCTAAAGAGCTGACAAAGAAGTACCTATACATGAAACATCTTTATGTCCCTTGATTCATACCAATAAAAAATCAGAACATACCAGAAACACACCTGTACATCATGCAATTCACAACCAAGGCAATAAATAATAATAATAATAATAATAATAATAATAATAATAAATAGTAATAAATAGTGTTTTAAGGTACATTTGTTAACCTTCTTTATTGATGTTGACTATGGTAGCTTTTTGAGTGTGTGTGTGTGTGTGTGTGTGTGTGTGTGTGTGTGTTTTTAGCACATTATACATATTTTTGAATGTATTTTATCATTATTTTATTATGTTTTGTATGTAAGTTACCTTGTAACAACACAAATGTATCTTAGATGACAATAAAGTTAAAATTCAAGTTGATATTGCATTGAATAATGCAGGTGTTTTCCATTTTTCAGACACTAAATTGACTATTGTTATCGTAAATAATTATATCATCTTAAAACTGGTAAACAGTTTTTTTGAACAAAAGGCTGACTGGTGGTCCTTCAACGTTTAAAATAGGAGTTTACGTGTGGCCCTTGAACGCAGCACAAGTCCTCGCCTCTTTCGTCGCTGAAAATAGTCTTTAATACTCTTTGACAGTTGGGGTTAGTTGGCTGCAGCGGACGGCGTGTCAGGTTGCTTATTTCCCTGATTTTACATGGAGCACCTGCCTTTGTAACACTGTGCTGCAGACTCTGGATCAGCGCAGCGTGTTTAATTTTACTCTGTTGTCAACTTCTTCAATATGTCTGAACCAGTCAAGCTTATCAGGCCGTTTTTGGATAGAAACGGAAGACATGAGCGGTGTAAACAACGTCCCACGGTGAAGAAGTAGTTTTCTTAGATTTCCATGCGGATTAACTTTGACTGAAGCAGCATGGAGAAGTTCCTTCAGGTCGCTCCGCACTCTATGGCCCTGGTGCTGTCGCAGCTTCGCAGAGAAGATGAAGAGGACCCCCCATTACCGTCATCGTCACCGGCCGTGCTCTCTGTAAAGTTCCAGTTACAGCATCGCACAGGCTACGAGGTATTCGCTAATTTCAAAGCCGTGAACATGCAGCATTTCTGGAACAAGGCGCTGACACACGCGCTCTCTGAGATCTTCTTCCTCGGCTGGATAGATGAGCGCGTGCTGCTGATACAGGGCAAAGAAGTTCACCTCCAGGTCCTCAGAAACGGATGGACCAGAAGGACTCTACAGCCACCACAAGGCTTTGACATCAAGTGCATAGGTGGGTGTGTTAAGATGCATGCAAATCATGCAATTGCATTCAACTGTAGGATGTAAAGTTGCACAGGCAGTCCATTACATCAGAGTCCATGCTCTGCATTATATTTTATTCTACATGGATGCAAGGACTTAGGTTTGTTTTTTTTGTTTTTATTTGCATCTCAAGTATCATCTCTGAATTGTGTACAGCTGGGCGGAATGGTACAAAATGTATACAAAAATATCTTATCTTAAAAATCTTAGTCTATCATAGCCTTTTATAAAGTTTCTATTGTGACAAAGGAGTTTACAAAAATAGGCTGTACTACGTTGTTATTTCATATAGACTATTTATTTATTGAATTACTAGAAAACATGCAATATCGTGATATACACCATTATCAACATATGAAATTACAGAGATTGGGATAGAAGATTTTGGCCATATCGCCAAGCCCTATATTCATTTTTATGTGTTTTCCCTTTCTGCAGTCAATTATAGGGGAGATGTCTTGACACTTTCTGCTTCAACTGTGCATAGTTCCTTTATCTTATTTTCTATTTAATGGCAGATTGCATCCGTTGCTTTTGAGGTCTACATACCGACACCACCTACTTTACCGGAGGCATTGTTGCGTGTATGAATCGCGTTCTAGCAGTTTGTCAAAATGAGAGTGCTCTGCTACTTTCATGTTTTTACTGGGATGGAAGGGTGGTGAGATATAAAGGCTCATCTTCTACATTTTGAGTTTGTCCCCTGTGTCCCCCCTCCCCAAAATATAAGAAACTTGCCCATCATAGCAGATGCGTCCACTAGTTTTAAAAAAAGAAACATCATTTAGCAGTAAAAGCAATCATTCACAGAGTTGAGAGTGTTAACAATAAGTATAGTGTGCCGTTGCAATAACATGTAATTAAATCTGACTAATCTTAGCCTCCAACCACAGTCTGTCAAAATCAGTTGACTGGATGACACAAATAAAGTGATATAAACTTTGAAGTTTGGTGGACCATATTAACCTGCACACCATTGAGCAGTATTCCCTCTTACACTGCATGTATGTATATCCAGAGCTGTTGACGTGAGACTACTTTAATTAGACATAAGCAATTAAAATACAATACAAATGGTCTCTTTTTTCTAGATCTGGGTACAAACAGGATCCCACAGGTATTGTTTGACTGGACAAGTTTCAATACTATTATTCATGTTATTTCAGTCGATCCCTTAACCCTTTATCAGGCAAAGAACTATATGTGGTAACTTCAGGTAATATTTTGAGAAAAAAGTTGCAAATTTACTAGATTAAAGTGGCAAATCTACAAGAAAAAAGGTCGCAGATTTAAGAGATTTAAAGTGGCAGATCTGTGCGAAAAAAAATCGCAGATTTACGAGAAAAAAGTGGGAAAAAAGCAACTTTTTTCTCCCAGATTCACCACTTTAAAGGTATTGAGTACCCAGTTAACCAGTCCTAGTCCTCAATGGCTTGAGGTTTGTTTTGTAGGATGAGTGCACTGTTGTTACTTTACCTGCAAACTAGTAGCTAAAGTAACAAAGAACCAAGCATGAAAAAACAATTCTGCCACTATAGCTGACAAACTCAAAGATTCTGCATTCTGCATTTTTGAAAAGACTTGAGATTTAGGCCCCGTGTACATTATGACGGTCTGAACAGAAGACACAAAAGTGGCGTCGCGTCTTCACTTTTTATTCCGCTTTTAGACGAGCGTTTTCGGGAGGAAATCTGCGTGCATACGGTGACGCAAAAGTGTGTGGAATTCAATTGGGTATGCATGCCAGGTGGCTAGGTAGCGCTGTGATAAACTATCACACAACGCCGCCATGTCTGCGCGCATGCGTAGAATCCGCCATGTTTGTTTATTTCCCAGTACTGGCACATGTATGTGACGTAAACGCATACGCGACATGAGCAGAGTTTTGCGTCTTGGCAGTGTAGACGGACACACTACGGCGGAGTTTATTTAACTTTTCCACTTTGGAGGGTGGTTTCAGATTTTTGCGTTTTTAAGCCCCAAAAACGCCATCACCGTCTAAACGAAAGGCACTTCCGATAAAATATTTTGTTGTTTTTACCCGCAAGCGTCCTCGTGTAAACGGGGCTTTAGACTTTTCTAGATTTACTCAATTTGAACGCGTCCCAAGAGACCTGTAACATCTTTGTGATTTGTTCAGTTTCAACTTGTGACCACTGCTTCTCTTCACCCATGTAGTTTCTCAGTTTATTTATAAGACTTTTACTCTTCAGAGCTCTGCTGGTTGCTTTATTGTTTCAACCTCTTAAACAGCTGGCAAATGCTGTTGATTGGCAATCAACCCAATATGACTTTCTAGTGAAAAAAAACTTTCCCTCAAGGTTTTTATAGGATATCCTACCCCCTTATGAGTCAAGACAGTTTGCATTAAACTAGTCGCAGCTAGTCGGAGTGAGGAGTTTAGGCAGCATCTCACCTTATAACCTCAGCTGCTTCATATCAGGCAGATTTACTCATTCAGAAAGAGGAGACAGGACTTGGGCCCAGTTCTACTCCAGTTCAACATTCCCACACTCGCACTCATCTTCTTCTGACAAGGCTATAACTCATGTATGTGCTGGGACAGGTTTGGACAATGTGAGGTATTGTCAGCAAGTCTAACCGCTGCACCCATCATAGTGTCCTCACAAGCTTTCATATCTGAGTGTGTGTGTGTGTGCGCGTGTGTGTGTGTGTGTGTGTGCACGCCGTGCAATTGAGAGAGGTGTGCAGCATGTCATAGCTTACCTTAGATATGTCTGTCTCACAATAGATCCTCAGTTTCGATTGTCACATCTGTTGGGAAGCAGCATCAAACTGTATATTATATATTTGAAGTTGTTTATTTTCGTAGGATAAGCCCCTTGAGTTGTCGTAACAAAACATCAAGACATAACACAACTCAGCACAATACAATTAAAGGAAACAATACAATACTATACAGACAATAAAATAAAAACAGACAAGACAGACATATTCAAAAATCACTTGCAATGAAATTGCAACCAGAGTTTGAACAAATATTAGATGAAATATGGTGACAGAGTTAATGAAAGCATGAGCAAGATGTTTCAAAATAAGAGGATAGGACTTGATTAAAACAGATTAGTGATTGCGATGATCTAATACCAACAGGTAAATGGTTCCAGTCGTTTGCTCCTTTGAACATTAATGCTTTTGTACCTATTGATTTCCTATTGTGAGGCACTGAAAAGTAGGGATAAGTAGATTGCCTGGTTTGATAGTTGGATGTAAGTTGCACAAAATACTGTTTTAGATAAGGCGGGTAATTAAAGTAAATACATTTAAATATAAATTGGAACCAGTGTATCTGTTGTTGAGTTCGAAAATGGTGAGTATGATAAGGACAGTCAAGTATAAATCTGCAGTTTTTATCGTACACTTTGTTAAGAGGAGCTAAAACACGTTTAGAAGAAGAAATGTACACGACATCACAATAAATACAAATATCGGAAGGATCAGTTGCACAACAAGTCTCTTTCTGACAAGATTAGTAAAACATTTTCTGGACCTGTATAACATATTAATCCAACAATTCACTTTACGTAAAATACTTTTAATATGTGTATTGAATGACAAGGTGGGACCCATCCATACACCTTTATCGACCTTCTGCAGAAGTGTGCCATCTTTACAGGATATAGACAGTGAGCTTGATATAGATTTCAATTTCGAGTTAGAACCAAAGATCATAGTGACAGATTTGTTTTTATTGAGAAGTTATTTGTTGCACGAGAGCCAGTCTTCGAGTCTATTAAAGTCAGATTGAAGGATGGCCTGCACTTCCGATGGGTCAGATTTTGATGTATAGATGACCGTGTCATCGGCATACAGTTGAACAGAGGAATTAGTGAAGATGGATGGTAAATCATTTACTTATATAGAAAAAGGAGGGGTCCCAATGTAGAACCTGTAGAAAATTGCCATATAATACAACACATTGTTTCTCTTTTGTGGAGAAACGAACTAAACCATAAAATTGCATTCTTAGATAGATCTATATTATAAATATTTAGTTTATCTAATAACAAATAACGGTCAACAAAATCAAACACTTTGGTTAAGTCAATAAATATTAAACCTGTGACTTCTCCATTGCCTGTAATTTTTAGCAATGCAGTGGTTGTTGAATGATTGGATCTGAAGCCAGATTGAGCGGGTGATAGAATATTATTAATCTTGAGATAATCTGTAAATTGAGAATGGACCAGTTTTTCAAAGATTTTTGCACTTGAACAAATAATAGATATAGGTCTATCATAATTACAGTCAAGAACATCACCTGCTTTATGGAGCAGTGTGATTCGTGCCAGTTTCCAGATGATAGGTAATTCTGTTGTTGAAAATGATAGATTGAACAGATCTGCAAGAGGACACATATGAACATTGACAGCTAATTTGATATATCTATTTTCTAGACCATCAAGTCCAGCGCTACTGTTTCTAAACTGTAAACTGTAGCAGAGAAAACAGAAAAAAGTCAGAATTTTTAAAAATGTGATATATTGATCATTGTATAAAGCAGACAAACTCCTTGTACCTTTGCAAAACCATGTCTAATATAAAGTTTTGCAGGGCTGGGCAGTTAACATCATAATTTAAATAAATGCTATTGTTTTCCAACGATTATGAAAACAAGTTGGCTGATGCTGACATTATGCTATTTTATATTTATTTACCCCTCATTCTCTCAGTATTCATTTCTCTAATTGGATGATTCATTTAAAAAACAGTCTCCTCATTACCTTTACATAGTAATATCAGTATAAAATTTTCATTCCAGCTCAAAAATGCCAGCCTATGTTCACTCCCATCTCTTCAATACGGACACTTTCACTTAAAGAAAATGATCTAATATAAGTAATGCAAAGGTCAGCTGAGTACAGGCGGGTCACACAAACCCCGTACTTTGACTGATGAGAGCATAGTTCATGTCTTGTGTGCATCGGTATCACACACTGCTGTTTTTTCGGTATCTACCATTAGCATCGTATAGCTGCACTGTGTAAATAGGTAACTCTACTGTACAGTATCTGCAAATACATTTACAGATATTCTTTTAACTCCAAGTTTTGAATTAAACAACTCGTTTGTCTCAAGTCGTCCTGTCACCCCTTCTGCTATGATTCAGCACTGATCTCACACTGCAAATTGAACTGTAAATTTTAGTGTGTATTTAGTGTTCAAACCCCTCAACAGCACCGTCCATGCTATCAGATTTCTACCTTGAGCTGCTACACATTGATTGTATTGAATTGAAAAGCTTCAATAGTCCAAAGGTAAACCTTAAGAAAGACTGTGATTTTGTGTTGCAGCTTTTTTTTTCTGTGAGAAAAAGTGACATATACCTTGCTGACACTACTAAAGCAAACACTGATAAGCTGTGGAATGTTTGTCTTATAGCTAATAACTCACCAGACTCTATAATGCCAAAACCAACAGAGCTTATATGCTGCTGGTCCACGTAGAGATGAGATACAGATATATTTTGTGTGTTAGAGGTTTTCCGACAGAGAGAGAGAGAGAGAGAGAGAGAGAGAGAAACTAACTCAATACAGGACCAATGGTGAAATATAATTATTTGTGTCATTGTGATGCATGTAATAGTGCAGGGGGATATGGCCACCGCTTTGTTGTGCAGCAAAATCAATCTTTAATTTCATAGTAAGCTCATATGAATTCAACCAGGAGTTAAATTTTAACCATTTTGCCTCTTTGACAACACGTTAACCAGCTCTAACTCTCCAAAAGTAACGACAGACGTTTACAGATAAAAACAATTGCAGTGTTGATTTTTTTAGTATGAGCTGCGAGTTTCTGTGTGACTCATTTTCTCAGCTGTACTGTCAAGAGTTGAGTTAGCGAGACAAGTTCAAACAAAGTTCAGACAAATAATCATCATAGGCTTTCCATTAACTGCATGTGAAGAAGGTCAGCATCTGGCTAAATGTATACTTGCAAGATGATAGGATAATGTTTTTAGGTTAAGTTTTAGAAGGCTGAAGTCATGAGCTATTGTGAAATGCATTTTTATGTCAATTGTTTACACATATAAAGTGGTGCATTTACTCATATGATTGCTTCATGTTTACATAATGCAGATTATCCCCCAAACTGGCTGAGAATGTTCGATTAGGACCGCAAGCCAAAAAGTAGCGGGATTACAACGTTTAGACACAAGTTGTGGATTTTCAGCTGTGTGGAAACAAAGTGTTTTTTAATACTGACAATTCAATCTGATTAACTGAGGGACTTTGTATCCGTTAGCAGGATATAAACAATGGACTGGGAGGAGTGTGTGCTCTTTAGGAAGGAAAAGTGGAGCATTTGTTCAGGAAAACACTATGGCACTGCATTCCCTGCTACAGCTGAGGTCTCCACTGGAAGGAAAGGGAGGGTCTCTGCAGAGAATTGGGGGAAATGTTTAACACGGCACAGATTTGTGTGCCGTATATCTTAATGTCAGATGTGTTATGTAGGCTCCTGTGGCAAAACTTCTTTTGTCTCTTTATTCTGTGTCTGGCCTTGAGAGCTTACTGTGAAAAAGACATGTGTTGTCATAAATGTTCCACTGGAGGGCAGACCACCGGCAGAAATGGCCCTGTTTGCAGGGAAGTTGGATGGAGTTGTAGCAGGCCACAAATCCTTTACTGCCTGACAGCTCAGAAACACTCTCTTAAACAGCAGGATGGTACTATGCCATGGTGCACACTCTAACATCACAAACCAAAAAATCTTAATAGTGGTGTTTTACATTAGCTTCAGTGGCGTAAAACGCAGTTGGCGTTTGGGTGAAAGGCTAAATTAGTAGAAAAAGCTACATTAAAAAATACCTTTGTATGTAAAAACTCAGCTTTATGTTAAGTGATATTTAGCGAGTATTAGCATGCTAAAACACTAGCTAAGATGGTGAACATGGTAAATGTGATACCTGCTGATTAATAACATGCTAGTTTTTCCATTTTGAGCATGTTAGCATGCTGGCATTAGCAGTTAACTTAAAGCACGACCTTTTTTTGCCTCAGTTCAGTTCACTAGGCACTAGTAGAACATTTCTCAGTGTTTTGTCAGATGAACAGCCATGTGAGTTAAAAATGTAATTTTAAAGTTCATCGGCTCTGAGAATGTGCCGTCAAAACTACGAAGGCCTGCTTCAATAATACAAACATTAAATTTGATTTTTTTTTATTATCAATACATTTTCAGATTATTTTCTCAAATAAATGATTCATCTTTTTGTCTGCCAGATTTAAGAAAGTGTTGAAAAATGTCCATTATAGTCTCCAATAGCCCAAATCTTCCATTATAGTCTCCAACACCCCAAAGTATTAACTCCAACACCCCGAAGTATTAAATCGTCACAAATTATTAAGAAGAGAACCAGGGGATTTTAAAGTTACAATCTTGAAGGTCTTTGTTTTGTTCTCTTTAATGATGCCTTTAGCAATAAGCAGTAATTGCAGGTGTGTTCACTATCACTTTTTTTAAGTTTCTTGTCTTTAATCATTGCTTTTCTTTACAGTTCGTCCATAGTATCTGTTCACTTGCATCGCTAGCAAAGATCGGAAACATAGTACGCTGCTTCAACCACGATTTGAAGAGCATGTGTGTTTTGTTAGCTCCGTCTAGCCTCTCAGGCAGATCTACCATTGCTGGGTTATGGGAAAATGGTCAGCAAATGTGCACTGCTTGTGATTTTCTTCCTGGAATGTCTCTTATTCTTCTGTTCATTGTTGGTTGGTAAACTAGCTTAAAGGTGCATTACAACCACCAATTAGACTTGAGTCGCTAGACTCTAATTCAGATGGCTGCTGAGCCAAGTGCGACACCAATCAGTAAAATCCGGTAGCTATACCGGTTTAGTCCAGTGTTTGGCTTAGCATCACTGGTTTGAACATTTTTACACTGGCCCAACCATACTGCTTTCATCAGTGGTTCCTTTGTCATTTCATTTGGCGATAGTGACTTAGCAGACATTTACTTAAAGGAAAATCTTACAAATTATTATTATTACTAGTATTTTTGCTTGAATAAAGACTGAAACAATGAATCAATCATCAAAATTGTCGCATGTCCAGCTGTAATTGCCTCACGTTTGGAGTCAGCAGAATTTTCAGACAAATCATACAGTGGATACATGTATTTTTCAGGAAACGTCTTGCCACTATTACAACATCTTGCCATGTATTTCTCCCAGTTAGTGTAATTGTGTTGTGTAGTTGTTGTTGTAAGACGCACGTTGAAGGATGTCAGATCTTCAGCATCGATGCAGGAGTATTTTCTGTCCATATAACAGACAGTTCATTCCTTGTCTATGTGGTGTCTGTCTGCTTCTATCTTGAGTAACTGGCTCTTTAAGGGAACGGCACTCAAAGGTAACAGCTATGAGATCATCGGCTTGCGTCGTCATGGCAACAAAGGCTGTTGCAGCACTACTGAGAAATAAAATGGCTGGCGTGGTGTCGCTCTCCCTCCTCCTTCTCCTCCTCCTCACCCCTCCTTCCCTTCCTCTCCTCTTTCTCTTTGGTATCAGTGAACTGGAGCAGATTGGTTGTGACACCGTCCCACCCCTCCCCTCCACCCGTGGCCCGTCCTGCCCTCTCACTTTGCTCCTTATTCTGTCCCTCCAACTGTCCATTCACACTCCACACATGTGAGTCAGCAGGAGTCTGCAGCTAGCAGGAGCTGCCACTCTGGACGTGATTAAGGTGAAGCTTTGGGGTTTTTCTGTTCCACTGACAGCTCCACACAGTGTTAGTTACTGAGTCAACCGGTGTAAAGCACTGATAAGAAAGACACAAATCAGCACGTTTAAAATGACTCCCTTCGGTTGTGGCCATGTCAAGTCTTTAGCTGCAGGTGAGACACACAAAAAAGAGGTCGAATGGTGGTTTAAGGGGCCCCTCATCCTTCAAGAGCAGAGGGTGAGAGAAGAAGGGAGAAAGGAGGGTGAGGATGGAAATTCAGCCAAAGATTCAGAGCTATTCCCCGGACATCATCTGAGGGCTGAATATTTTTATTTTTTTCTTGTGTGTTTCGAGCTGTTGATATTTGCTCTCCACTCTGCCTTATGTATGTCCTCGTTCTCTCCCTCTCTCTCTCTCTCTCTCTCTCTCTCTCTCTTGCATCCTCTCCTCCCCTCCCCTCAGCCTCAATCACCCAGACACAGACGCATGCATGCTCACGCAGAATCGCGCGCAGCAGGCGGATGCGCGCATACACACTTTCTCTCACACACACACACATACACATACACACACATACACACACACACATACTCACACACCCTTCCTGGAGGTGCTGGGAGCAGCTGCAGCATTAGCGTTGAAAGAGATTTGCCGTTGACTGGAGTTTGCATCCCCCCCTGTTAATGAATGGATGCTACGGCGATAGGCTCGGGAGCTTCTTCCGTTGGATTGCGGGAAACGGTGGATATCTATTCTTGAAATTTATTTATTTATTTCTATGCTCTCCATTTTTTTCTCCCCACCCTCTCCTGGTGTGCTGTTGTCGAAAGGACGATGGGGTCTTGTGCTTGATCGGATAAAGATGGAGGTGAACGTGGCGTCTCCGGTGCTTGGCATACTATTGAGGTTTCACTGCCCATTAGGGTGAATGGAGCTTTTATTTCTGTTTTTTTTTTAAGTGGGCTCTTTTGTTTTCCGGGGATCGGCCGAGCACTCCTGTGGTGAATTGAGCTATTGTCGAAGACTGGGCCTCTTAAGCTTTGAATATTTGACCATCCATCCATCCCCTCCCTTCCTTCCCCTGTTACCTTCTACTCAAAAGGAACAAGCGGATCCCAAAACCTCCACTGAAATCTCTCCTCACCGTCCTCCTTGCTTCCAATGCCCCATTTCCCTCATCTCTACCCCTGCCCCCCCACCTCTCTCCTGCTCCCTCCTCCCACATCAGAGCGGCTACGTAATGTGCCTCCCTACGCATGCAAATGGGGATGCTACAAATGGTGGCTGGGACTGATGCCGATGAAAGGGTGATGCCTCGCGCAATCACCTGCACCTCCGCTGCCATCGCTCCAGATCAGCCTGGGAGAGCCCAGCAGCCGATGACAACCACCCACAGTGCGAACACAGTCGTTTGTAGCTTGCTTGTGGATGTAAATGAGACGTGTGTATGTGTGTGAAGGTGCACACTGGTTCCTGCCATGTCTGGTGTGTGATCGCTCTAGCGGGACGTTCTTACTGATGCGGGGGAGGCACTGAGCCTGAGGTTGGTCGACCTCCCCCTGCACACCCCCTCCTTCCCTACCTCCCTCCTTCCTTTCCCCCTTCTCCCCATTCCAACACCCACCTACCCCTCCCTCCACCTTATCCCAGAAGCCCCCGGGGGTGAAGGCCACCTGGTAAAGGGGTCACGATGAAGAAGAACCGCAGCAGCAATCTGCGGCGGGCCTGGCCCAGCTCGGAGCTTACCGAGCGCCCGCTGGAGCACAATCTCTCCCGTAGTGAGAAAGACATCCGTGTGCAGAAGCAGCATCTTCCTCCCCCTCCTGCTCCTCATTTCTCTCCGTCCCCGCCAAGTTATCGTGCGCCAGGTGAGTCTGGAGTTGACACTCCCACTAGCAGAAGCTCCACCCTTTCTTTACGCAGAGCCGTGTGATTTGGGGTCAAAGGGCAGAGTTCAAAGTGGACAAAATGCTTGTGCTATCAAGTAGGAAATGTTGGTCACTTCCCCTTTTCGTTACTTCTCAAATGTATGAAATTAGATTTAAAAAAGAATGAGAAGGAGAAATATTTTTAATTATTTCATCTACAGCTTCCTCTTATCACAGGGGATTTTGGACACTCATTTGGCTTAATTTAAAACTCAAAACTGTGTTTTTGTGTGCCTCTGTAATCTTTTTACTTCCTGACACATTTTGTCATCTCCCTTACATTTACTGACCCATATTTAAAAGTACAAATACATTTTATGGTAAAAAATAATATTATTAAAAGGGACATTCAGCAATTTTGCACCAATTACATTTTTTTTTATAATAAAAAAATTTATATTTTCCTGAATACCCAAAAGTTCAGTCACCTTTGTGCCAAATTTTATGACGGATTCATCTTTGGTGTTTGTTGAGATTACAAAAGGGCTTCTGGGCTGACTAAGCATGAACTAGTGTTATTATAAATATTTGCATATTTTTCTGCTGTTTTTCTTTCTTCATTGTAAAATGAAAAACATACAACCCGGATTCCAAAGAAATTAGAACGCTGTGAAAAATGTAAGGAAAACAGAAAATCTTTGCAACCTACATTCAATTAATTACAATACAAAGACAAGATATTTAATGCTCAAACTGGAAAACTCATAGTTTTGTAAATATATATACTTATTCTGAATTTGATGCATTCTGTTTTATTCACCTAGCATCCCAACCTTTTTGGAATCATGGTTGTAGATACTACAAACCTATCCCCATACTATACTGTAATATAAATATACTATAAAAGCACAGGACAGGGGGATTTTTTTGACCGATTCACTGGCAGATCCAGCTTTTCTCATGTTTACAAAAAAAAAAAACAGAGTAAAGCCTCGTAAAGCCACATAAAGCTTAAGGGGCTGTGATACTAAGCAGAGATAACGTCATCGTGTTGCTTAACTGACCATTCAGCTGTGTGTGGTGAGGAGGCAGGGCCCTGCGCAGATTTCAGCTCAGGAAAAAGAAGCATGGGTCATAAAATAAGAGCAAAACTTAAAAACAGTGATCAATGAAGCTGCATTAATCCAATGTGTGGCAATCAGGAGACACATTAAGTTAGGAATCAGAGATCGAGGATTTAATTGTATATTTTCAACACTGTATCGCGTGATTCTCTATCGATCACCAGATTTAGGTCAGAGGACGAGGTCAGCTCCAGCACAGATGCTGCAGCGATGGATTCAGTGTGCTGCTTTACAACCTTTCAGCAGGGCAGATGTTTGCTCTCAGAGGGGCTTGAAACCGGGCCGTCTGGTTGTAGGATGATCTCACTACTCACTACAGCCGACAGCAAAGCCAGCTTAATTCAACAAAGGCAACAGTCTGTGTGTAAGCTCTCAATGTGGCGCTAAAGTCAGTTATGTTATGTTACATTTTAAAATGTGTTGGGTTTGATTGCGTAAGCTTCCTTTTCTGTTTCCGTGAGATGCTGTGAATGAAGGGTTTGCAAAGACTCAGGTGATCTCACGCTACGGGTGCTGCAGCAGCTGCCTCGCTTTGCTAACCCACGAGAAACAGGAGGAAAGAGAGGCTAAAGGAAGCACAGAGAGGAGGGGTGGAGCTGTTCCAGGCAGCATGCAAACTGCTGCTGTTTGACCATTACATCATAGCTTCACACGCTGCGCCGGCTGTTCATTCATGATCTAACAGTTGTGCCTCCTCCTCCTCCTCCTCCTCCTCCTCCTCCTGCAGGTGACGTGTCTCCGATCAGTATGTCACCTATCAGCCAGTCACAGTTCATCCCGCTGGGGGAGATCTTGTGCCTGGCCATCTCTGCTATGAACTCTGCCCACAAGCCTGTCAACCAGGAGGCTCTGGTGGAGCACCTCACTGCCAGCTTTCCAGGTACGTCCCTCTGAGCCCCTTCTTAAAAAAGTGGTGGCACTAAAGCATGCAATAAATAAATTCTTTAATGCATTATGTGGTATATGTTGTTACAATATCAGCAGTTACTGTTAATACTAAGGTTAAAATTATTACAGACGTGTGCACATATAGCTGGTATGTCTTCTGAATTGCTGCAGTTCAATTTGTCTTACATAGAAGCCAGGTTCAAAGAGCAAAGTCATGATCTATTTAGGCTTTAAATATCTACTGATCTCACCACAGGGCTCTGACACATTTTAGTTATTCGTTGAGAATTGAGAGATTTCTCAACGATCATAATGTTTCAACAGAAACATAGCGATTTGGTCAATCAACAGAAGATGTATTTGATCATTTTTTGATAATCGATTCAGGATTGTGAGGATTTGCAGCTTTTCTCTGTAATATATGGTTCGACATTTTACAGACAAAATGATTTAAACTTAAACAATAAGTCCATCATTACTTAAAATGTTGGTGAAATGGGCCTACGATGTACAAAAACACCTCAGCTCCCTGTGCTATGCTCCTCTCCTTTTTTGTTTGTTTGTTTGTTTTTTAGATAATAATAAACATATTGATTTTTGTGGAACTGTCTATGAACAAATTATTTATGATTCTGTATTGTGGATATTATGTTGGTTTGAAGAAAGACAACCAGTTTAACTTAAAAAAAAAACAACCAGTTAAAGTCGAATTTGGTGGCATCGTGCAATTAGCAAAATTTTCACAATTTATTAATTTTCTTTCAATTATTATCTTCCCTTCAGAAACAAGAATTTGTTCAGTTCTCACATTCAAGATTGTTTTTTTTTAACTATGTTTCTCTGTTTTTTACTGTCTTCAAATGGTTGAAAAAATGTTCACAATATTTTTTATTTAAATAGTTTGAATATATGCTGTGTTTTAATCATAGAGTAATTTTCTTCTTTATGAAAATTTCTAAAACAATTAAATCTAGGATTACTGTTAATGTTGCTGAAACAAGCCTAAAATGTATTTTTTTTTTTTAAACCTGGTTTAACCTCTGTGTAAACAAGTTGACAGTCAATATTACTGGTAAGCATGTCCCTCAAATTAATATTTACTTTGGTATGATGTCACAGTGGAAAGGGGTTGGACATATAGGTTGCATCATTTGTGTGTGTAAAAAAATAACACAGGGGTGATGTAATGGCGGGCAACACAAGACCATGCTAGACAAAGGTTATGAATAGTGGTGTTTTAAAATAACTAATTTTGATTGGTAATTTATATAAACTAAGCTCCTGAGGTGACTAATTTAATGTATTTAGGAGTCATCTGGGAATGGAAAAGTTAGGTTTATTAAGTACCACTTGCTTTTGAATACAGAGTAAATCTTAGATTGTGCTTTGTTATCAGTATTATGGCACATAGATATAATCATGGATAATCCCTAAAATACATGACAATTTGTGTGAGCTGTGGTAGGGTTCAATTTAAGCAAAGTTAGGTTGGTGAACAAAAAATTGGGGATATAAATGCTGATTTGATGTGATAAAGAAGTATAGAAGGTGCAAAAAGAACCAGATTAATTTTAATCACTTTCTGGAGGGTTAAAAAAATATTTAAAATATTCAATTTAGTTTTTCATTGTTAATATTGTAAGGAAATTTTAAATAAATTGGTGTCAAAAATCTGATGTAGCCACCACTGACTCTGTCAGTGCAGATTCATGTTCATACATTAATGTGGTGTATAGCAAAATTTAAACCAACTTCAGTTTAGGTTAAATTCTAGTAAGATCATGTTACCAATCAGACTAAATATGTTAAGCTTAGCTTAAAAACTGTGAATAAAACGCAATATCTCTACATGATGGAATGCTGCATCCATGAAAGATGTGGTAGCTTTGGTTATTGTTTCAGTCATGCTCTTAAAAAAAGAAATACCTTACATCATCCTCACCCTGCCCATTTTTCAATACTATTTTTTAAATATTCAATATGCCTCTGGTGAGATTATATATGTCTGCTTTACATTTTAATTGTTAAACATCATAGAAGTACCACATTTTATTCATATTAAAATAGCCCTCAAGCTAGCTTTATGTTGTTGTCTTATCTCTCTTTGACAAGCTGGAGTTTTTTAATTTTCTAATGGCAGATCTCAGGTTTTTTTTTCTTCATCTAGGATTATTTTACCATCTCCAAATTGCACCTATGGTCCAACAAAATGTTCATTCAAATACATTTTAAACTCAAGTTTAAAAAGCACTTTGTCCGATTTGTGTTTCCTGCAGGCGTGCCTACACCCAGCTCAGAGGTTCTGCGACATACCCTGAACATGCTGGTGCGAGAGAGGAAGATCTACCCAACTCCAGAGGGCTACTTCATTGTCACCCCCCAGACCTACTTTATCACTCCTTCCCTCATCAGAACCAACAACAAGTGGTATCACCTGGATGATCGGCTGCAAGAGCGCCAACCTCAACAGTCACAGCAGCAGCAGCAGCAGCAGCAGCAACAACAGCAGCAGCAGCAGCAGCAACCTCAGCAATGCACTTCGCCTCAGGCTGGCAACGCTACACCATCCACACCTGGCTGCCTGAGAGAGAGGCCTCCTCGCAAGAATCACAATGACTCACACAACTCTCATCGCGAAGACTCGTCCAGACTTCACAGTAGTAAGTCACCAAAGGAGCACAGGGGAGATTCTTATCAAAGTAAGCCGCCCAAGGATCACAACGGCGGGGAACCTCCACCAAGCACGTCTGCCAAGGAGCACCGAGGAGAACCGCCTTCATACCCTTATCCCCCTCTTCCCACTTCCCCTCCTGCCCAGCAACCGCCGCCTCAAGAACCCGCTGATAAGAGTAAAACCATCACTTCTTTCCCTTATAAAACTGACACTCTGACCAAAAAGAAAGAAGGAAGTGGTGGCAGTGGAAGTGGCGAGAAGCAATCCAAAAGGTTCGGTCTCAGGCTCTTTAGGCTGAGTTTCAAGAAGGACAAAATGAGGCAACTGGGCACCTTCTCAGCCCAGTTTCCACCTGAGGAGTGGCCTCTTCGTGATGAGGAAGTGCCAACCACGCCCATTCCCCGTGAGGTGGAGATGGAGATAATCCGCCGAATCAACCCTGACCTAACAGTGGAGAATGTGGCAAGGCACACGGCTGTGATGAAGAGGCTGGAGGAAGAGCGTACACAGAAGAACAAGGCGGGGTCTTCAGCCCAGCACAGTGCACGCAGCAGGAGGGGGAGGGGCCACAGGAGGGCCCCACACGGGAAGTCCCGCTCACACAGCAAGCCCCGAACCTCCAGGGGAGACCCGTCTGAGGGTTCAAACTGGGACCTTTTGTTCATGGAAAGGGATTACCGCTTCTTTAGCCACTCGTTAGTTCGCTCGCCTCGGGAGGCCATGTACACCTTGGAGCGCAGGCGAAGTGGAGGCGCAACATACCTGGTCCATAGCAACCCCAACATTACTGAATCGTACTGCCCTGTTACCCCTGAGTGGGACGTGTCTGGGGAGCTAGCCAAGAGACGGACAGAGATGCCCTTCCCTGAGCCATCGCGTGGGACATGCCAGTCCAGAGTGCAAAGAAGTCACAGTCACAATCAGGACAGGAAGTCGCGCCACGAGAGGTCAGATCAAGCTAAGGAACGCTCTCGGTCCATGGACAACTCCCTCAAGGGTCCGTCACTGGGGGCGCCAGAAGACTTTGAACCGACTCTGGAGGAGCGTAGTCATTACTACACTGATGACGGCACCCTGCGTGCCACGCAGAAGTCCTCCCACTACTCAAGGATCATGTTCTCTGCTGCTAAGTTCCACTCTGACTTTAATGTGCCTGATTTGGGGAAAGGGAGTTTGGACGAGTCAAGGATCCGCAGTACGATGGAGAGGAACAAAAGCAGAGACAGCTTGCCATCGTACAATGAGCTAATGGGACTTTCTCCAAAGCCCTCAACAGATGAGTACTTCCAGTGCAATACGTCAAATGAAACAATCCTAACTGCCCCTTCGCCTCAGGCAAAATCAGAATATGACACATTAACCTCATCAGGGGGACTCCGAAAGGGCTCTCCGGCTGACCGACAAACGCCTCACCTCACTTCTCCTCACACGATGGAGTACAAAGAGGACTTGTCGGCAGCAAAGGGACAGAACGGCTCAGTGCGACTGACGCCAAGCCAGACGCCGGAGCCGGTGCAAAATGCCCGTTTGACGCCACACCAACACAATGTAGATCCCGGAGGGGGAGGAGGCGGTATGGTGATCAAGAGGAAAGAGATCTTCAGCAAGGACACTTTGTTCAAACCTCCACACAATGCCTTGTCCACAGGCTACGTGGACAGCAGCTACACCAAGTCCGGCACATTGCGGAAAGCCTCACATGCCAAATCAACAGAGGCCCTAGACAATCCTGAGCCCCAGCAGCCTTCCAATTCAGCCACTTCCTCAGCGTCACCGGCAGTTTTACAGGGCTGCATAGAGCCAACAGTCCCCTCCGCCTCCTTTGACTATTATAATGTATCAGATGATGAGGAAGAGGAGGAGGCAGAGGAGGACTCGCACAAAGAGTTGGCAACGCCAGAGGACAATAAAGACAACGGGGAAGTGGGTGGCAACGGTGGAGGCAGTGGTGGTGGTGGGGAGGGAACCATGCAGTGGCTACTGGAGCGGGAGAAGGATCATGATCTGCAGCGGAAACTGGAGACCAATCTGACCTTACTCAGCCCCAAGGAAACGGAGAACAGCAGCAGCCAGAAGTCGGCCCACTCTGCCCGTTTGGACAGCATGGACAGCAGCAGTGTCACGGTGGACAGTGGATTCAACTCCCCCAGGTAAGTGCTAAAAAAACCTGTTCTGAATGTGTTTCCTTATCTAACACTAATCAAACAGTTTGCTCTAAACAAGCATTAGGTATATATATTATTCCTCCGGCAGAACACAGTGGGATCTAAAATATTCCCAAATGTCTGGATTGCTCTCAAACCTGTTGTTGCTGTGTTGTTGCTGTGTCAAAGTTAAAGGCACTCAATTTTTTATGCTAAATCTTTTTTAAAGCTAAATGTAAGGTGGTGGTAACTGATTGCTCTATGGTCAAATAACCTTTTTATTTTGAAAGAGGCTGGAAATCAAAGTCCACATTTTAGAGCATTCAGCTCTCATAGTGTTTTTCAGCGCATGGAGTTGGCTTAGTTGTAGTTGCATTAACAATATAAATTCAGGTCTTGACTTTGTGTCTACATTAAGTGGCCACTTTATTAGATTCACCTGTGGAATCAATCCAATATAACATCTATGTTTGAGAAGCTCATAATGTTTTGTTGTGAATGTGTCAATTCAATTATATGTTCATTACTGAGGTTGGACTCCATTTGCTGAACAGGAGTACCTAAGAAAGTGGACATTGAGGTTTATGTCTATATTTATAGTGAATGAGCAACTCTTAGTGACTTGTTCCAATGGTGCTTTTTATTCAGATTAAATGTTGGTAAAAAAGTAAAAAGGACCAATTTCCTGCTTTAACAATTCAAGTAACATTTCTGAGAATGATATAGGATTTTTAAGGTTGACAGCAAAACTGATTTTATATGGGAAATATTTACTGAATACCGATATGGTGGCAGATGTAATGAAGTTTTGAGCTGGAATAAAAATAGAACTTTTCTTTGAACTCATTTTCAGTATTCAACTCAGAAGATTGCTTTCTTAAACAAATAACTCTTGTTAAAGCATATTTGACATTATTACACATTATTAAACACTGTACATGCAATGTCACATTGTTGATTACATAACCATCTTTCGAGAAGTTGTTCCACACACATTACTGCCTGTTTGCTATTGCTTTTCAGCCATCTTTAGGTGACAGAGAAAGGCAGATTTCATGATAGGCCAATATTCACCGATAATGTCGGCTGACCAATATAACAAGTATACAATAATATTAACTTGGTTGGTTTATGAATAACAATATGAGATGAATGGTTTCAACTTTATATAAACAGCTGCAACCATATATTGATTTTCGTGTAACAACAAAGCGTGTTATCAATACTTAGAGTAGCAGGAGTCGGATTTTGCTTATCACATCACGAGAGTAAGGAGAGTTGACCAACATAACAGTGGTGAAGAATTTGTTAAAGCGAAAGGCAAAAGTTTTTAAGGGAATCATCTAAAGATCTTGTGTTAAATATCAATGTAAGCGCTCTACGGATGTTGAGCTTCAATTTATCATCTTTTGGTCCACTGCAAGTTCACTTTGAATTTATTGGCATTGGTGGTATTCTTTCTTCTAGCCAATAATCATTTTAACAAAACACAATGTGCGATTTTTCTGTGTATTTTGAAAGCCAACAGTTGACTTTCTGTTGTTTCTTGTGCAGGACGCGTGAAAGCCTTGCATCCAACACATCCAGCATAGTGGAAAGCAATAGACGGCAGAATCCAGCGCTGAGCCCGGGCCACATCGGCACCAGTAGTATCGGACTGCCATTCAGCTTTCGCGCCATCCCAGAACCCCCCACCACACAGCCTGAGAAACTCCAGAAGTCATCGAACTGCCTGGCCTCCATCACCAGCGTCTGACAGGCAGCACAGACTGAGACCATGAAAGGTGGTGGAGGCACCAGGAAGTGAGGTGTTTCACCATTTTGACCCTCACTTTCCTCAACCAATACACACACACACACACACACACACACACACACACACACACATAAACATGAACACGCACATACATCTTCAGACTCCTGAGAATCCATTTACTGGGACTGTTAACAAAAACAGGCATGGCTTCAAGAGACTGTTCCCACAGCTTCAAGAACTTTACTGCAAAAAAGAGAAGAAAAACTACAGAATATCAAGACCACTGTAGGTGAAGAAACCTACCTGAAGTACTTTGATTTTTGGTGACATGGACTCTAGTTTGGCTTATATCAAGATTCTTGACTATTGGTATTGGAAAGTAGTAGACTATAGGATTCAAGTTACATTTGGAAATATCAAAAAACTTTTTATATTACTTAACAATACATGTCCAATTAAATGTTCTCCTTCCTGAAATAGCGTCAAGTTCTTCAGGACGATTCAATGTATCAGCACAATGTCGAGACAATAAAAGTTGATCCTGAGAACAACGAATGAAAGATATAAAAACATAAATCAGCTCAGATTTGTGTACCGCAATGCAAATGATGTATGTATACTCGATACTTTTGATATCCTAATTATTATAATGGTGGTATTAAAGATGCTATGTGACCAAAAATTATGTTTGGACAGAATGAGCTGCACCTCCACCCTCACATGCCTCACAAAGTCTCACCACTAGGTTCATTTTGTAGCTGCTCTGGAGCTTTCAATCATATCGAATTATGTTTTTCAAAAGCTGGAGTTTGCCAGGTTGTTTGGAATTGTAGATTTTCATATTTACATTTACACTTTCCGATCACTTTGTGGAGTTTTGTAGTCAATGCTTAAGTTTAAAGGTTTAAATTGAAAATTTATTATTGGCCTTGACAAAACAATCTTAACACATGGTCTATTTGTAGCTTCTCTGGAGCTTTCAGTCATATCCATAGACTGTATATCTTTGGAGCCAGTACTAACCATATTTGGATGGCAAGTTGAAAAGGGAAGGAAGAAATAGCTATAGCTAGCTTGCTCAGTTTGCAATATTCATCTGTTATTCAAAATGAACAGCCAACACCATAGAGTGTCTTTAAGTACTAAAAGTACTAAATGCTTAAAAATACATTTTTAGATAACCAAAATCCTACAAATCACTTTCATAAACTGAAAACACACTGTGAAAGTGTCTAAGATCAAAACATACAGAGCATCATGGAAGTGAGCAGTCAGTCACAAAATTACCACTTCCTAACACATACGCTGCTTTAATGTCTATTGTACTCTAAATGGGACCATAATCTACAAAATGACATCATGCTGTATTTAAGAAGACTTGAAATTAGTGATTGAGACCATGAACTCATTAGGAAATTCTAACACTTCAAGTGAGAAGAAGATTTTCTAATAGACTTCTTTACAGTCAGAGTTCTTTTTGAAGCCAGTGGAGTCGCCCCCTGGAGGCCATTAGAAAAAATGCAAGTTTTAGGCAGTTCCCCATAGACTTTTCAGAACTGGAGTTTGCCACGTGTTCACATCACATGATCTTCCTCGGCAGATTTTTTATGCTGAGTTGTTATTAAATTGTAGATTTTTAAATTCGATTTTTAAATTTGTCAAATATTGTTTGACAGGAATATGAGAGAATCCGTCTCATAGTGGGGCCTGATTTTTAATTATTAACAAGTTAGTGGAGTCTCAAGCGTGATAGTAATATAAACATGTTTGGTTTATGTTGAAGGAATTCTGAGCTTTTTGCTTGGCTTTTATTTCTGATTTCCCTTCTTCACTCCTTGAAACAGTTTAGGCTTGGTGCATTGTGGGAACTGTAGTTAGAATTAATATCCACAGAAGCTACAACTGCAGTAGACTTGGCAGCCATTGATGGTATGATAGTATATTGGCCACAAATAGTTCCCAATTAACTGTTGACACTGGGTCTGTGCATTATCTTGAGTAACCAATAGGGGTGTAAATTACAAGGTTCATCATGATATGGTATTATATTGATTATTTGGACAATGATACAATATTTGCTGATATAACAAAGTCTGCCAAGATATTATTTCATTTTGAGTCACGGGTCTGAAATCTGTAAGAGATATCATATACCCTTTTACTCTCTTTTAGACATTTAAATGAAAAAAAGGGAAAAAAGGAACATTGGGATTTCAAAATAATGTGTTTCTTGAAGATGCTAGTATCAATATTGTCAATTTGCATTGATGTTATTGAACCATTGATCCCTGAATTTATATATTGATCCAGATCTATGTATTGTTACATGCCTAATAGCCAAGATATTGTTTCTAGCAAGTTTTTAGAGTTGAAATGATTAGTCCTTTAAGAGAAAATGATTCAGTAACTATTGATAATCAGTAAATAGTTGCAACAGTAGGGTTGATTTCAAAACCTCAGTAAACAAAACCAAAACTATATATAAACGGTAGATACAATTAGGAGTAAGAGATAAATTATGTTTCATCCCATTTTGTGTAAACTGGTCTTTAAGCTTACCTCGTCTTACAGTGATGGTTACAGACTGACTGTAGTTCTCTGGATGAACTGTAGATGGAGCCAAAGTTACAAAGAAAAACTAGAGCAGATCTTTAACCACTACAGCAGCTTAGAGGTTCGGACAACATTGTAATACAACTGACGAAGTCAACCAATATATGGTGTTGATTCAAAATGAATTCAACATGATGCTTTTGTGGACAAAATGCTATTGTAGACAAAACCTACAACCATTCATCAACTGGTTGAAACAGTTGATCTATTTCAGTGCACTGACCTTTCAAAGCTCAGACTGAGCGCCCTCTGATGGCTGACTGGATGTATAACAGCTTTGTGTGTGTGTGTTTTGCACCAAACGTGTGACAACTGAGGCTCATCAAACTGATCCCATAAAGGTAAGTGGATTATCCTCAAGATATCACCAAGCTGTTGTGTTTAAAATGGGTCAAAAGTCAAACATCAATGTTAATCTATGTAGAGCAGCATTCATTATGTTGTTAAGCGCCTAACGCCAATAAAAGCCTCGCTTCTTTTGTATTTATTTTTTATGAGTTCACTCATAAATCATAATCCTTACTAGGCTGTACCGTTATTAAACAGTGGAATATCCTAGATAATAGTACAGTATGAAGTGGTGTATAGGGTTAGAAAAAACTACACCAGAAACTACAGTTTTGACATCAGTGGTGTAAGAAGTATTCAGATCCCTTACTTAAGTACTAATACCATAGTATATAACTACTCCACTATAAATAAGAAGTCCTGCATTCAAAACTTATTTAAGTAAAAGTACAAAATTATCAGCTTCAAAAAGTACTCATTGTGCAAAATTGCCACAGCCATATTTACATATGTTCAAAAGACATTATTATATTATTATTTTTATGCATTTATGTAAGCAGCATTCCACTGTTGTCCAAGTATGGCTAATATTAACTACTTAATATATCTTTACGTATTTATAAACATGGGTAATCATTTAAAATTGATCGTATTTTTTCTTGTTAAATCTTGACCTGAAAAGTAACTAAAGATGGCATCTAAATGTAGTGGAGTAAAAAGTACAATATTTGGCCCTAAAATGTAGTGAGGCAGAAGTAGACAGTTACATTTTGTGTTAATACTCAAGTAAAGTACAAATACATCAAAATTGTACTTATCCCCCAGAGCCCCCTCCCTCATCCCCAATCCCTCCCTTCCCTCTTATGTTGTCCCTTCCTGTCTGTGTCTTATCTTCCTTTTATTCCATTTTATTATTATTTATTTAATTATTTTCTCATATATGGTTATCGTCATTTATTTATTTGTTTATTTTCTATTTGTTTTGTTTTTCTATATTTTGACTATATAATTTTGGTGTTTACATTTATTTTGTACTTGCCTAGTCTAGTTAACTGATATGTGCTCTGACAGCTGATATAATCATGCATCCAAGAAAAATCCAAGAAAAATAATTTTGAAAAGAAAATTTGTACTTAACTACCGTACTTGAGTAAATGTACTTAGTTACAGTCAGTGGTGGAATGTAACTAAGTACATTTACTCAAGTACTGTACTTCAGTACAATTTTGAGATATTTGTACTTTACTTGAGTATTTCCATTTTATGTTACTTTATACTTCTACTTCACTACATTTTGAGGCAAATATTGTACTTTTTACTCCACTATATTTAGCTGCCAGTTTTAGTTACTTTTCAGTTCAAGATTTAACATAAAAACATAATTAATATGAAATGTTTGCTAACATGTTAACATGTTTTAAATTGAACATCATAAGAGTATATTAAGTTGTTAAAATGAGCCCTACCTTGAGAAAATTAAAGCGGTCCGTACATAAATGCATAAAAAATAATAACCCAACAATATATTTTTAGAATATATGAAACAATCTGAGTGGGTCCATTCTGCATAATGAGTACTTTTACTTTTGATACTTTAAGTACATTTTGATGCTGATACTTCTGTACTTTTACTTCAGTAAGTTTTGAATGCAGGACTTTTACTTGTAGTGGAGTAATTTCACAGTGTTGTATCAGTACTTTTACTTAAGTAAGGGATCTGATTACTTTTTCCACCACTGGTTACAGTCCACCTCTTTTTGGCATAATGCGCTATTTCCATATTTCACACAGTTGAAACACAGGTGATTATCAGACACATACCTGTTCTGCTCTTCTCAATGTGGTGTTATTCTGCTCAACTCAGTTCAAGTAGCTAGTTAACCCGGCGTTACAGTTGTCCCGCTGCTTTCAGGGTTGGTAATTCTCTCAGAAAGATGCTTGAAACTCTGAAAGATATTTCTTGACCTCCACCTCCGAATAATAACACACGTGAAGCTAAAGTTCGTCTGTCTTTGACACGCTAACGTTAGCACTTAAGCTAGCCGTGTTTTTCCCAGGAGAACAACATCTTCTTTTTTTTTTTTACGAGACTGGTTTGGTTTACAACAATATCCCGCAGCTGGTTAACAACAATGTGTTTATATTAATTAAGTTTACATTTAAAAGACAAACTTTAACATTTTTGTTGTAGAAGGTAATCTACCTGTTTTTTCATCAAAGAAACTTTAACGTCTGTCAGTTACGAACCGATGACGACATCATTACGTTGGCAAACAACAGCCAATCAGATTTCAGATTTCCAACCGGCAATCAACGGCTTTGCGCATGCGCAGTGTCCTTTTCTACCACAGAAACATTTAGCGGGCTCATTTAGTTCATGGTGTGGTGGTTAGCACACCTGCCTCACAACAAGAGGGTCGCCGGTTCGACTCCAGTCTGCGGCTCATTTTTTGTCTGAGTTTGCATGTTCTCCCCATATCAGCGTGGGTACTCCGGCTTCCTCCCACAGTCCAATAACCTGCACTTAGGTTTAATTGGTGACTGCGGATGAGCGGTTAAGGATAATGAATGAATGAATAAATAATTCATTAACAATAATATGTAATACTCAGTACGACTACAACCACACTTTCTTCTGCTGCCAGTAGGTGGAGCTTTGCCTCAAACACTATGGTCTTATATATGGATGGTGCCACCAGAGTGATAATTCATTTTTTTTTCAGTGTTTAATTGATTACTCATGTTATAAATTGATACATTAAAAAAAACAATTTTAAATCATGAATTTAATTGATTAAATTATAAGCGGCAAGAGCAACAAGAGCATATTTAGCTCTAACAAAACATAGCAAAACATATATTTAAACAAATTGCTTCTTTTACTCAAATTTCGAACTTCATGCAGGTTTCTGCTGCTTGGGTAACACTTCTGGCAAACCCACCTAATGAGAAAACATACCTTAAAGGCAGTTGCACATGACAGTTTCACACCATTTCAACAAAACTGCTGTATTTCAAATCACTTACTATTTCTTTTTACTTTTAGTACATACCACAGCTGCCCTTTAAAAAGTAGACTTATGCACTGTGACATGCAGTATGCATACAACTGGGACATACTTCTTAATCTTAACAATGCACCGTGAAGTTTAGACCCTGTATGCTGCAGAGGATACAGGGTGCATGGCCAGGTGTAGCAGTGTTGATATTTAAACTGAAAAGGTCTATATTTACTCAAGTTGCACACTTCAAACTCCATTATAAAACACAAAACATGGCTGTTGTCGTAGAATAAGTTATCTTTAAAATGATAGCAAAGAAAATTAAGTTAGTCAAACAAAAACACTCAAAATGGGTTTAAGGACTTTTTTTTAGGATGGCTTAATTTACTACACGTTTGGCACAGACTATGACTTGGAAACAGGCCTAATCTGAGCAGTTAACTCCATCGATGTGCTTTTTTAAGAAAAGACTTGATTATAATTATCACAAATGGAAAATGCCAGGATTTGATTTAAGCGTCAATATTTGCTACTCTTGTGTTATCTAAACATAAAAAAACAAGAAACATAAATTAATTCACAGAACACAGCAATAATCCAGGACACACAGATGTACGTAGTTTTTACCTGTGTGTATTTTAATGTCTGATGCAGAGGACTTCATGTCCGTGTCTTCGAACTACAGACACGAAGGTGGAATGATAAAACAAAAAACTACAGTGGATCAGGGTCACCTGGAGCTTGGCACGTACAGCAATGAATGAATTCAACTTAAAAACAAACAGTTTACAGACATACACACACATTAATTCTCTATAATCTCCTATAACACACACTTACACATTTGCATTTAACACGACAGACGATGCAACACCAGTATGCACCTTGATAATCCTTCAACTTTACAGCACTTTGCTCTCCACTTTGCTCCAAATATACAAAGGGGATGTGTGTTCAGATATGTTCGGGGGGAAAGTTTTTTGTGTATTTGTGGATGTGTAAGCATGTGTGTGTGTATCTCTGAGAGCAGCTACAAAATGACACACAAACACACACATGCACCATTGACACTCTATCTCACACAGACTACATTTCCCATGTTTTTTGTTTGTTTGTTTCAACCATTCAAATCTCAAAACAAATGAAATACGCTGCCAAAAAACCTTGAAAACACTCCGCTGACAGAAGAGCATAGGAGTGAGCTCCGATAGCATACATTTTGGTTCTAAGGCAATATTGTAGTTCCACAGGACTAGTGCTGCTGATGCAGTGTGCCGTTTGCACGCTGACTGTCTCCTGTCTCTTGAAAACCTTCACTTCCAACCGCAGTCATCTGTCATTCAGTGTATTTTTATTTTTAGCACCATGGGAATCTCTCCTTCAATCAGAATCGTGTCACTCCGAGAGACAGCTGTGAAAATATTCCCTTCCGATATCCACTTTTTTTTTTTTTTTCTTTCTGGGGGTGAGGTGAAAACATCCATAAAAGTTTGTTACAAGATGGTGCAACTCAAAAACAGCATGGACACACACACACACATACAACATAATGCAAGGCTTAACATTAACATCACAGATCATTTTTGGAAATTCTTCATTTGCATTTTTCTGTATTTTTTTTCTCCCATTCCACGATGGTTGTCTGCATAAGCTTTAAGCAAAAAAAAAAAAAATAAAATAAAAAAGGGCAAATGACGGACTTCAGCCTTTTAGTTTGTTCTTCTTTTCTCTGTACACACAGACACACATACAGTAAACACAATGGGTTTTACAATAAGACATGAAATAAAATCATCTGCAGCCGTTCTGAGCTGGGGTGAAGAGACCAGTTCCCAGGCATCAAAGGCAATAAAAATGTCTAGAGTTTCCTCTCAGTTACTGTGGGTATGAGCAGCCGTCTGATCACAGTAAGTTGCACAGTTCAAGGAGTCAGAAAAGACTCAAATCTCCCGTATTGGATGCATTTTATTTTCAGTAAAAGCTCCTTAGTTCCTCGAGCATCCGCAGTTTGTAATTCTGAATATGAATCTTGTGTGTTTGTGGGTCTGTACTCCACACTGAGGGTAGCTTGATGTGCAGTAATGAAAACCATCTCCTCCACAGAAATGGCTCGTCTCATTTTGATATCTTGTTTTTTCCCGTCTCGTCTCAGAGTGCGGTGACCTGTGTGGAGCCACAGAGGGGAGACTAATGTTCACGTTAAAGCGTCGTCTTCCTCCTCCAGCGGCTGGCAAACGTCCACAAACGTCCGAGAAGAAGGGACAGGCTGTACTTGCCATGGTGAAGGTCAGGGTGAGAGTGGCGGACGGTTGGGCGGGGTGGGGTGGGGGGTGGGGGGGCTGCACGGAGAACAGATGTCACGAGCTGCATGTGAGGTCATTTCCTGGTGTGAAGGCTCTCCTGGAACTTGGTGCTCGTGTAGCGGATGTGGAAGCCCTTCTTGCTGATTGTGTCGTCGCTATGGAAACGGATCAGCATAGTGGCTCCTGGTGAGTAGATCCCCTCCCTGGGCTGAGGAAGGGAAGAGACTCATTTAGAGGTTTGTATAATTTAACTATAAATCCAATAAACAACTGAAGTGTGTTTTTTGTGTGTGTGTTTTGAGTACTTTTCCCACCACCTGTCGGGAACGCCTATATTTCCTGTGAAATGACTCCACTACAAGTAAAGTCCTGCATTCAAAACTTATTTCAGTAAAAGTACAGAAGTATCAGAGCCAAATTGTACTTAAAGCATCAAAAGTACTCATTATGCAGAATGGCCCCACTCAGATTGTAATATATATATTTTATGTACTGTAGTTTTTAGTAAATAGGTTGCCTAGGTTGTTCTTTTTATTTAATTGTGTTGTCATTGTCTACGTGTGTATCTATCTATCTATCTATCTATCTATCTATCTATCTATCTATCTATCTATCTATCTATCTATCTATCTATCTATCTATCTATCTATCTGTCTATCTATCCATCTATCTATCTATCTATCTATCTATCTATCTATCTATCTATCTATCTAAATGACTGAAACAAGACTAAACAGTATATTTTTTGGACTCTAAATCCATCTTCAGATAAAAAAACGGTAACGCTTTATAATAAGGTCCTTAATAACCATTAATTAACAAGTAATAAGGCATTGTTCTCACTAGATCCGGTAGTTGCAAAAAGCATAGTTAACTTATAGTTAACTTATAATAGATGAGCAATAAAGTATATTTTAATATCAATAAGCAAACAAAATAAGATTAATAAAGGCATGGCAAAGACATAATGGGTGGGTCATGGGTGTTTGTAATGCCATTATTAACACTTATATAAGCTTATAAACACACAATAATATTAATAAGCATCTTGTAAGGACTTACAAGGGCCTTATTACTTGTTAATTAATGGTTATTACAAGGACCTTAATGTAAAGCGTTACCAAAAACACATTTGGTGCTCTAGTTAGTTTTGACAGCAGCAGTTTTTAGACAACAATGGAGCTTTAAAGCAAGTAAGTTTTCACATGAAAGATGAAATATAAGCCTTTAAAATCTTACCCCTGAACCACAGAAGCGGCCGAGTCGATGCGAATTGGCATCGTAGCCGTTGTACAGCTCGATGTAGTCGTAACCACAGTCAGCTTCCTCCTCCACCTCGAATGTAATGAAGCTCAGCTCGATGCCGTAACCCTGCTCGGCCGTCAGCAGCCACTCGCAGTCAGTGTGACCCGGGTAATTATTGTCTCCAAACTGAGAGTGAGAGTAGAGGTTCTTCTGACGCACTTCTGCTTTCAGACGACCTCCACACTCTGCAGGGACACAGGATCAGCAAAGAAAGACATTTTTAATCAGAAAATGAGGCATTTGTTAGTGTAGTGACCCGAATGCTACTCAAAAAAGATGCCACTATTATGATGAGATCCCGTTTATAGTCATTTACGCACACAAATGAAATGTCTACTTTACGTATATCCATTAACTCAGTTTATTATAATGTTTCCAAACAAATATATACTTCTTTCTTAAACAAATAAACTTATATTTCCAACGTATATATCACATTTCTGCGCGTAAATTACTATAAACGGGATCTCATCATAATAGTGGCATCTTTTTTGAGTAGCAATTGGGTCACTACAAAAGTCAAAAAACTGTGTGCCTCTCGGGCATCTCACCCAATCAGTCATACACCGGTGAGTTATATTAACTCATGACCTCAGAATCCATAATGAGCGCTCTTCTCCACCCGGTGGTGGGCGGCGCAAACAAACAAACAAACAAACAAAACAAAGCAAAATGGCTCTTACAGTTAGATTTAGTTTTGTCCCAAACAGTCACTAAACACAAGTCAGACTTCATGAATGACTTTGATTGTGTATGTGCTGTGAAGAACCACTAGAGGGAGATATTTCTCTTAAAAAACTGTTCGAACTTGAGCAATCATAGCTGGTGATTGAGAGTGAAGCTGTTAGCAGACACAAAAATTAACACTCAGTGTTGCACATAAAGTAAGATATTATCAAACACATATAAAGATGCTCCACACACAAAAAACACACACACCTGTGGAGTGTGTAGCCTGGAAGCCCTTCCTCTGTACTGAGGCGTCAGAGATGAAGCGGAGGTACATCTTGTTTCCGGTGGAGACCAGCTGCTCCGGGATCTTACTGCCACACAGTCGACCCAAGATGGCTGCCGTGTCGCTGTCCCCGTCAAAGGCCTCCAGATGGTCGTATGCACATTCCTGATGCTGCTCGATCTCAAACTCGTTGAAGGCCTGAAAGCGTAGAAGCAGAGAGGGTGAGAGGCTGCTGGGTGAGATGTGAGTGTGTTAATAACTGCTTTAGAAAAACAGAACAGTAAGAGAAAGACATGGTTGTTTTTAGTCCTGTTTGGAACATGGGGCAGTGGTGCACAAATGAGCATAACAACAACAAACACAAAATACTTCCAGGCTCATAAGCTTGAAGGCCGCGTCAGAGATTTTGACTTGTCGTAGTAGAAAAGAAAAGAAAAGGTGAAATTGATGACATCAACAATGGCTCAGTTGCATTAAGTTTCTCAGTAAGTTATTCCAACGAGCTAGCAGACAAGATACCTGGACGCTACCTGGAGTGGAATGCAATCATTAATGTGATTAAGTAAACATGCTTTTACTACTGTGTCATGTCAAGATATTTACTTTGTAAAGTGTCTATTTACAACTGAAATTGATAACAAACTATGATGATGATTATGTGATTTGATTTGATCCACCCTCTCAAAACCTTGAGTCAAAAGTTAGCCCTATAGATTTAACATGATTGGCTGTTTATTATCCCTTTTCGTCCAAGGCCATTCCAGGTCTGGTTCGTAGCCGGTGCCCTTTCTTGAACCAGTTCATTGAATTTCGACGGCCAACGAACCGGTTCTCAGCCAGGAACACTGGTTCCAGAGTGGCACCAACTCCTTGCTGTCTCCAACCATGAACTGATTACGTCAGGGGCTGGGAGCGGGATTATCGTGACTAACAAGACCAACAAAAGCATTGTGACCGGCATTTTTAAAAACACAGATCTTCACTATGGATGCAACAGTTTTCAAGGCTTCATTAATTGAAATACAATACCTTATATGCTTGAAGTTGGTGCTAGCATTTATGGGAAAGCAGAGACGGATACAGATAATACAGTGACGTGTTGACATGGCTCTCTAGCTTGTGGAAAGCAAACAGGTACTGAGAAGGTTCGCAAGTTGAACCAACTGTGAACCAGCACCAGCACTAGAACTAGAACCAGGTTTGCGTTGGCTGAAAAGTGGTATATAAGACGTTTTCTTTGCAGGTGTAACATTGCATCCTTTAGGGGTGTGCTATCACAGCAACACAGCCAGACTGGTGTCATACTGTGTCATGCACATTATGATTTATGTTCATGTGAGGGGGGCATGTGATACGAGCATGTTGGATGTGTTTCTGCTCACAGATCTTACAACGGTGCAGCAGCAACACAGCGTCTTCGTCTTACAACCAACACAACTCTCTCTGGTGCTGTTCTCCCTGACTGGGAACACACATATGGGTCTTCCAATCCAGCCCCCTGCACCTCAGGTACCCCATCATTGTTTCAATCCAGGGATGGGGCAGGCATTCAACTTAGGGCACCCACTGTGAGGTACATAGTTATGTGATAAATTCCTAATTTATATATTGGGGCCTTTTTCAGCTTTATTTGACAGTAGTTAAGATACAGAGAGGGGGAGTCTTGCAGGAAAAGGACTCTGAGCCATATTCGAACCCGAACCAACTGCGTGCAAAGATTAAACCTTGATGCTATGTGCTCTACTGATGACCCACTGGGACGCATAATATCACTACTTTAATCAAAGTAACCCAAATTCTGTCATCAGTTACTTAAAGGTTTGCAACAGTACGAGGCACTTATGGTAAGGATGCTGAGAATGTTTTAAATCATTTTTCAGGCTCTTCTGTCAGTGTTACACATCTTTAAAACTCAAACCAAAATAAACATATCTGCATTGCATATTATTTAATATTCATCTACACAACAGAACGCTGCCTGCCTGCTTCTTTGCCTACACTTTGCTTACACACTGACATGCATGTACCCAGTGTCACGATTCCTAATCTAATCAAGTCACTGTGAGCTGAGTCATAACACCGTGCAGGCCTCTCTCCCACACAGTCACACACCTCTTTAATTGTCTCTGGAGCCGAGCTCCGTCACGCCCCCCACGCCAACACCACTGGCAGGCGGACGGAGAGAGGAGAGCGAAGGTGGGCTGATGTGAGGATGATTACCGAGAAGGGGAATCGTTTGATTCTGGGGTCGTGATGGCTTCCAGATGTTCCTGACTGTGGCTCGGCAGAGACACTGGTTTGTGGATCTGCTTACTAAAACCAAGGGAATTTACTGTGTGTGTGTGTGTGTGTGTGTGTGTGTAGTGAAGAAGCACTAACAGAGTGACCTTCATGCCTATGCTCAGATTTCTGGTATTAAATATATCCCGCTGCGATGTTATTACCGTGGATACATAGAGCTCCCCTGATAATCTCGACACACGTTAAAACAAATCTCCCAAGTTGTGTGTAAATCACATGTAGTCACATTCAAAACAGGCCCAAAAACTACTAAAATGTGTGATCTTGGCTGATGATGTAATGTGTTTTCAGTTACGTAAGCGGCGAGTAGAGATTATCAAAACGAAATGAGTTTTGATGACAGTTTGAAACATGCAGCGACCTCGGCGTGCGGCCGCTGAGAGGAAGTGAGGTGACGAGCCAAATCCTAAACATTTGGCTGTGTGTCTAGACAAGGAATGTGTGTGTATGTATGTGTGTGTGTGTGTGTGTGTGTGTGACTTCACTGTTTGTGTGTGTGACACTATTTTCATGAGGAACATGAGTTGATAGGGGGTTGTGGTGCTCGATTCTGGCAACGATTGTTATGGTTAAATTGGTCGAAATGGAGATAACAATTGTTTAACACTATTATTTACCCTTTGAAATGACCTAGTTTTCTGCATTAATTTGGCATACAATTTTATCTTATCTGCAGAAGATAAGTCTTGAAGATAACTACACTAAAAGGTCCCCCTTTCCTCCACAACACACTGGTCCTCATGCATATCAGAAACCAATTTCACCTGGCACTATTTTGTTTCTTGAAAAAGCAAGAATATACCATGACAGCTGCCAGTACAGTGTAAATGGTAAATGGACCTGCACTTATATAGCGCTTTTCTAGTCGCTTTGCAACCACTCAAAGCGATTTACACTACAGACTGCGCTCATTCACCCTTTCACACACACATTCATACTGGTGGCAGAGGCTACCCTAAACGGTGCCACCTGCCACCATTGGGAATTCATTCACACACCGATGAACGCAGCATCAGGAGCATTTTGGGGTTCAGTATCTTGCTCAAGGATACTTCGACATGTAGGCTGCGACGGTCAGGGATCGAACCACCAACCCTTCGTTTCTCTACCAACTGAGCCATAGCCGCCCGGTGTACAGGCCGGTTGCGTTTTTTTGGTGGAATGTGCAACCTATGAGTGTATATACAGGTAGTTTTGTGGACTAAAAGCCTGATAGTTTTGTGACAGTGACAGCTTGCCGGAACTATCTACCCTACGATCGGAACCCGCAGCAACACCAGCAAGTATTTCATCAAAATCAAACCAAATCGAAATGACTTTATTTATCCCCGAGGGGAAATTCAGTTAGTCTTTTAGCTCTGTTAGAATGAGACAGCCTGATGGCTGTAGGAGAGAAGGATCTTTTGAATCTCTCCGTCCTGCAACAGAGAGAGAGGAGCCGTCCACTGCTGTTTTTTTGGTCCATAAAGGTTTTGTGTAGCGGATGATCTGGGTATTTCAGGATGGCCTTGGACATGTTGACAAGTCATCTCTCCACCACCTCCTCCAGTGTGTCCAACCTGGCTCCAACCACAGAACCAGCTCTTTAGACCAGTCTGTCCAACCGCCTTGCATCTCTGTGTGTGATGCTGCCTCCCCAGCAGGCTGCAGCATAAAACAACACACTACCACCACACACTGATAAAACATCTGCAACTTAATGTCCAAAATCTTGAACTACCCCTTTATAAAGTGTGAAGCATCTTCTGAGGTGACATACTGTCACGTCATCACCTCTCCTGTCTCTTTTCGGGATAAATAACCGACACATCATACTTCGAACTTTACAGCCTTGACTCTCTTCAATGCACGATGTACACAGCAGAGCAAAATAAGTCGGTTCATTCCTGAATAAGTACATCTGCAGTAACTCAAAAAATGTGCAGATGACTATTTGTGGTGACACATAAATGAACAAATGCATGTGTGTGCGACTGTGCAGGCCAAACACACGCATATATACACACAGAAAGCCACAAGGACACAGATGGCCACTGCCCAAGGCCTCTTTCTAACGCATGAGCACACGCTCGCAGTTAGCCCGAATATACAAACGTGCACTTTCTCCTCCATTCACATTTGGGTTTCATAAGTAGAACATGAGAAAGAGAGATCATAGAGAAAGAAGAGGGGGAGGGCAGCCTGAGGGTTTAACATAAGATATATGACCCCACAGACAGAATAATGCATTGTTATGAGAAAGGGAAGAAGGCAAATAATGCTAAAGTAAAGGGTTTAACCCTTTGATGCACAACACGGGTCAAAAATGACCCGCATTCATTTCCCATGTTATTTATTGCTTGCTGTGTGTTTCTTTTGATATCAACTTATTTCATGATTGAATATTGTAAATATTTTTTACATATCTTGTTTTTGATAACAACAGATCATTATTTTCATTTTGCCTCTCATAATTTATTAAGAAAAAAAAGTTTTTGTATTATTACATAGCTAACTACTAGCTTGCTAAGCTAACTACTTAGCTAAATACTTAGCCAAGAAGTTAACTTAACAAGCTACTGAGCTAAAAAATGGATATGGCTCATTTTTCACCCATGTTGTGTATTAGAAGAGTAGGGACAGAAAAAGGGATTTTATTCAAAAATGAATAAAGGAAAACATAAAAATTAGGATGTATGATGATCAAAAACAAACTAATTGAGGAAAACCTGGAATACTGAATGATGAATTTTTGCAAAGATATAGAACATAAAAACTGTCGGGTCACTTTAGACCCATGTTGTGCACCAAAGGGTTTAAGAGGCTTCACAAGCTCCTTTCAACACACTTACTATCTTGATTCGGTGTCCCGGTGTGGCTGTGATGTCCCAGGTGCACTCCTTACGGCTGGGATACTTGTCCGGCCAGTTCGGGCTGCTCAGGGTCCCACTGGGGCTGTGGATCTTATGCTCACACTCAGCTGAACACACACAGAAACACACAAGCACACACACAGAGAGGAAGTTAAAATCATGGCTGCACAGGAAAAGGTCAGAGGAAATGGAAAGGGAACAGGAAGGAGAGAAACGAGAGAACCCAAAGAGAGAGAAAAGATTTCAAAGAAACACATCCTGATGACAAGTTCAGTGTGAATTTCACATGCACGCACAGCAGTAAGCCCTCTGTACTTTGCATGGATGGAGTATAGCACATAAAAAATCTCTTGAAGTACAAGTCATCTATTACCTACATTATTTAAGTTAATGTTTTTATTTTGGTTGGTATTTGAAGCTTAAATAGGATCTGTATTTATAGAAGCAAGAGCAAAAAAACATAATATGGATCCAATGTAGGAAATGTAATTTTTCTGTACTTTTAGTTCCGTTCTGTGACACAAAAAAAACACAGTACTCATTACAAACACTCCTATCTGAGCCTTTGATGATGTTAAGGATGTTTAGGAAATTAATCCTAAAAACACAGGACGTGTACGATGTGGGTCTAAACATCTTATTTTTTTGCAGGCCACAGATACAAGATTATTAACACATCCAGCAATTTCAATAAAATCACTTTAGGATTCAAATTCAAATGCTTTGTTACATTGTACGAGAAGTTTTGAGTCATTGTTGAGTGTTTTGAGTCACATGCTGCAGCCTTCACAGTCACCACATCTCAACCCAGTAACCTGCTGGGACATTAAGCTTTGCCTAAATTGCTACTCTATTATGCTTAAGAACTGTAAAATGTTTTAATTAATGTGAGACTGAGGACACTCCTCCACAAGTTAAAACATTTCTTTGAATACCTGAAGAAGAATTTCATGCTGGAACATCTGTAAATTATTACAATATTTTTAAGTGTGCAAACCATTTTTTTCCTCCTTTTTTCACATTGTTAGTTGTTAAACACATATTTTTTTTCTGGAGCTGAAGATGCAAGATTTCTGTTGTCCTATCGGGCAGAAGGGTATAACAATGTTTACTAGGTGAAGCACAAGCATTTCAATTATCCTGGAAACAGCAGTTTAGTTGGGGAGGATGTGGGCAAAACTGTAAATATGTTGCACAGTTTGCCGCAAAATTTGAGAGCAAGAAGGATAAAACGTGGCTGTTTGTCAAAGGCACGTCAAGATTGAAAAATTGCCGCTCTAGTGGCAACTGCACCACGCTTGCATGGTTGCATTGTTGTATTCCGACAGCCATTCCTTAAAAAAAACAATTTGTACAGGGGCGAGTAAATACGGAAGCGCATTGCATTCACTGGATAAAAAAAAATAGACACCTTATCTCATAATTACGAGATCTTTTCTCATAATTACGAGATCCTGATCTCGTAATCACAATACAGACGAACAGTGTCTGCTAAGAAGCACCAATCCTAACAGGTAGCATATCAAAACGACGGGGAGAAACTCAGCTAAAAGCCGTTACCAAGCATTGCCACCCAAATGAAACATAGTTCAATCCCAACGAAATTATATGGGCATGTAACAAAAACACGAAAACGAGGCATGTTAACTTTAGTGCTTCTGCTACTTTCACCACTTCAACCAAACCACACAAAGAAAGATAGCGCCATCATTGCCACTGAGAGAGGATTTACAGACGTTTCCTTTTTCTTTATCTTACGAGGATCTCGTAATCATGAGATCAGGATCTCGTAATTACGAGAAAAGGTGTCTATTTTTTTTTTTATCCAGTGAATGCAATGCGCTTCTGTAAGTAAAAGTTAAATTCAGGCAAGTAGCTTTTGACCCATTTGCCCAACCAGGCACATGAAAAAAAACATGAACATTGCACCTTGTTGTCATTGCTTTGTTTGTTATTCCCAAGCTCGAAACACCATTATTCACCGATGGGTAAATTCCTATAACTCTAATACTGCACATGACAACACAACATCTGTGGGTTGGTACTGTAGCTAACAGGCTAACAGCTGTGAAGCAACTCTTTCTGGTTCAAGTTTGAACTCCTTTTCTCCTGGGAAGTTTGCAGGAGTTCAAATAATAGAAACAAGTTATCCACAGCATCCCTCAGAGTCACACATGGCATTTACGTGTGTGTGTGTGTGTGTGTGTGTGCTGTTTGAGTTAAATGAATGGCTTAATGAGGATGATGGGAGGCAGGAGGCATGCACAAGACAACAGGATGAATTCCAGAGTGACAGTTTTTATTGAGACTCAGACAAACTGAACCCACGTACAGAATGAGATGAATTAATTTACAAGAACAATGTAGAAACGTAAAGAAAACTCTTCTAACAGGCAAAGAAATAAATACAGACGTCATATTCGACACACACTATTGATACAGAAACCCTCACACCTTTAAAAAATCTAGCTACTGACATGATACAGTTAGTACCATAAGTATGTTGCCTGACAGAGCAGCAAAAGTAACAGTAACAGTTTACAATGCCACAGCATCATAATATTACTAATCAAGTAAATAATCCATGAGCTTCAAGTTTAACAGACGTCTTTCTTTCATTAAAAACAGATACAATTGGATCCCTGAGACCATAAAAAATACAGAAGTTTTCGTCTTTTTTGCTTTTCTTTTCTTTCCCACAGCTGTTGTCTCAGAGCGTCACACACTTGTGGCAGGAGACTACGATCACTAAAAAGTGATGTTTATATAAATCCAACATGTTAACAGAACATGTCACGCTATCCACATGTTAAAACTTTCACACGCACATGCTGTCTGTATGTACATAAGCACACACAAACGGACACAAGCTGTGTGATGGAAATATGGATTTACATGACTCTGCAAGGTTACTGGGTCAAGCTGCTCTAATGCCCACATAAACACACACACATACACACACAGGAAGACGGCGCTACATGCGAAGCTTTCAAGCTCCCAGATGTTTGAAACATGAGTGTTTTTATGAGCAGCACAGGGAGCCTTTAGTGAGGTGAGGATGTGTGTGTTGATGTGGTGTGTGTGTGTGTGAGTGTGTGTGTGCACGTTCAAAAGTTCAACTTGAAAGAACGGACTATAATCTGTCAATTCAACAGTTGTGTGTATGTAGAGCGTGTGTGTGTGTGTGTGTGTGTGCATGGGAATGTGCTAACAGCTTTTAATAAATAATGTTTTCTGTTAAGCTGAATCCTTTTCCCTCCTCTCTGTGTGTCTTTTTTCTTACACACACACACACACACACACACACACACACACGAACACACACACACACACACGAACACACACACACATCACAGTGAACACAGTTTTAGTGACTTGCAGGCAGAGCTGTTTCAAGGTCAAGTTAAGATTCAGTCTGAACTTCTGGACCACTGACCTCTAACTTATCACAAAACAAACGCTGCGTTATAATTTTATAACATAAATCATCTATAAATCAATAACTTCAAGCTAGTTATGTGGTAATTACCTTGAAATTTGGTTTGGTCTGTTTTTGCTGCATCTTTGCAACTTTGGAGTCGATCTATCTTAAGTCCTTTAGGTAAGAAAAAAGTCATATCTCAAGTGTTTCAGAGTAAGTCTCAAGTCTGTAATGGAGGTTCGACATGATTCAAACAATATAACACGGTTTAAAGCGTACGGTGCAAATGCATTTAGGGCGTGTCTAACTCAACTTTTGTTCATTAAACGGCTCATAAACTTGATCATGGAAGTTCTACATTTGAGGAAAAGTAGTGCCAAATGAAACAGCTGGGGATAGCAACAAAAATCGGTGAACATATCGTTCATATAGCATACACATAAACGGGTATAACATATTTAGGGCCTTTGTTTAGGTGGTTAAAATACGTTTTGTGACAGGCTCGGTCTGCAGAATGTTTCCTGGCTAGAGCTTGAATCTGGTTCTCCAAACTTGGAACGTGCAGACCATCATCTACTACACCAGGGGTCAGCAACCTTTACTTACAAAAGAGCCATTTTGGGCCAAAAAAAATCCAAAATTTCTCATAATGGAGCCACAAAATAATTTTTTGAGCCTTAAAATGAAGATCAAACAGCCTTAATTTAAGCCTAATTAGTCCACCAACATGACAGTTATTAATATGGTTTTGTCAGAATGCAGTGAGGCAAACCCTAACCCAAGTGCAAATAAGAGGCTGGACTCCTGAGAAAGATCTCAGAAAGCTAGCCTGGCAAGGGAAACTCAAAACTAGACTTGAATTTGACAAAATTTAGAGGACAAGGTGCCGGGCCGTAGACTTTCATAAGCTATGATGCACATTTTAGTTGACTAAAATGTTAAAAGAAAATGTTTTACTGCCATTTTTAAACCACACGTTTTTACAATTGAAGAATACAAATTGATTTGGGCCTACACGAATGATAAATTAAAATTAAAATGTAAAGAAATAACTTTTATTGTTTCCTATAATTCTTTGGTCACAGCCACAGGGAGCAGCTGTAGATGGCCTGAAGAGACACATGTGGCTCCGGAGCCTCGGGTTCCCTACCCCTGTACGACATGAATCACATCGACATCGACTCATACAACCCCACTTCAAACTAGCCCTTTAACCCTTTATCAGGCGAAGAACCGTATTTGGTAACTTCAGCTGATATCCAAAATAAAAAATAAGAATATTTTGAGAAAAAAGTTGCAAATTTACTAGATTAAAGTGGCAAATCTACGAGAAAAAAACTCGCAGATTTAAGAGATTTAAAGTAGCAAATCTGCGTGGAAAAAAGTCGCAGATTTATGAGAAAGAAGTGGGGAAAAAAGCTACTTTTCTCGCAGATTCACCACTTTTAATCTCGTAAATCTGCGACTTTTTTCACACAGATTTGCCACTTTAAATCTCGTAAATCTGCGACTTTTTTCGCACAGATTTGCCACTTTAAATCTCGTAAATCTGCGACTTTTTTCGCATAGATTTGCCACTTTAAATCTCTTAAATCTGCGCCTTTTTTTCTTGTAGATTTGCCACTTTAATCTAGTAAATTTGCAACTTTTTTCTCAACCCCATTTTGATATCCACTGAAGTTACCAAATATAGTTCTTCGCCTGATAAAGGGTTAAAGCCTTTTAGAACAAGTGAAACATTTTACGACCCTTTTTTTTGTTGTTGTTCTAGGATTTTACCAGGTCAAAACTTGAGACTTGAAAACACATCTTAAGCTTCAAGTCCACAGCTCTGCTCACAGGCTCCAAGTGATGAGTTTATGTATGTGAAGATGAATGCTGTCCTCATATGGAGCGAACCAGTCTGCTGTCATGAGGACTCTGATGTGGATAAACAGCGTACGAGCTGTATGATGGACGATGGCTGTTCTTGTGAATGAGCACATGCTTGTGTGAGTGTGGCGGCCCGTGCATGTGCACTCCGATGCTTTTGTGCCAGTGTGTGTGCTGATGTGAATGTGAGTGAAACCCACCTTCCTTACAGTCATGTTTGTTCTCATGCAGTACAAAGCCATGGCGGCACTGACACACGTAAGAGCCCACTGTGTTGATGCACTCGTGCTGGCAGCCGCCGTTGTCCTTGCTGCACTCATCTTTGTCTGTGAGGGATACACATGCAACACATCACTCATGTGGAAACAGCAAGAAAGACGAGGTGGAGCGAGGCAAGAGGTCACGCAGGGGAGAGGAGTGGAAAGATGAGACCTTAAGGAAAGGGAGGGGTGTTTTTGAGAAAGAAAAGAGGATGATAAGGAAAGGACAGACAGCAGGGAGAAGAAGGCAGAGGTGGAGGAACAAACAGTGATACACAGAGAAGACCAGATGGAAATCAAACGAGTGTTAAAAAAAAAAAGTACAGTACAAGTAAGAGAAACATGAACATAAATATCCAGTCATCATGCTCTGCAAACACGATCACCCACAACAAGGTAATACTGCAAGAAACATTATTATTCACCTGTTAATAGAAAGTTTTCATTACAGAGTTGAGAGTTAACCCTTAATAGGGCACTCATTGGAATACTTGCAAATTCCAAATTTCAACCCTAGAGAATATTGGAGGATATTACATACATCCAGAATGTGTAAAAAAAAAAAAAAAAACATACGGACCCAGGGGAGGTGGGTAAAATTTTGAGAATTTTTTAAATAAGATTTAAAGTGGTGAATCTGCAAGAAAAAAGTTGAGTCTGCGACTTTTTTCGCACAGATTTGCCACTGTAAATCTCTTGAATCTGCAACTTTTTTTCTTGTAGATATGCCACTTGTAAGTAGTTCTAGTAAATTTGCAACTTTTTTCTCGAAATATTACCCCTGTGAGGTCGCAGATTTACGAGAAAAAAGTGGGAACTTTTTTCTCCCAGATTCACCACTTTAACCCTTAATAGGGCACTCATTGGAATACTTGCAAATTCCAAATTTCAACCCTAGAGAATATCGGAGGATATTACATACAGCCAGAATGTGTAAAAAAAAAAAAAAAAAAAAACGAAAATAATATTTTGAGAAAAAAAGTTTACGAGATTAAAGTGGCAAATCTACGAGAAAAAATGCGTAGATTCATGAGATTTAAAGTGGTGAATCTGGGAGAAAAAAAGTTGCTTTTTTTCCCACTTTTTTCTTGTAAATCTGCGACTTTTTTCGCGCAGATTTGCCACTTTAAATCTCTTAAATCTGCAACTTTTTTTCTTGTAGATTTGCCACTTTAATCTAGTAAATTTGCAACTTTTTTCTCGAAATATTACCTGAAGTTACCAAATATAGTTCTTCGCCTGATAAAGGGTTAAAATTAAAATGGAAAGAAATAACTGTTATAAATTTTTGGTAACAGGGAGCAGCTGTAGATGGCCTGAAGAGCCTCATGTGGCTCTGGAGCCGCAGGCTGCCTGCTCTGAATCATCACTTATGACCCAGTAGAAGTGTGTGGCGGTGTCTGCTTTGGCCTGTATTTTCTCTTTACTTTTCATTTTGATGTATAGCACCCAGCCAATACCTGAGGTGCCATATAAACCAATTATTTGTATACAAACATTGACAATGTGCAATGGTTGCAAATAAAACAGACCACCAATAAGAACACTGTGATCATGAAGAAAACTAACTGGCAAAAGAGACAACTTTCTCACAAGACTGTTTCTTTAATTTACTGCTGAAGTTTGTTAGTGTGTTTCTGGTTCTGTTGGCCTGTAAAACTCTTTGTGCAGCTCCCGGGGTTTATGGTTATGGCTGCTCTGTGGTCAAACTCGACCTTGGCTCCGAGACGCCTCTGACTGTAACAGCTGTTTTCAGATCAGCTGCGCTCTCCTCGGGCCAGACCACCGCTGCTAAATCAGTTCGATGTGTTCACTCCAGCCAAACTGAGAAGCTGTGAAAATGTGATGAGAGCTTCTGTCGCCACGTTTAGATCATGGTTTACATCCTGTGAGCAAAAGATACTGGAGACCTACTTTCCTGTGATTTAACTTTAATATAAAAATGTTTGAGATAGAATCTGCTTATTTGATCACATTAAATATAATCTTTATGTGTATGTAATTCTAAATCAAGAGAATTTTGAATGAATCCAACACAATAGAATTAGTCTGTTTTTAATTGACACTTAACATTTCCTGTTAAGTTGTTATTAACTCAACTTGTAACGTAGTTAGATTTAATAAATAACATTGCGTGCAATCTGTTGCCTCAATTTTATTGAGTAGCTATTGTTTGTTTTATTTACAGTGTATATCTTAATATAGAGGGTTCACTTGTGTGGGTTAATGATGGGTTAAATGCAGAGTTTTAATTTCCCCATTGTGGGATTAATAAAGTAATTCATCTTTGAATAATTTGTTGTTTACTGCTGCAATATATTAAGGTTCTGAATGTTGCATTAATTCTGAATGTTTATTCATATTGAAACAGATATATCCCAGAAAATACAAACGATGTTAAAAGATGTTTACAGTGAAAATTTTCAAACCTCCTTCATTATTTCCAGATGTCTTGTCAAACATCTGTATATACATTTCCTCAAAATTCAGCCTGACATATTTAGTATCTTTGGAAGTTTAGTTCACCACGAGAACTTTAAACAAGGTTGTCTGTAAACTTTAACAACGTTTGGCTGCGCAGCGTGAGTTTATAACGACCGGCTGGCTGCTGCTTGTTAGGAGGTTAAAAGGTTTGAATATCTGTCGCCTCAAAACAAAAACAGGAAGAACACAACTGAGGTGTTTTTCTCGCTCGTTATTTCTCCCTCATCCTTTAATTTGTGGCTTCTTCCTAACACATGGCTTCTCCCTGGTGTGGCGGGCTGAACACAAAGCCTATTTTAGTGATGCTGCATGAACACTGCAGGATCACAGGGTGGAGGTGGAGGTGGAGGTGGAAGGAGCAGGGGAGACTCGTGGAGGAGGAAGCAGTCGAAATGTTACGCTGAAGTTGCCTTTTGAAACAGTTTTGCCATTTCCCTTTTAATTACCATAAAGGTTAAGGGTAAGAAAAGAGAAATTTTCTTTGGGACTCCCAAAATATGTGGCATTTCACCCAGATGGTTGCAGTGTTGCAGGACATAGCAATATATCAAGCACCTTTGGACGAATTAAGATCCAAAATCTTGAATTATTTTGGTTTGATGACAATGAGAAGCTGGACAAAGTGGCCAGAATTACAGGCTGGTTTTATTTCTAAAGCTTGGAAAATGTAGGCAAATTAGCTGTATAATACATGCATATGATATTAGTTTATTTGATGCATGTCAAGTATAAAATCAAAGAGAATTTACTGTTCATGTTTTCCTATAATTTCTATATTTGAATATATTCATTTGCAAAAACATTGTAAAAAAACTGATTTAGTTTCCTAAATCATGTTTTTTGGCTGCAGTCAAGGGAAGATCGATCAAACTGCTGCTGGGAAATAATCAACCATTTTTAATTTTGCTCCACAGCTTGGTGTGAAGTCTCCAGTACGTTTAAGCTTGAGGTTAAGACAAATATTAGGTCAATAATCAACTTTTTAGATTAGGATTTAGCTGGTTTACTCAATGAGAAGACTTAATATGAGCAGATGAGAACACACAACTCATTGTGTGAAGCAGGATGTAAAGTATCGTCCCCAGGTGAAATACCAAGTTTTTAGGGAGTTTATTATTTACTTTATTTGATGCATGTCAAGTATAAAATCAAAGAGAATTTACTGTTCATGTTTTCCTATAATTTCTACATTTGAATATATTCATTTGCAAAAACAGTTTTAAAAAACTGATTTAGTTTCCTAAATCATGTTTTTTGGCTGCAGGTGGAGGTGGAGGTGGAAGGAGCAGGGGAGACTCGCTCTGTGTGGGGCGGCTGCCACGTTGACAACAGCCACGGTGTCAGAGACAGAAACAGAAACAGAGAGGTGGGGATTTACAGACGGCCGCACAGGAAGATGTAGCGAGTGTAAGGGAGAGTGTGTGAGACAGAGCGGAGTGTGTTTGTGACGGTGAGTGAGAGACAGATTCCTATAAAGAGATGTGAGATTAGACACAGACGCCGAGTCTCACCTCAACTCAAGAGCTTGTGAATCAAACTAGATCTGCTTTTAATGAAACCACTAAATCCTCCTCTCCCTCTGTGTGTGTGTGTGTGTGTGTGTGTGTGTGTGTGTTTGTCTGTGTCTGATGTGGTATTACGGTGCTATTGTGGGCTCAGTCTCACCCTATCACAGGCTAAGAAGCTTTGCGGTTGATGCTGCACAGTGTTCATTGTAGCCTCCTGCAGGTCAAGCACACAATGTCCACATGCACACACACATGCACGCTCACACACATGCACACGTGCACACTCACATGGATTAGTAGTGTGTGGGAGGCCGAAGGGACCTCCCTAAAGCTGCTGGATCTTCGCCAACCAAAAGCCTCTGACAATAGAAGAGCCACTCACACATTGACTTTCAACACACACACGTTATCTATATGTGAGTAGGTAATTTCTCTGTGAAGCCACGCTCCGCTGAGCGCTTTAACTTCCAGGTGTTCTGTTAATTTTGACGAGCTCATCCAGTTGACAGCTTAACTTCCTCTCGTGGAGGAGGAAGCAGTCGAAATGTTACGCTGAAGTTGCCTTTTGAAACAGTTTTGCCATTTCCCTTTTAATTACCATAAAGGTTAAGGGTAAGAAAAGAGAAATTTTCTTTGGGACTCCCAAAATATGTGGCATTTCACCCAGATGGTTGCAGTGTTGCAGGACATGGCAATATATAATTTGTCTCTGAGTGCATGCACCTTTGTACGAATTAAGATCCAAAATCTTGAATTATTTTGGTTTGATGACAATGAGAAGCTGGACAAAGTGGCCAGAATTACAGGCTGGTTTTATTTCTAAAGCTTGGAAAATGTAGGCAAATTAGCTGGATAATACATGCATATTATATTAGTTTATTTGATGCATGTCAAGTATAAAATCAAAGAGAATTTACTGTTCATGTTTTCCTACAATTTCTATATTTGAATATATTCATTTGCTTGGTTTGGTTTCCAAAATCATGTTTTTTGGCGGCAGTCAAGGGAAGATCGATCAAACTGCTGCTGGGAAATAATCAACCATTTTTGATTTTGCTCCACAGCTTGGTGTGAAGTCTCCAGTACATTTAATCTTGAGGTTAAGACAAATATTAGGTCAATAATCAATTTTTTAGATTAGGATTTAGCTGGTTTACTCAATGAGAAGACTTAATATGAGCAGATGAGAACACACAACTCATTGTGTGAAGCAGGATGTAAAGTATCGCCCCAGGTGAAATACCAAGTTTTTAGGGAGTCAGTTTTTTCTGGACAACTTCATAAAATTGTTATTATCTAATGTTAACATCCAACAAATTCATCCCTGCAAAACCGCAACGAGGGGACATTTGTTGTGTTTTTACAGGGGAATCAAAGCTGTGTCCCAATTCCATCCTACACACTACAGTTGTATCTCTAAATGGGTTACAAGTGTGTAAAGTAACAACAATTAAGCAATAATACGCAGAGTTACTATGTTCATTTTAGTTTTGAGTGTTGTGGTAATGACACTTTTGGCCTATGATGCAATGCAGAACAGAGAAGAAGAACTGTCATACAGCTCAAACAAATTAAAATTTAATTTAATTTGAAATATACATAAATAGTGGGAAGTTGTGACATTTCTGGAACACATCAGACAATAAAGTTATCATTAATTAATTTGGGAGGAATATGAAACTGGCAGTTGCAGTCTAACTGACGTCTTTTGATCCAAATCACTACTTATTTCCTTTAACTACAGTACAGTACAATAATATATTGTGTATCTAATGCAAATAAAAATAGGGAAACAACATATATAAATATCACACGATGGAAGATGTTTGCAAAGTCATAAAAATGATTATGATCATTATTATATAATGATTATGATATCCAAAGCAATGACCTGTGTTCCACTTTTATGTGAGGTCGTTAGACCAAACCAAAAAGAAAGGTCCAAAGGTTTTATTTTAGTTTTTAATTCAATTTTGCATCGAATCATTACTTCAATTCCACAGTACGACTGCAATTTAAGATTTTTTTAAATTCATGATTAATATGTTGATTATTTTATGGTTAAATCGACGTCGTTTGGTCCATAAAATGTCAAAAAATGGTTCCAAAAAAACAAGTTGATGTCCTCAAATGTCCTGTTTGTCCACAACTGAAAGACATTCAGTTTACTGTCATAGAGGAGTAAATAAATGAGTGAATAATAATATTTAACAAGCTGTACAAAAAAGATTTTGAACATTTTTTCACCTCAAAAAATGACTATCCATTACCAATTAATTGATTAGTAATAAGTGTATTGTATAGATGTTATTCTCAGTTTTCTAAACATTTATATATCGTAGAGTGTTGATTTTATGTTGATTTTATGATTTTATGATTTTTTGTTTTTATTGTATTCATGCATATTTTATTTTATTTATTTTTATCCCATTTTTAATTTATTTTATCTTATTGCATCTTACTGTTCTATTGTTAACTACATCTCTTTGTATTGTGTTATGTATTTATTGTTTGTGCAGCACTTTGGAAACCTTGTGTTTGCTAAAATTGTACTATATAAATAAAGTGGATTGGATTGGATTGGATTTGTACATACTAATAGTTATATGTGGCATGGAATTGGGACAAAGCACATGTTTCCCTCTGGAGGAGAATGGATTGAACGATGATCAATTAATAAAAGGATCCATCCATTCCCTCGTCACACGGTCGACCAGAGCCAATCAGAGATGCCGATTGTGAGGTCATGTTACCTCTGACCTTTGGTGAGGTTGCCAGCTTGTTGTTGAAATGGCCACGGGTGGGAGAGCGGGCGCGCTTTATGTCCTGGCATGACTCAAACACAATCATACGCTCGGGACACAGAGCCAGCCTTTCTGAGGGAGAGAGGGCAGAGTGCAGGAGGCCTGAGAGCTGCTGGAGCCTCAGAAGACACAGCAGGACACACAGACAGACACAGCTCATGAAAACAGAGGGGTGTGCACACACAACATGTTTACACAAATACTAAAGACATGCAAGCGGACAAACACACACATAAAACTCAATGAGGGTGGGCAGATCAGGAATCAGGAGTGGAAAAAGTGCACATCTACATTCTGCACAGTGCTTACTGCAGCACGTAGTAATATTACTACGCAGTTGTTGTATTTACTGGCTTTTTCAAGAAACAAAATAGTTCAAGTCAAGTTTCTGATATGCAGGAGGGCCAGTGTCTTGTTGTAGAATGGGTGACCTTTAGTGTACACATACACTGTAAATTGTAATAAGTTCACTTTACTTTAAAAAAGTTAGGAAACCGATTGCCTCAAAATCTCCAAGTAAAGTAGCTAATTCATTTCAAGGTGTCATAGCTAAAAATAACTGTGTTTAGACAACTCAGATAATGGCAGTAAACTTGAGTATAGTTAACTCAAAATCATTAGTTAGGTTACTTACTTACGCTCTGAATTGTTGAGTACCCTCAACAATGTATGTAACCACACTTGAGAATCCCTGTATTTAAGGTAAACTTAAATAGTTTTCAGCCTGGACCCCATTTTCCATGTATTTGTGTTCAGAACAAAAAAAGTTTAATTATTAAACTTTGTTTTCCATTCAAACTGTTGTCTTTTGTCTCTTCGTTTCAATAACTTATCACTTTTGGTTCAGCTTACTTGAACATATCAAGGCAATTGGTTTCCTGATATTTTGCTAGTAATGTGAACACTTAAATTTGTAAGGATATCTTATTTTTATGAGTACTGCCTAATTAAGATAACTCACAAGTTTAAGTAGTCAAAATTGACATGCTATAGTCAACCTAACTAATGATTTTGAGTTAACTATACTCCAGTTTACTGCCATTATCTGAGTTGTCTAAACACAGTTATTAGCTATGACACCTTGAAATGAATTAGCTACTTTACTTGGAGATTTTGAGGCAATCGGTTTCCCAACTTTTTTTAAGTAAAGTGAACTTATTACAATTTACAGTGTAGTTTTGTGGAGTAAAACCTTGTAATTTTTTGACCCGACTAGAACTACAACACCGGAGCTCGGGAAGTAAGCCAATAGCTCTGCATCCACTACACTACTGGCAAGTATTTCAATGGACTTGATGTCTAAAACCCTGAACTATTCTTTTAACTGTCTTTGATATTTACAATGACAATTGGCCTCAACATTTTGCATTGTAACCTTTGCATTCCCTTACTTTATATACATGGTCACTCATAAAGTAGGAATACTTTTTTTTTTTTTTACCTCTTTCCATGAAATGATTGTGACAATGTGATTTATTCTTGACAGATATATATGTATATCTTCTCAAAGCGTTATTAATCAATTTCTTCCAAACGTATCGAAATTAACAGAGGATTGTGTCTGAAAACAAAATTGTTCCAACTTTATGGGCAACATTGTACAGAGTCATGGAAAAAATGATTAGACCATAGAACATACAATTCATTAGTGAAAAATGGCACGACACTTACAACTAGCTCTCTGTTTCTGTCTGTCTGTCTCTCTCTCTTTCTCTCTCTCTCTTTCTCTCTCTCTCTCTCTCTCTCTCTCTCTCTCTCTCTCTCTCTCACCAACTGTGACATTTGCTGCATATTATACCTTTAACTACAATGCATTTTGGCTGTGAGCCCGTTCCAAACTGAAAACATCCACATTGGATGCTCCTCAAACTTCTCTGGCAGCACAATTAACTTCTTCATCTGTAAGTTCCAAACAAAACACACTGCTCTGCCCACCTCTGTCACACACACACACACACACACACACATGCACAAGTGTAACACACGTGACTTACCTGAGAAGAAGTGAGCTTTGAAGCCTTTCTTGGAGACTGTGTTGTCAGACTTGAACTCAATCCTCATGTTGTTGTACTGAGAGGTGATGACCTCGGGGACCTCGGTGCCACAGTATTTACCGTGCAGCTTAGAGTCGGATGAAAGGCCGCTGCGCACCTCCACGTAGTCGTATTTACACACCTAAACACACAAATAATCCTCTTTTAACAAATACTACAAGGTGGCTAATGCTCCTGTGTTATCACCAGAAAACACACACACACACTCACTTCATTTCCTTCCAACTCGAAGGCCTCAAACTGCATGGAGATGCGGTACTGAGTGGGCGCCACCACCTGCCACACACAGTTCTTGTTGGGTGGATACTCTTTAGGCCAACCGGGAGTGCTGATGGTCCCGTTCAACTTAGAGAGGAGACCGCCACACGCCGCTGGAAAAGCACACAAATAATTCAGACATGCACGCCAAGACAAATGATATATGTGTTTACATGTTTTACAAGCCACAAGGACGGAATTACATGTCAAAAAAAGGAGCTTTCAAGATGGCTTTATTTAACATCGTGGTGGGATTTCCATGAACCCAACAAACTGCATCATACATTAGCAGGCGGTGGTTAATCTGGTCAATGCTTATTCATTTTTTTTGCTTTTTCAAATGCTTATTAAAGTTGTGCATTGTTGTGTTCCAACTGGAACAAATCCACACTTTTTGTTGACATGTAAAGAAACAAAGACATCATGTTTGAGTTTAAGTGGCTGGTTTTCTGCAATGAGGAGAATTTACCACCACATTTATGATGAACACAGTTCTTCACTGCATTTGTTTTAGTCAAAGGAAGATTTAGTTTCTGCTATGATGTAGTTAAGGATGCAGACTCTGCTTCTACTGATGATTCCACTGGGAATATTCGTCATAGATTCACCCGATTCAGCTCAAAGGAAAAGTGAAATATGTGTGGAAAGTCTTCATTACTAATGTTTGCTGATTTAAAGGGGAAGAAGGTAACATGACCATAACACCTGTACAGTTCATCACAGCACTTCCCCCACACCCAAACACAATAATTCACTATGCAGTGTTAGTTCTCCTGATCATATTTATTACTGTTGTACTTGACCGTTTTTTAACCGAATATTTCTCCAACATTTTCTTCTTTTTAAGGAGCCCAGCTGTCACTGTAATTGCATATATAGTCTGCAGATGTTTTGTATATATTTTCAATACTTTTTGAAAATCCACTTTCCACTCTTTCCCACACATTAATTCACTGGGGATGCCAAAGTAACTACTGCTCTTCAAAGAAATAGAGCGAAAACCACAATTTGGATATTTCACCAGCGTGGCTTTTTCTCTCTCTCTGTGACTCAGAAGTGGTCTGTTCGGTTGTTTCAGTATGTGGGTCATTACGGGTAGTTAATCTATTTCGTGGGATTAAAAAGGACCTTCACAGCATTTGTGGCATCGGAACAGTGAGGCATGTGGCTTTGTGTCAGAAAGATGTTTTTTCCTGTTGATGGAGGCTGCTCGGATGTTTTTTTTCTGATGAGTCCGACTCATATCCTACAGAAACACGCAGCAGCATACAAAGGAATGCACATACCAACATGAATTCAGCACACACACACACACACACACACACACAGTTACCTTCACAGCTCTTCTTGTCAGGAGCGAGCTCGTAGCCCGGGTCACAGGCACACTTGAAGCTGCCGAGAGTGTTTACACACCTCTGTTCACATCCACCATTGTCTGGCTTGGCACACTCATCCTCCTCTGGAAAACACACACGTCAGCGCACATTTATTTTCACACACATGAAGAATGCTTTGGTTAAAAAGCCATGTGACATAAAAACAATCAACACACACACACACACACACACAGATACACACACACACCTTTGAAAAAGTTAGCAGCAAAGCCGGCCTTGTTAACCGTCCCGTCTGAAACAAACTTCATCCACAGTGTGTGTGAGGTGGAGCGCACGTCCTCGGGTTTATCGTAACCACAGAAGCGACCAATCAGAGGGCTCGTCTCCAGAGGGCCGTCTCGGACCTCCAGGTAGTCGTAAGCACAGCTGTCATGTCTCTCGATCTACAAAAACATTCGTGCAGGTTCACACAAACACACAGTGAGATTCTGTCACCATGAAATATCTTAAAGTCTCATTGAAGTAAAAGGACAAAACATTTTCCCAGTTTTAATCCTGTTGTTGTGTTAATTGTTTATTTGTCTCTTGACATATGTCAAATATATTTCACTGTCATTAATAGAAGATGAACTTAAAGATCTCACTGGAAAACTCTAGATTTAAACTCGGCTGATCCTTCTGTGCTTTCGAACTAGCTCTTACAAACATACGACTCTTTTGCAAGATTACTGTAAACATGTTGTGGTATAACATATCTTGAAAAATATAATTATGAAATATAAATTGATTTAATAAGAAGATAAAGAACTGTTATATCTTGTGGTATCCTTATGTCGTACAGTATATTCCAGACTTTAAAGCACAGGTGCCCAGCCATTCCAGTGTTTTATACGCCTTCAATTGTTCAGTTGTTTCTAGGACACAAAATGCCCAGTTGGCTTTTTACCCAGCTATACTGTTGTACATGTAGATGCGCCACGATTGAGATCTATATGATTTTGAGCATTATTAGAAGATTTTGTTATTTTTTTGCTGTGGAATTTTTTGATAAGAATGTGTCCCAAGATTCTTACCAAAGTCTTGTGTAGAAGTTTTCTAGATGTCTCCTCCTCCTTTTCTTTATCTCTGTTCCTCTAACATATTAATATTTTTGGAATAATATCACCTTTACAATAAAAGTAAATGTGACAACTTTAAGAAAAAAAATAAATAAATAAAAAAATTATATATATATATATATATATATATATATATATATATATATATATATATATATTTCACTATATATACTTAAATATCACTCAACCCTGTTTTTTCTGTAAATCCAAGTAAAACTGTTTCAAATGTTTGAAAACGTATCCAGCACTCAGGGGCTTTTATTTACATTCTATTCTATTCTTGTGTTATATATATTCTCCTTCTTGTATTCTAGTATGTTCTTACTACTATCTTATCGTATTGTTGTGTAGAATTTTAACCTGAAACTGTTTGTACATAGCACTTCTAAATATTTTTCCATATAATTAATTATAAATATTTCTATTGCATCTGTAAGTGAGCTCCTGTGACATTTCATTGTACTTGTAACTGAAAAAGATATTTTATCTTACAAAAATATATCCAATCAAATGAGACTTTGGGTGACAGGAGTCTATAAAACCAAACTTTACCATTTGTGGGTCATAGTTGCTACCTGATTATGTAATATGGAAAGAAATAAAAGAGATGCATTTGGATATCACTCTGCAAAGTTTAACTTTCATCTGTCCTACTGATTTAACAACAGGTGTGGAGCCATAACTGTGTCCATATTAGCTTTTCAAATGCAAAGATTTTGATTTAAACCCTCTGTACAACACTAAATTATACATTTTCACTGGGAAATAGGTCACAGTACAGAAGCTAAAGATGCTCTAACTTCTGTTTAGAGGGACGATTTTAAACAGTGGCGGTCCTACACAGGGGCCTCCAGGGGCCACTGCCCCTGTGAAGAAGCCTTTGGCCCCTGCTGTGGCCCCTGTGTCAAATTAATAATAAAGTGATGAAAAACGATGAATGACAGAACAATTCTTACCTATTTTTTGTTCAAACAATACTTCGTTGTAGACAAAAGGAACCCAGAATATGTACATTGTTTCATAGTTTAATTGTTCAATAAAAGCTTGTGTATATATAAAATAAGATCATTATTACTGTCCTGCACTTCCAAAATATAAAAAAAGTAATTGTGCACAAAAATAATTGCTATTGTTGGTAAGTCTCATTGTTTCAATGTATTTGTATCTTCCAAATATACTTAAATGAGATGTTTAAATAAGCTAAAATGAACCTGGTCTCACAGAAATCCGTGAAATAGCCACGGATTTCGCTTAACTCAAAATCCGTGGAATAGCCACGGAATCACTCAAATTTCCGTGAAACTGACAGATTTTGCTACAATGCAAGTTAATGACAGTCATATCCCGTGGCTATTGGTTTGTTCCAAGTCACGTGACTTTCAAGGTCCCAGCGGTCAGAACAAAAAACATGGTTCTCTCATTTTTAGTGAAAAATCAATATTTTGACTTAGTTTCTGCATAAAAATGGATTTTGATCACATTTCTAGCGAGAAATATATGTTTTATTTTCTAAATATTCACTCAGTGAATGTACATAATCACTTTGTATGTTGGAATAGCCACGGGATATGACTGTCATTAACTTGCATTGTAGCGAAATCCGTGTCGGTTTCACGGAAATTTGAGTGATTCCGTGGCTATTCCACGGATTTTGAGTTAAGCGAAATCCGTGGCTATTTCACGGATTTCTGTGAGACCATGTTGGCTAAAATAAGGGTTTTGAATGCTTAAATATCATCTTTGCCGTTTTTAATGTGCCCCTCTGATTAAACACTGGCCCCTGCTTGGCCCCCACAGTAAAACTGGTCTAGAACCGCCACTGATTTTAAACGTGGTTGATCTTTGCTCCTGTGTTACGATGACCTTTGACCTTACAAGAGTGAAGTGAGGTTGGAGACAGATTGAGTCATCTAGTGCCCTGACATTTTAACAGCACTAAACTAATCCTCAACAGCTCGGTGTCTCTGTACACACACGCACACACACACGAACACACACGCACACACGCACACACATGCACCACTAACATTATTAACTTCCTAGCAGCTATACGAGCGTGAAATTTGACCCAGACATTCCTGAGCACACGCACACATTCAGATGGGGGAGGAAATGAGAGAAACACACACACAAACATGAGCACAAACACACACACACACACACAAAGAGTGACTCACCTCGAAGGCCTGGAAGCTGAGCCCGACGTTGTATCCCTCGGACACAGTAATCCTCCACACACACTCTTTGGAGGGTCTGTAGTCATCAGGATAGTTGGGAGACTGAATCTGTCCTGAGTCTTTGGTGATTTCCCCTCCACAGATCGCTAAACGGAGGAGAAAGACAGACACAGAGAGACAGACAGAGAGAAAGAGAGACAGGACGAATTAACATTACCCCACTGACCACCTGAAACATTTGTCTATGTATCAATTATGCAAGAAAACATCTCACAAAAGTCACATTCAGTCATCACGTATGAAACCAGCCCTTGTTTCATGAGTACAGTTGGTAACGCTTTATATTAAGGTCCTTGTAATAACCATTAATTAACAAGTAATAAGGCCCTTGTAAGTCCTTACAAGATGCTTATTAACATTGTTGTGTGTTTATAAGCTTATATAAGTGTTTATATAACATTTTTAAGCACAGCCCATGTAAAAAGTCTATTTTGTTTTATTTTATTTATTTATTCTATTTTTATTTTCTATTTTTTATGTGTATGTATATATATATTTTGAGTTCCTTATTTTGCACCAATGGGAGTTGCACTCCAATTTCGTTGTATATATACAATGACAATAAAGGCTATTCTATTCTATTCTATTCTAATAATGGCATTACAAACACCCATGACCCACCCATTATGTCTTCACCATGCCTTTATGCCTCTTATTTTGTTTGCTTATTGATATTAAAATATACTTTATTGCTCATCTATTATAAGTTAACTATAAGTTAACTATGCTTTTTGCAACTACCGGATCTAAAGCGAGAACAATGCCTTATTACTTGTTAATTAATGGTTATTAAGGGCCTTATTATAAAGCGTTACCGTACAGTTTGTTTACAAGCTGTGTATTTATACACATGTATTCATTTATTTGTTTGTTTTTAAGGTAGACGAGTTACCTTCATAAATGGCAGCAAAGCCTTTTCCCACCCAGTTGCTGCTGCTGCGGAACTCGATCCACATCCTGCTGTCAGTGGAGATCAAGACGTCAGGAACTTTATCTCCACAAAACCTGCCTGTTAGAAACAAACACACACACACGCACGTACGCACACACACACACACACACACACACACACACACACACACACACACACACATAGAGAAACAAACCCTGTCAGAATCAAAACTTGAAATGTGATGTGATGAAAAACATGATAGGAATACAGACTAAATCTGTGTCTCTTTAATCTTGGTTCAAGTTTTGCTGCAAGGAGTATAATCTTTATTAAATTATTTGCTTTGCAAAAGTTTAATGAAAATAATTGTGTTTGGATTTCCCTGAGCCCACAAACGGATACAAGACACTTTGATAATGATGCAAAGGAATTTCCAGAATGTTTTTCTGATATTACTAACCTTTTTTTTTACTGTGTGAAAGCACAGATATGCTTTCATGTTTCCAGCACTCTGCTCTCCATAAAACTATTTGATAGATACTACATACAACTTAAATTGTTTTTGGGTGCCCTAAAATTCCTTTAAAGGAATACTTTACCCTTAAGATGACCATTTGCATATCAATTACTTGCCCTTTTTAACCTTGAAGCCTTTGTTTTTATTGCATGCCTGTACAGTGAATGAGGAATCCAAAAACAAAGTAAATCGTTGATGAAATGAGGTCATTGGGGGTCTCTGGATCTTACCGAGCAGCGGAGCTTTCCTCCAGTATCCATCCCGAACCTCAATGTAGTCGTACCAACACAGACTGCTTTTATACAGATCCATGGTGGTGAAGTTCAGAACAATCTGGAGGAGCAAAAAATACATATTTGTAACATATTTAATATAGATGTCTGCACCTCAGAGATCAGACGAGGAAAGAGGCATAATAGAGGAAGAGGGTGGTATCTGTAGTGTGAGGAAATAATCAATATACAGTCATTCTGTCAGCAGTCTCTTTTTGTCAGAGCATGCACATTCACTGCACTGCAGGGTGCTACTGTGTGTGTGTGTGTGTGTGTGTGTGTGTGTGTGCACCTTTTCTCCAGGTGTAACAGATATTCTCCAGACACAGTGTGTGTAAGAAGGGTATCCGTTGGGGTAACCAGGAGACGAGAAGTTGCCCGTTGACTCTTGCAGTGTCTCTCCGCACGCTGCAACACACACACACACACACGCACACACACGCACACACACACACACACACACACACATGCACGCACACACGCACACATGCACGCACACATGCACGCACACAAACACACACAGATGGAGTTACATTTTTGTGGTGAGTCCTGCTGCGTAATCCTTTCAGCTGTGTACTGATATTTATGATTGGTGCATTACTGCAGAACACATGGCTCTCATGTCTATTATTACTCTCCATCGTTCACAGCCAATTTACCAAAATAAATATACTACAGACTATTTTGTCAAAACAACAGCCTCATGCTATAATATCGAATCTTTCCATATGGAAACTGTTAGACGTGTATTTCCTATTCGGAAAACTGTAAAGGAATTAAAATTACCCTCCCAAACAAACTTGTGTTTCATGTTGCCTTTGGCTTGTTTTAGTTTGTGCATGTTGGAAGCTGCAGATGCGTGTGTGTATCCCTGTGAGTATCATCATACATGTGAGGTCCGACCACAGGCATTATGCCTTGTCACCATCTAACAGAATTAACTGAGTCATTTACTGTAATTGAACGCCACTGACAGACTGTAAATCTATCACAATGAAGACAACAAACTGTTACAGCTGGATGGGAATTCATGGAAGATTCTCACACAATATCCGCTCTCTTCATCCTTCATTCTTAGTTTAACGCAGACGATCCCTCGCAAAAGGAGGTTAGCCAAATGTGCCCCTCCTATCCCATCATGCATGCTGTTTTCCCCCCACAATGCCCTGGGGCTCTGTTCATCTGTCAGTAAATATGGTATCACTCAAATATGACCTTATAAGGTTGAAGTTGTATTTATTTCCAGCTGGGACACGCAGACACAGACACTCTTATTCTCGCTCCAGTATCGAAATGGCTTTAGTAGAGCAACATATATCTGGTAATATATGTGGAATTATTAACAAATATTAGCATATTTGTCGATAAACTGGACTTTAACAGAACAAAATGACTCAAAATGAATTAATATACACACAAAAATACTATGAAACAGAGACAGGTGAATACAAAAGACCAAAATGGCGATAAATATTGTTTAGTCTGTTTGCCTCAGTTACAGTAACTCGTGCGCACATGATGACCTAAAGAGTGAACCTGTCCTGGGGATGTGTGTGTGAGTGTGTGTGAGTGTGTGTGGGCCAAAACAGGGATGCCAGCATTTGTGATCATAAAGCATTGTGACATTTCCTCACAGCTCGGCTTGAGAGCATATCCAGATCACGTAGGAACAGTGCAACAGGGACCAGAGGGACGCCCTGAACAGCACGGGTGTGCGCAAGAACTGGTGTGAAGAGTGTGTGTGTGTGACGTGTGTGACGTGTGTGAGACCCCAAAAACACAGAGAGAGGGAAGTGTTACATGGAAAAACAAATTACTCAACCTCAGCTCTGAGCGTCAGAGCATGGAGGGGTGGAGATATTTTACGAAAAAGATAAAAAAGAGCAGAAAAACAGAGGTGGTCTTTTTTTTCCCAGGAACAACAATTCACACACACACACACACACACACACCCACACACACGGCGGTCTCATAGTAAATATATCAGTACCTGGACATCTATACAGCTTCCTTGCCTGTGCAATGTCTCCTTTACTGAGCCTGGTCCGCTGGCCAATAGCAGGCCGGACCCCGTTTTCATCTCTGGATGGAAGGATGGTGTCGAGGAACATCCCCCTGCAGGAAGGAAAAAAGAGATTTAAATGGGGGACACTAGGAATTATGCTGCTTTTCAGGTTCATGCTTGTATTTGGGTTACTAATGGAACATGTCTACATGTCTTAAAATTCAAAAAAACACGTTATTTTTCTCATACTGCCTGAAAAAGCCCAGTCTGCTCTGATTGGTCAGTCTTCAGCATCCACACTCTTGGTGTCTCTGCACCATCATTGCAGCTGATGAACAACTGTATCAGCAATGCAGCAGCACTTTCTACCTATATACAGTGGTAGAACGGTAAAAACGATTCAGATCCCTTAGTAAAAGTACTAATACCACACTGCAGAATAACTCGGCTACAATAAAAGTCCTGCATTCAAAACTTACTTCAGTTAGGCATCAAAATGTACATAAAGTATCTAAAATAAAAGTCCTCATTATTCAGAATAGCCCCACTCTGATTGTTATATATATATATATATATATATATATATATATTCCAAATATACTGTTGTATTATTATTTGATGCATTTACGTAAGCAGCATTTTACTGTTGTCCAGGTAGGGCTCATTTTAACTACTTAATATACTTTGTTAATACTTAATATACTTTTTTAATATAATATACTTTGAAATTAATCATGTTTTCATGTGAAATCTTGACCTGAAAAGTAACTAAAGCTGTCAGCAGAAAGTAGTAAAAAGTACAATATTTGCCCCTAAAATATGGTGAAGTAGAAGTATAAAGTTATATATATGGAAATACTCAAGTAAATTAATTTAGTTACATTCCACCACTGCCTGTATATGGTATGGGTTGCCTTTGAACCTTATGAAACAGTTTGTTTAAATGCACATTTTCTGAATACAGGTTGTGCCCATTGTATTTTGATACTTTTACAATATTAATTCTGCATCTAGACCTGCTTTATATTAAAAAGAAAAAACATGGAAATCTCTCTCTTTTTTACTGAATGGGGATGTTAACTCACATCATGCTCTGATTTCAAGGAAAACAAAAAACAGATTTCAACACACATAAATGTCATCTTCAAAACAATCTTGTGGTCTAAAAGCCAAAACTGATCACCCCACCAGTGTTTTCTTCGAATGTGTGAGTTGGAGGAGCTGAGTGGGGAATAGGAGGGGCTATGAGAGTAGGTATTTCAGAGATTAAGAAGCATCCTCATATTGAAAGCATGTAAAATGAACCCGTGGCTGCTCTCAGTGCCAAATAACTGGCTGATTTTAGATGGTTGAGAAAACATGGGAAGGGAGTTCATGATGAGTAAAATTTTCCGCTAGTTAAGTGGAAGTGATTATTTCCAATTTCTTCCACAAATAGTGTGCTATACAGGAACTGTAAATGTCCACAAAAGCAGAAGTCTGATTAGAAGTCAGATCATCTGAACTCAGTGGGTTTTTGTGACACAACATTGTGAAAATTCAGACTTTTCTCTGTAACGCTTTATAATAAGGTCCTTAATAACCATTAATTACCAAGTAATAAGGCATTGTTCTCGCTTTAGATCCGGTAGTTGCAAAAAGCATAGTTAACTTATAGTTAACTTATAATAGATGAGCAATAAAGTATATTTTAATATCAATAAGCAAACAAAATAAGATTAATAAAGGCATGGCAAAGACATAATGGGTGGGTCATGGGTGTTTGTAATGCCATTATTAACACTTATATAAGCTTATAAACACACAATAATGTTAATAAGCATCTTGTAAGGACTTACAAGGGCCTTATTACTTGTTAATTCATGGTTTTTACAAGGACCTTAGTATAAAGCGTTACCCTTTTCTCTTGTGTTTTGCCTTTTTTGAAGATTAGTGCTTCTTATCATCTTCATTTAAACCTGCAGTACTTGATATTTTGGCCACTTGCAGTGATCACATTTTGAGGTGATACAGCAAATTTGTTAGCAATCAGTTGCTTATTATTGGGTGGCTGTTGCTCTGGAGATAGCTCTCTAACGGTACTTGAACCCACAAGCTACTCCCGATGGGCAGGCCAGCACCATTCATGGCAATTCCACCACCTTCGGTCCAAGAATGTGTGTTTGAATGAGTAAATTAGAGAAAAATTGTAAGCACTTTGTCTGGTACGGTAGAAAGGCGCTATCTAAATTCTGTCATGTCTGTCCACCATATTTGCACATCTGACATTATCACTCAATTGGAGTTGTGTTTCTGGTAACCTAAACAATAAAAATATCCAGTCCCATTTTTTGGTTTCTATAAATACTTGAGTGAAATATCTGTTTTTTCAGCTGCTAAATGCTCCACTAGTTTTACCAGCTAGCCTCTAACTGTGTCTGTCTGCTGCTTTGTGCTGAGCAGGTACAGTTCAGTCCAGTCCAAAAATATGTGTAACCCACTATAGAGCTTCTTTAAACCAATACACTGCAAAAAAGCCAACTTGTATTTTTTGGCCTAAAACAGTGATTTAAGTTGGTAAAACTTGGAAATATAAATTATTGACATTTAGGGCAATAATGTAAGTTAGCACAACAAAGCAAGCCAGTTGTCTGCTCAAAAACAAGTTTGTGAGTTGTTGTACTTATATCTTTAAGTTGGGGTTCACAACAAGGGACAATAGTTCTGATAACTCTTATTTCTTTGTTGTGAAATTCGGTCATTAGCGAAACCTAGCGGCTAACTGATGCTAGCGGCGCTGCTTGTTACAGCTACAAGAGTAGCCATTAGCGTATCAATGCTAACTCAAAATTGTGATCGCAACATAAGCTGACATTTCATAGCGGCGTTACAATCGTGCCAGAGAAATTCAGAGTTGAGCAAACTCAAAAACAAAACTTAAAATATTTAGTTTAATTGTCCAACTTAAAATTTAACCGAAGTTTGTTGCCTTGAAATTTTGAGTTCACCCAACTTTTCTTTTTTTGCAGTGTAGAAGCTGCAGATTCAGGTTTTAAAAAATGATCTCTCGGTTCATAACTACAAGCAACAACTCTGTCATTGTTTTCACATTGTTATTATATCACGAGAATTGTTTTAACGGGTCACGCACCAAAAAGATTGGGAAACACTGCTACAACTTAAAAACAATTGGCTGACTCAGACCTAAGAAGTATTTCCTGTATGAGTTACAGAACAAATACCACCATAAAAAAATAATTACACATTCTGTTTGTAAGGATTCTGTCGATCTGTAAGACATAAATCACTAAAGTCTACAAACTCCGTTTCCTTCACTGCTGTCTCTGACTAAAATGCCTCCTCTGTTGTGCTTGTTACTTGTTATACGTAGTTGATCACAAGCTCAGTCATAATTATAGTTAACACTGTTAAAATAATTTGCAATGTGCCCAGGAAAAGTATATCGAGCCTTTATTTGACCCAGGTGATGAAAGAGCAGACTTTAAACTTGAGAAAAATCTGTTTTGACAGATTGTGTCTCTAAAGCTGTTTTGTCAATTCCACTAAAGTCGAGAAAAGATTTTGTGCTGTTGGTTACCGTGAGAAGGTGTTCCTGGCGTAGTGCATGATGCTATCAAAATCATATGGCTCCCCGAGAGAGTTGACCTCCCCTGGCTCCATCTTGAGAAAGTTATACTCCTGGCCTGGGAACCACACGTACAAACACACACACATACAAGCAAACAAACACACACATTTGCACACATGCAAGAACAGCAGCGTCAAAGGGATATAGTTTTATCATGCATCAACAAATAGTGCAACCATAAATGTATACACAAACATACTCTTTACATAACACTGAATATACAAAGCAGAGATTAGAGAGTAGTTTGGATTTTTTTCAGTTGTATTATTCAAGGTATTATATAAGATATGGTCGCAGAAAAACATATGTTAGCCACCTAATAAGATCAATATAAGCTTTTAGTTTACGGTATATTTAGAATATTTTCACTGCTTTACCTTGCTGTCAGAGAGCCCTTTTTTGACTGGGAACGGGAGTCATTATATCCATCTACTCCATTGACAAAAACACTAATTTAAGCTTACAGGACACTCAAGTTTGTTTGTGCTATTATGTGACTTTCACCAGCAGCATAGTGGAAAAGCGCTGATACGACAAATTGGGACACTGTGAAAAACATAATTAAAACAAAACACATCAATTTGCAAACTGCGACTTTAATTCAATTGAATACAGTACAAAAACATGATATTTAATGTTGAAACTGGAAACATTTTGTTTTTTGTAAATATGTTCACTCATTCTGAATTTGATACGCTCTGTTTTTATTTATGCTTTACACAGCCTCCCAACTTTTCTGGAATCAGGGTTGCATGTTTCCAAAAATAACCCTGGGTCAGGTCTGATTCTGTGCTGTGTCATTTGATTTAACACCTGTCAGACTGCGTTGAGGTGCAGAGGAGTTGTGTGGGAGGAAAGGAGACTGCAGGTCGAGGTGACTTCACAGTCATTAAAAGCCTCATTTACAACAGAGACATGCTGGAGATGTGGAGGGAACGGTGTTTCTGTTCTGCATATCCATATATGGACTAGAGCCCGACAGATATATCTTTTTTTTTTAGGAATATCTGAAAACACACACAGGTGCATCATGGGAGTCTCACCTGGTTGGATGTTATCACGGATAATGGTCACGTGATCGTCACGGTCAGGTCGCGTGTGCTCGTGCCAGAAGCCGATAACGTGACCCAGTTCGTGCACCACGATGCCAAACTTGTCACAGTTCTTGCCGATGGAGATAGCCTGGGGCCCGTTGCCACGACGACCCACATAGGAACAACACCTAATAAGGATTAGTAGGAAGTTGATAGCAGGGAGATAGGCGGAGGATTTTTACTACACAAAATAAAAGCATCAGCAGTGCTGTATGAACACACTCAAACACAAACACACACACACACACACACACACACACAAACACAAAACACAAACATACACACACTCTCTCACTCACTCACTCTTTTGCAGGATTTCCTGTCTCGTACTACGTCCACCAGAGGGAAAGCATCAGGATTTATTTACATAAAACGCTCTGATAACGCTGCAGTTTCATAACCCGATGTGAATAAGCTGTGAGAATTCACATATCGCTGCTCACAGAACCCACACACACACACACACACACACACACACACACACACATAAAAAGCACACACACTCATTCTTCTTTTTCTGGTTAGCCGAGACGTCCGTGCCAGGCTAACAAATCTGATTAAAGTTATCCAGCGAGCTGATTGCAGGGTAAGGATCAGGAGTCACTGGAGTAGATCGAGTCTTTTCTTTCAGTATTTGCAGCTCTAGTACCAGCACTTCACCCACAACAGGTGCCACAGTACATTGGTTCATACTGTGGTTCTATTATCTTAAAACATTATTTATTTTTCTGCATCTTTCTCTTTCTCTCTCTCTCTCTCTCTCTCTGTCTGTCCCTGTCACACATCCAAGCTGCAGAGTATTTATACATCAGATTAAAGTGTCTAATCTCAGATGCAGCCAGCCAATCACAGAGCACGAGCCAACTGGCATCATCTGCTAACAGGCAGATCTGAATGACATTCATTATAGTCATTTATAATATCATTGTTCAATTTAAAGAGAGGAGTCAATAGATGTACATATATATGTGTAATATGTACGTTTTTTTTAATTCCAGCTCAAAAAATTAGAATATTGGCCACCATATCTGTAATCAATGAATTTTCCCCCTCTAAAATCAGTATCGGCATCGTTCCCAAAAACCACATATCAATCTGATCTGATCTGCTTGGAGAGATGAACCCAAATGTCCTGATTTCAGCTGCTCTGAAACCTTACAACTTTCAACCAGCCAGTGAAGAGCCACCACTGTACAAACACACTATGACCTCGCCGGGCTGCCACTCGACAGAACAATGCACTTCTGCAGCGTGTGAGCAAAAAAACTGCACAAACACACAAAAACTTAGAATGAGCAGTGTGATTGGTGGGACGGGGAAACAGCAGCAGGACAGGAAGGAAAGTGGAGCTATTGTTGAGTGACCGTATCGTCTCTCGCTGTGACAAGGTCACTACTGAACTCTAGGTATACACACACACACACACACACACACACACACACACACACACACACAAAGAAATTCACCAAACTCACCCGCAGGGTCTGTAGGTGAACACGATGTAGCTTTCCTCATCTGTCTTCTCAATGAAAGTTACACACGTCTGTTTCTCCCAGTGACGCATGGCCTGCTTAAACATGGCCCTCTGACTACCTGAAACACACACATTTCACTTCCTACTTTTACACACTCACACGTCACTGTGTATGTTACTGTTGAGCTGAACGGGCAGCAGTCCAGTGGAGTTGCTTACCAGTGAAATTTCCTCCTATGACGTAGGGAATGACTCCTCCAGGCCAGATCCTCTCAGCTCGTGATGTGGCCGCTCGAGGAAAACGGTTCTTCACGACGTTCCCATTTTTCCCACCTTTCCCAGTTTGACTCTTGGGATTGGCAGGTCCCTTGCTGGAGTTCTTGGGGAGATAGTCTAACCGAGTGAGGAGAGAGGAATTGATTGATTGATTGATTGTCTTTATTTCGAACATGCAAGCAAGTAAAAAAACAACAACAAAAAAAAACAAGTTTAAATATTAATAGATGAATAAATAAAAAACGAAACAAAAAAGCAAAAAAAAAATTGAGAAGACAGACACTTTCTGCAAGCTCGAAAGGGAGTAGGAAGAAGTAAAAAACCTATCGAGTCCTACCCCTTAACAGGTCTCTATGTCTATATACATATATATATATATGAATAATCAATATAGTAATATACAAATATTATAAACAATTATATATATATATATATATATATATATATATATATATATATATATATATATATATATATATATATATATACTATAGAACAACATGTTAGCTCTTATGTGTGCTCAAACAGAGTAAATTACTGGTCTATTATTATGAATATCAGCTCATAAATGCGCTCTGACTTTATTGGATCAAACCACTTCTTATTACATGTGACCTTTCAGAGTTTCTTCTCAGATCAGAGGGTAATAAAACTCAGACAGATATAGCTCCGACTGTGCAATACACTGTTTTATTAAACATTTCATTTTCAGAAGTTTATAATGTTTAATGAATGAGTTGAGTTGTTCTAAAAAAGGTAACTCAAACATTCTGTAGTTCTGGATCTGACTGCTTCAGTCAAGTCAGGGTCGTGGTACAAACTTAGCTCACTTGCAACGAGCATAAAGAAGGAAAGCAGTCTAGCAACACATGCAGACAAATTCCCGGATGGATTATGCAGCTTTTGGACAAATTAGACAAAAAAGGAAACAGTTGGGGTTTATTTTTATCATTCTTATTGCTAAAGGCATAAGGCATACAGGCATAGGTGTAAACATTTTTTTAGCAAGCATGAATGCATGCATGAAATGTTTTTAGGGTTTTTGTTTTTTGTATTATTTTATAGCTGCTGGATCAAAAGACCCTGTTGGTGTACAGCTTTCATGAAAATATGTACAAAGGCAATGTCTTCTCATACTAGAAAAAATAATTGAATTTCAAGTTGAAAAAGATCGTTAAGGGGGTTTCCTATGCTGTTAAACATAATCATTTTTGACCCCTAAGACAACACAAGGGTTAATAACTGCGATTTTATTGCAACTTTCCTTAAGAAAGTTACAGGGGAGTATAGGGTGTGTGCTCTGAAATATGATTAATACAGCAATCATAATCTGTCTTCCCTCCTATGTTCAAGCGCTTATGAAGAAACAAAAAACATGATTTTTAAACCTCTTGCAAATTGTGAAATGCTCTTTAATTGCTCTGCCAAGCTGATAGCATCTTGGTGCTCCTGTGCTATTTGCACATATTTTAATGAGGTAATATGCAAACAAAGGCACAAAACCTTTCACTTTTCTGTGCAAATGAGCCTCACTGCAAAAACTGTCCAATTCACAAAGATCAGTGATAGTCAGTTACAGTGAACTTATCAGCATCTTCAGAGAGTTGGTGGTAACTGAAGCACATTCATAACTGAGGCCCTCCGCTTCAAATCATACTGTCTTTTACAGTCTGAAGGTGTCATTTGAAAATGCAGTAACACCGACAGACTGAGATATTAAACCGTAAATACGGTCACTCTTTGCCTCTGCACCAAGTCAGTCAGGACCTGTAGCTTGAAAATTAAATGTTTGTGTTCTTGGTGCAGCATCAACATTTATACATTACCACAAGGACAACTGCCCTCAGCTGCAAAACTTAATGGATGCTTCGCAAAAAATCTTTTGTTAACTGGACTTGTGCAATCTACAGCCTCAATCTATTCTTTGTGAATTTGCCTGCCTGAGTATAGAAAATAACTTTATTATAAACTGATGCTTTTCAGCCTGAAGCCTTTGTCAGAGGTGTTTCATACTCATCACAAAAACAAAAAAACACACACAGTTTGCAAATACTTGGCACATATTTCTAGCCATTTGCATGTTTTATAATGGGCCAACATTTTTTCTAAAACTAAATTTGAAGGTTGATAACCATTGGCAAATAAAATGTGTAACTTAGTAGCTGAAAAAGGAAAAAAATGAGTACAGTCGTTAACACAGAGTCTGTGGTGACAGAAATGAGTGTTTGTTAAGTTTAAGTTCCTTACCGAAACCAAACCTGCGTATTCTCTCCAGCAGTAGATATAAAGATCCTCTCTTCTTAGAAATATCATGTTCCTCCAGGCCACCTGACACACACAAGAGCCAAGAATCAAAACACAAACAATGCACAATAAATTCTGATATCCTCAGGTGGCCCCTGTCTGCTTCCTTCCTATTGAAGCTGCTTTACTCTGCAGCAGACGTGTAATGAGAGAGAGAGTTTCAGAGGAAACATGGGAGAGAGCATTACATGATGATTACTGAGTGAGAGTGAGACGTCCAGTCCACTTACCAGACGTGTGTCCCTGCCGGGAGTGTGTGTGCATGTGTGTGTGCTGTGTGAGGTCTATCGTCCTGTCGATCTGGAACATGCGTAGGTCCTCCTCGTCTAAAGCGATGTCACCCCAGAATGCAGCTGGAAGTTAAGAGAAAAACATCTCTTATAATCATAGCAAACAGCAGAAACACTAATATTATCACATCTCTAGAAAGGACAAATGTATTATTATTATTAAAAGCACTGGAACATCGGAACAAGGTTTTCTCCGTCCCAGGTCTGTGATATCTTCAATTTAAGTTAACAGATACAGCAGGAACAGAGAACGTCAGATATTGTTCCCGTTTTTGTTTATATATATACACTACCGGTCAAACACCACATTTTTTCTATTTTTTTATTGAAATCACTTACAACCTACAAGTTGCTCCACATTTAAGGGAACTTCTTCAACAGAGTTGGGAAGAACTTTCTGAAGAATATTTGATTTCCATTGAGTGTGTTCAGCTGTTCTATCTGTTAAGGTGGCTACTTCCATGAGTCAACAGTTTAGAATACATTTTCCTTTCTAAATTGATTCTATGATTTATTTTTTAACTTCAATTGTTTATTTGTTATAATTTCAGAGTACACTGAGACATTAAACTGCATCATTTTCAATAGCATTCTGGAAAAGTTGGGGTGTTCTAAAACTTTTGACCAGTAGTGTATTATTTACATGTATTGAGCTGCAACAAAAGAGGGGTGTGTGGTTTAATAATTGTGAATAAAATCCTTAAATAAAATGAAGTGAACCAGAAATCAGAGGATGACAAAGTTGAAGTGACTCAGGATACATTTGAGTGCGTAAAGTAAAAGAAAAGCACTTCCCTGATTACTATGGCAACCTAAATTTTCCAATATGTTATTTCCATGACCTAGGAAAGTTCAATCAATATTTGTGAACATAAGCTACTCTCTCAAGGCAAGAAATCAGACAACGAAGTCTCAAACTTTTGACATCACCAAGTATAAATTCTGGAGCTGCTCCATAGACAGTGAATGAAATGAGCTTTATTTCATTGTAATTTTCTCACTTTTAAAAACAGAAAAATTAACTCATATCCTCAGAACATTCCCCTGGTTGCGCTCAGTGTCATTTATCTTTCAACATCTTTCGCAATTCATCGTCTATGGAGAAAGTCCAGACTTGATACTTGATGACATGAAAATCTTGAGTTTAAGCAAACTATTTTTTAGATTACAGAGATATTTCATATTTTTGGGCTATTACACCATGTATGAGTTTTTAAAATGGGTGTATTCCCTTTAAGTCCCTCATGCTCCAGTGGACCTACTGACTAGCCAACAAATCAGCCTGTGGTTGTACTATAGCAGCTTCCAGGTATGACTGTGAATATAATGTGTGAGTGTGGACAGCACATTGTTAAAAAGACAGTAAAGCTCAGCCCTATCATGGACTGAGTCAGAAATACCATAACAAAAACTCTGCACAGGCTTAAAAGAAATAATTTGTAGGCTTTGCAAATAAGTAGTGTACATTATGCACTTTCCTTCAACATGTGCGTATTAAAATCACTGGACCAGAACATAATTGGATTCAGTTAACAAGAGCTGTTTTCAGAATGATGCCCTGTTTTGTTTTCAAAGCTGTTGGAGCTTAGATTTAATTGCAATTAAGTTCAGTACAAGTACAAACATTTTGACCCGCTTAGACCAGAGGCCAGATGCATAAAACTCTGCAGAACAAAACCATGTGCATTTTTAATAGGTTGGTGGTTAGATGCCTGAAATAAGGTCTTAAGAGATGTTCGAATTTTGTCATATGACATAAAGTATGTGAGTAAATACCTCCTAATTTTGGCTGTACTGCTGGTTAGCTTGTCTTAGACCGCTTGAAGCATAATCATAGTGAGGTTAACCCTCTATGGTACAGTGGTGCCCTCAGGCAACATACCCATTTTTGGCCTGTCAAATTTCTACAATGCATGTTTTTGAGTGAAGCAATACTTTAAAAAAGAGGGAAGAGTATAGGGAACCAATAGCAATGCGTTAATTTGTCACATGATCTCCAGGAGGCCATATTCAAACCCTATTTTGCAGACTTTTCCAAAGGAAACAGCGTTGCCATTTTGCACCACAAAAAATCACTCAAATCGGAATTTCGTGGCCCTTTTCCATCAGGAAAAAATATAAATTCCTACTGATAGGTGAGTAAACCTTCATTTTTGATAGTTTCATACACTTAGACTGTTGAAGACAATCATTTCAATGGGTCGTGGTACAATGGTACAATGTTGCCTACAGGCAACATTCGGACAAGAAACCGGTTAAAAAAGTTCCTTTGATAATGTTTTTTTTATTTAAAATGTTATGTATTGTACCCTGTTGAAGCTACTGAATCTTTTACATGTTTATTAAATCAATTATGTTAACATTTATTTTAAAAAATGTATTTTTCACTTGTGCAGCCTTATGGTACAATGTTGCCTACGGGCAAGATTATGTTTATTTCGTCTATTTCTAAGACACTCCAAACATTTTATTTTCCTAACTAGCATCATAATGCGTACCATAGAGGGTTAAAGTCTGGTCACCGTGAAGTTGTTCACTATAGCATAACGTTAGCTTTTTACTTCTGTCGGCTACATTAACGCTACAAAGATCATAAAAGTGGTGTTTCATTTGTGAAGATTATCCTGCTGAACACAATCGCTAAGCATCATGAACATGTGTTTTCCACAGAGCTTATTTTCTGCAATGATTCAAAATTCAATGCAAAAATCCCATAGGCCAATTCTCAGTAGACCCCATGGGGATGCTAACTACCAGGTTCATTTTGTCTCCACTCTATTGAGCCTCTGAGTTATGTCAACGCTGTAACACCATCATAGTTTCACTCCAATTACACACCCGATACTAAACCCAAATACTTTTCTACTTGTGTTTGATATCAGCTGCCCAGAGAGATTAGTGCAGCTTTGTTTCCCTCCCTTTCTATCACAAACACTCGGTCACCGGCTCCCAGTGGTCTTACAGTGGTCTGATATCAGGCCATGTGTAAGCCTTTTGGCAAGTGACACTCCCACCACTGTTCCCTCCACCACTTCCACCTCTTCCCCTCGCCGCTAACTCGGATCACTCCAGCCTCTCGTCCCTCTTTCCAAACAATCTGGTTAAAGGTTTCAGCAGGAGTCGTGCACACTGTTCACATCGTTCAATCGAACACTCATGCGTCTATATGTACACTGAAACAGTTATCAGTCTCTATAATCACTACTTCCCTTCACTGTAGAAATCCTTTTCTAACATTCATTTTTCAGGTCAACCAAAGCTACTATAAGGTCTCTGCTACAGGTAAAATCAGGTGGGTATTTTGGACCATCGAAGCCTTTTTTTCGTATAAATTATTTTTGTTACCACCCCTCCACTGCAGCTTAGCAAGAAAGTGGTGTCTGTAGAAACACTCAGAGAGGATTTTTCGCTACTACTTAGTACTACTTTTTCATAATTAGGGCCTCGGGGCAATCGCACCGAGCACTGGTCCCATCCTTTAAGGATAACTGGGTCTGGGTTCCTATGGATTAAAATGACTCCCGTTCCCACAACATGCCTCATCTGCCTTCCTCTCTTCATCATCTTACTGAAAAACCTTCCTTTCCCGTCGCTCCTGCTTCAGTCTCAGCATCCTTTTGTGACTCCCTGAAACCAGTTTGCTTTCATTTTTTTTATCCTCCCTCTCCTTCCATATCTACAGTACATCTCGCAGCCTCTAACAATGAACAACTGGGTGATAACCATCGCTAAATGATTAGCTGAGCGGAGTTACTGCCCTCCACAGGGACTCAAGACACTAATACATTAACAATGGCATGGGAGAAGCTTGTCACTTAGCTAATCAGGATTGCCACTAAAGGAAATGGGGGGTCAGGGTGCCATTGTGCTCAACTCCGAGCTATTGTTGAAGTGAGGAGCAAACCACAATGACCACAGATGGTTTACAAATCATGATATCATATACAGACTAGGAGTGTGTGGTGATGAATGGTCATATATGATATGTTGGTTAGATGGTTATGAGGAAAACGTCTGAACTAATGGGTTGTATTTATTATATCATGTATCTATTACCTAGATCAGTAGTTCTCAACCTTTTTGAGTCGGGACCCCCAATTTAACATGCATGTTGTCGGCGACCCCCACTCTCTGTGCACGTGAGACACAGAGTCTCACGTGCACAGTTCAGATCATACAAACTCAGTTGATACAACAAATTTTGGACAAATAATGAAGCACAAAATGACCCAAAAAAGAAACTAAATGACCAAAAAAAGACACAAAATGACCAAAAAAGACACAAAATGACCAAAATAAGACACAAAATGACCAAAAAAAGACACAAAATGACCAAAAAAGACACAAAATGACCAAAAAAAGACATTAAATGACCAAAAAGACTAAAACACATGAACACTTTAACACAGTGGAGACAGAGCTGACTTCCAAAATGATGTGGCGATCCCCAGAAATCATCTCAAGACCCCAATTGGGGTCGGGACCCCAATGTTGAGAATAGCTGACCTAGACAGTATTATATAAGACTATTCTACTATTCTAATCCCTCAAAATATTCATTTTGCTATAATATAAAACAAGTAAGATTAGATTAGGTGGAAGCTTAGATCTGTGCATGAAAAATAAATAAACAGTTAATCAACAGAGCCTCCCCCACACTGTAAAAAAACAAAACTTAAAATTGTTGGTCTTACAATGATTTTTCCTTCATCTGAACAAAAAGTTGTAGTGTATCATTTTATTTCTGTCAACTATCTTTTTTAGGTTTCTTATGTAAAGTTGGTCTCAATTTAAGGAAGCAGAACTCAATTTGAAGTTTGAAGATCAAACAAAATAGTCAGAATGAAAGCTCATTAGTTGGCAAAGTTTAAGGTTTGCACTTTTGCTTCACTGCAAGAGGACTGCAGGTTCGAATTTGTCTTGTGGCTCTGTAACAGTTTTGGATTTTTCCAAGTTTTAGTTTTAATTTCGTTGTGAATTTTTGTTTTCAAATTAAAATTAATAGTTTTTTAGAGTGAGTTTGCTAGTTTTAGTTTAGTTTTTATTTTTTGAAAATGCTTAGTTTTAGTTTAGTTTTTATTAGTTTTAGTGTTAGTTTTAGTTTTTTAGTAATGGGTATGTGCCTTCATTTCCTTGGTTTATCCATCTCAGCCTCAATAAGGTTATTAACTCTTACAGTTCCAGGTGTTTTGTATTTTGGTTGAAGTGTAGACATCCCAGTTTCAGTAAACATATTTACCATGTGTTCCTGCATGTTGAAATAGAAACACTGAATTATGTATGAAAAAAGTTGCAAAGACGAAAACGAAGGACATTTTCACTATAATTTTAGTCAGTTTTAGTTAGTTTTGTAACCACACAATACAGTTTCAGTTAGTTATTGTTTTTTTAAAAAAAACTCTAGTTTTTATTTTTATTTCAGTTAACGAAAATGTTTTTTCAATTTTAGTTTTCGTTATTTTGTTAATTTTTGTTAACTATAATAACCTTGCTGCCCCTCGCCCAGCTGAGATCAGCGGTAAAGGATAAGGAATGAACATCCTTTATTTGTAATTTTTAGAACTCAAAAGTTTTTGTACAAATTAAATGAATTATTTGAACAAAAAATAATTAGTTCCCCTCGAGACTTTTTGATTTTTTTAGTTGGCCTCGAAACTCTAAAATCTAGTGCAGAAAGTTGCCTTGAAATTTTGAGTTTTCTTAACTTTTTCATTTTTACGGTGCAGAAAAAATCTTAGGCCTGTTGGCATATTTTTTGACGGGGGCCCAGCCCGGACCAACAACAGACTGATGGCTTCATGTATGATGCCCCATAGCATTTGTGATTACAGAATAATGGACACAAGGCTCTTAACTTTTTCTACCATTAAATTGGAACCATGCCAAAATACAATCTAGAAATGTGGATGTCTGTTTTTCTAGATCAGGGGTGTCAAACTCAAATACACAGTGGGCCAAAATTTTAAACTTGGACAAAGTCGCGGGCCAACATTGATATTTATTGAAAAAATTGACCTAAACAAGTTCAAACGAAATGGAACAAGCAAAGCTTGATATAACTTAATATTGCAAACATGCAAAATCAAATTTCAAATAAAACCTATCAATGGCATTAATTTTTTACATAAAATTTAAATAAAAATCGTATGTCCCTTTATTTTATATGCGGCCTTCTTTAAATTTAAATTTAACAGTAATCTTTTTCCACAGGCTAAAAATAAATGTAAGAATAAAATAACAATAATAAACCAAATGACTAATAATAATATCCTTCAATGAATGTGCAACCATTCAAGCCTTGGACTAGCAAGAAAAAGTGCATAAAAACAACTTTAATTGTTGCTCAGTTTGCTACACACTGATCTAGTGTGTTCAAGCCAAAACATGAGCAGAGCATTCTGGGATTTGTAGTATTATTTGTGCTGTATAATACCGGCGGGCCAGCTCTGGTTGTCATTTGGTATTTCCTCGCGGGCCAAATATAATTATACTGCGGGCCAAATTTGGCCCACGGGCCAGAGTTTGACACCTCTGTTCTAGATTATCTTTAGTTAAAATAATTCTATTATTAATTCAATAGTTTGCATTTCTGTTTCTGTGTTGAAGTTAACAATGCACACAGTCAAATGTGAACTAACTGGTAACGTTAACATTCATAGAAAGCTAAACATTACTTCATTAACTTGGGTTGAATTTATGGTGACAGGTGCAGCTGTTGGGATCAGAGGCTGCTGGTACAGAATCTGGCTATGTGTGCTGTATGTGTGTGTACTTATTTACACACTATGAGTAATGCACACATATAACAAACTTTGTAATACAATGAAATGTCTTTCCCTTGTTCTTTTTTTACTTCAAAGGCAGGATTCAGTGAGTCACTGTTTGAAAAGTACAGCAGTCTAACTCAGCATCTATAAAAGAGGTTTAAGTGGTGTTGGTGTGACTTTGCCATTTAAAAGCCAGAAAAATAACACCATTACCACAGCACTCAGTGCTCAGATGTGGTCTGAACAGGCGCTGGTACAATTTGCACTGTGGGCGACACAATTTCTACTGACACTCCCGTCTACTGCAAACTCTGCCAAAGTGGAGTCACAGCGAGCCACAAAAAAAAAAATGGATGCAAAAAAAAGTCCACTTTACACCTAAAGACACGAGTAAAAGCTCAATATCTGTGTGGATTCTTATTTTAACATAGACTGTATCAAATTTCTCCTGCATTAGAAATGATATTTCCCCTGGCTTTTGTTTCTATTTAGATTCCAGTCGGGCTGCAATTTGAAAGGAAAGAAAAACTCTTAAATACTCATATAATCATAATAATAATATGGGATTTTCTCAGGCTGACTGCGGACATTAAAGAGAGGATGTGGAAACACTTTTTAAAAATAAGTATTAGGAAAAAATAGAAACATTGCAGGAGAGATAGACAAGTTAGAAAGATAGATGAGAGATTGATAGAGTAGATACAGAGATAAAGAGAAGATATAGTAGATCGAGAGACAATAGAGTAGATCGATAGAGAGTAGATCGATCAATAGATCGATAGATAGAGTTAGATAGAGTAGATAGAGTAGAACGTTTTATATAGTAGATAAATCGAGATAGATTTAGATATAGAAGATACATAGAGAAAGATAGAGTTAGAGTGGATAAATAGAGATAGAATAGATAGAGATAATGAGAAGACAGTAGATAAAGATAGAGTTGATACAGAGATAAAGAGAAGTTAGATAGATAGATAGATAGATAGATAGATAGATAGATAGATAGATAGATAGATAGATAGATAGATAGATAGATAGATAGATAGATAGATAGATAGATAGATAGATAGATAGATAGATAGATAGATAGATAGATAGATAGATAGATAGATAGATAGATAGACTTTATTTATCCCAAGCTGGGAAATTACAGTGGTACAGTGTTATTTGTTGGTGACATTACAATCATGGTAATTTCTGCTATCTCAGGACAACAAGAGGAACTACAAGGACTAAAAGTTTTCCGGAGAAAATGAGCTGACACAAGCAGAGATACAAAGCGAGAAGAGGAGGGAGAGTACAGTGATAGTAAGTTTGGCCCATTGATTGTTGGGGTCTTGTTAATCCATAGAGATACCATAAATAGCCCAAAGTCAAGCCAGTGGGTGAGGAGGGGGTGAGGACAGTGAGGCAGGGAGATGCAGGAGGAGAAGTATTGATCCAAAAACCCCAGGACCTCCCAGGAGACCTACATCATGCTGACCAGGGCCTTACTGTTCGCCCTTCAGCAGGGGCACTGCAGCAAACACACACACATACACAAGGACACACACACTCACACAGGAATAATGCACCAAACACAAGCTGAGAGGCAGACTTCCCTCACATGCATCCAGCTCCTCTCACCATGGTGGCTGTTTGAGAGCGAGCGGATCGCTTTGTGTCGTATCGATCAGGACTGATGTCGGCTTTCTGCAAGTTCACTCTGCAGCCTGCTAACAAATGTCAAACAGCAGAGGCTCTCTGTGACTGTTTGTGTGTCTTTGTGAAAGCTGATATATGAACATTTTTCATCCTTGTGCAACAACAGAAACATAATTTGCACCTGAACAATACAGTACGAATGAATACTTAGCTGTCACATGTTGAAGAACACATCATCCTGCACTGTAAAAAAAAATCTGTTTAATTTACGGTAAAATACCGGCAGCTGTGGTTGCCAGAACTTCACCGTAAAAATTACAGTGAGTGGATTTTCTATTCTAAATTTAAATGTAAATATCAGCAAAAACTGTAATTTTTAGGGTTATTGTGTCATTCATTCACACACCATGGTATTTCTCCATACATTTTGCATGAAAATGTTATATTTTTACAGCAAAACTGTGTGTTTCTTCCACTTTATGGCAGAAAAAAGTAAAAGTTTTATGCTATTCTTTGATTTGATTTTGATTAATTAAAAGTGTCTAATATGGTGATATACAATTTTTTATTTTACGCCCTATTTCTGATGTATTTGACAGTGTTTTACTGTTATTTCTACAAAGATTTTTAACAGTGTGATCATAAATGTTTTCGGTGCTTAATTGTAATCAGTACAATAATAAATCAATAAAATTTGAATTTATGAGTAAAACGGTAAAATCATGAGAACTGTTTTAAATTGACTTGAAATTGAATTTTGTGTTTTTTTTGTTACATTTCTAGGTATTAAGATGACATTTCTGCTGTACCATTTATTTGTCTCCTGCTTAAATGTTGATAATTTCTGTCTTGTGATCAACTCAAATTCACTCTATTTAATCTTTTACTGACTATAGCATCTTTTCATTATTTTGATGGCATTGTTTTCTTTATTAGTTTTTATCTACTGTTAAAAAACACAACTTTTTTAACATTAGTTTTTCACATTATATTGATGGTTTTCATTCAAACTATCCTTGTAAGTCTGGCACCAGACTCCATTGCTATGGAGTGTTGTTATATAGAAATGTATAATAATTGTATATATATATATATATATATATACAATTAAGTAACACTACTACCTTATTCTCATATAATTTGTATACTATAAGAGATCTATCTGTCACTTTGACATTTTACAGACACTACTGTTGCTGCACACACTAGGGTGTATCCACACACACACACACACACACACACACACAGACACACACACACACACACACACACACAAAGACACAGACACAGAGACACACACACACACACACACACACACTCACACACACTCACACACACACACCTCTCTAAGCTCCTCATTAAGCAAATATAAGGTCACGCTGTAGGTGGGCTAAGATGTGTGTGTGTGTGTGTGTGTGTGTGTATGAGCCCTTCCACTTGTGTGATATTATTATTATGCTGTATATAACTGTGGCTAAGAACGTGGTACTGTAATATTAAAAAGAGATTATCTCTGCCCTGTTTGAGGATTTTCTCCAAAAGTAATTGTTGCATGAGCTGCTTGATCCACATTAACCGTCTGTGAGAAACAACAGGTGCTGCAGTTTGAGCTCACCGTAGGCCGACAATGCTGAAAATGTGGGGAGGTTACAAAATATACTATATGCACCATAGACTGTATAAATATTGTATGCACAAATACTGCACAGTGCAACAATAAAGACAGTATGCTACCCAGCTGATGAAAAATGATAAATGTGATAACAGTTTTCATGTGAAGCAGTATTACGTGTATTTTATGACTGTCTAGAGCAGGTGTTCCCAAACTTTGCCATGCCAAGGACCCCCATACAGTATTAGCCTCTGCTGGGGACCCCTATGCACCTTTACTTCCCGTCTCCCTAAATATTGGACACACTACATTCTGTATCTGCACTACATGTTTTATCTGTCAAGCTGAATAGTTCATTACACAAAACAAACTGAGAAGAAGTTATTGGAAATGGTTTGGAAAAGGGCAGGCACTTAAAAAATATATTTGGCATGTGATCAGATGACTGTCTAACTCAACTCTCAACTCAACTTTATTTGTAAAGCACTTTAAAACAACCACAGCCGCAACAAAGTGCTGTACAAAAACAAACAGAACAAGAGACAATAAAATAAATAAAACAGGAAATAAACACTAAAATAAATAGATTCATTGCTTTTTAAAAAACAATTTAAAAAACAATAAATAAAAGCAAGCCATAAAACACTAAAAACAAGAGCAGAGTATCATGCGTGGTTAAAAGCCAAGGAATAAAAATAGGTGTTAACATGAGTTTTAAGAATGGACAGTGAAGAGGCTTGTCTGATGTGCAGGTGTAGCTCTGTCCCCTCTGAGCTTCCGTTTAGACCTCGGTACCTCCAGGGAACCTGGTCTCACCGGAATCCGTGAAATAGCCACGGATTCGCTTAACTCAAAATCCGTGGAATAGCCACGGAATCACTCAAATATCCGTGAAACTGACACGGATTTCGCTACAATGCAAGTTAATGACAGTCATATCCCGTGGCTATTCCATGGATATTTGTTCCTATTGGTTTGTTCCAAGTCACGTGACTTTCAAGGTTCCGGCGGTCAGAACAAAAGACATGGCGGACAGTTCTCTCATTTTTAGTGAAAAAAATCAATATTTTGACTTAGTTTCTGCATAAAAATGGATTTTAATCACATTTCTAGCCAGAAATATATGTTTTGTTTTCTAAATATTCACTCAGTGAATGTACATAATCACTTTGTATGTTGGAATAGCCACGGGATATGACTGTCATTAACTTGCATTGTAGCGAAATCCGTGTCAATTTCATGGAAATTTGAGTGATTCCGTGGCTATTCCACGGATTTTGAGTTAAGCAAATCCGTGGCTATTTCACGGATTCCTGTGAGACCAGGTTGCTCCAGGAGCAGCAGACTAACTTCAACCAATCAGATCAATGAATCATATGACTGCAGCATGTACACTAAAGACTCAAATATACTTGCTTTTGACGACTCGTATGTAAACACATGACAGCAGCCTTGTGGATCATGCAGTGGACTGTTGGTTGTGCCCGTCCTTAGAAATTAACATGTTGCACCCGTAAGAAGCAACATGCTAGGAGCAGTGTAGAGTTGTGTGTATCAGTACATCCATGCATGACGGTAAACGATGGAAAAACAGAGTAGGGATGGTGCTTATTGCGTGTTTTGTCCACCAGTCATCAGACACCCGAGCTGGTTAGCAATTTTGTCAATCGCCTTTTGCCTTTTTTCACGACGCTTTGATCTGAGAACTAACATAACTTACTTGAATGTCACCATGTTTGTTTACATCACACAATGCATGTTTAGAAGCTCAACTTTTGTGTTTTATTAAAGCTCATACACTGTAATAAATTATTCTGTAGTCATTTCATTTCACTTAATATATTTGATAAAATGTATTAAATATAAATGCTTCCTTGATTTTGAGGCAGTTGTTTAAGTAACTTTAATATAAAAATGTTTGAGATAGAATCTACTTATTCTGATCACATTAAATATAATCTTTATGTGTGTGTAATTCTAAATCAAGAGAATTTTGAATGAATCCAACACAATAGAATTAGTCCGTTTTTAATTGAGAGGCACTTCCTGTTAAGTTGTTATTAACTCAACTTGTAACGTAGTTAGATTTAATTAATAATATTGCGTGCAATCTGTTGCCTCAATTTTATTGAGTAGCTATTATTTATCTTTTTTTACAGTGTACGTGGTATGATTTATGTGGTTCTCCCTCTATGAGGAATCCTCAACATTAACATTTACATTCACATGGTTCAAAAGCAGGAATATTTCAGGCTTAAACTCTTCAGGAGCCACAATTGTTGTTTTAAAAGCAAAGTCACCTCTATGTGTCATAACACACACTGAAAACATCCTGAAGTTGCCAATAGCTTTTGGAGGGATATGGAAAACTTCATACTTGATAAGACTGGACAACTCATCATTTTTTAAACTAAAGATATTATCTCAAAAATATGAGTCTAATGACAAAACAGTATGCTTTATAACAAATCTTATGCTTCTGATGGGAAAGTTTCACGTCCACAAGGTGAAGTTTTTTATATCGAAACTTTAGAGTTGATGTCAAATAAAAAATGTGAACGCACTCTCATACACTTTAAAAACGTATTTTCAGAAGCCCCAGAATAATATAAAGAGAAGCACCTTATACCCTATGTGCCTTATTATGTTATTTTTTTTTTTATATATACTGTATTTAATTTACTGTAACTGACATTTTGCTTTGTATGTCTTGTTTATATACTGAATGCCTGTATTTCTTTCAATGTTAAATAAAGATCTGAAAGAAAAAAAGGATTTCTCAGCAACGCGTCATTCTCATGTTAACATGTAATATAGCGAGGATCCGTCCAGCTGCCGTGCAAGGTAACTTAATGCTGGCACAGTAACATCATAAGGGTTATAATTTCTGTGCATTCTGGGCTGGATTATGATACATGAGTGGTTTGAAAAGTTTCCATGGATGTTTTGAATCTTGTCTCTGCTGGAAGTCCTCATTTCTTTAAAACAAAGTTAACCACAGCCTCATTATTGGAGCAAACTACAAAGCAGCACTCAAAGCAGCACTTTCAATTAAGATTATAATTTATAGCTTCTATTTACGTAGAGTATTTAAAAAGGAATCACTGCTTGGTACGTGTAAGGTGTTGCAATGTGAAGAGATGTTGGAGTTGGTAATGTCATCGGTCAGAAATGTGCTTTTTTAGAGAAAAAATGTGGAAACTCAGGCCAAGTTCAAAAAGGTTGCACCCCCCACCCTCCTGCAAGAACGTGTGTTACACAGAGAGAGAGAGAGAGAGAGAGAGAGAGAGAGAGAGAGAGAGAGAGAGAGAGAAAGAGAGAAAGAGAGAGGACAGGGTAATCTCAACCTCTGTGACATAAGGTAGAATAATGTATGATCATTTAAAACCATTTTTCCATTTTCCAGTAAAACAGACAAGAAGCTGTTTTATTTTGACCGATGTTTAATGTGCATCTGCAGAGCTCAGGATACTGTATCTGTCAAGTCATACACACACACACACACAGACACACACACACACACAGAGACACACACACACACACACACACGTCTGTAATCATATGTTTTTGCTGGCTTAAACAGAGCCCCAGACACTGACAAAGACCCAATTACACACCCCTACACGGACACATCACTGTGTGTGTGTGTGTGTGTGTGTGTGTGTGTGTGTGTGTGTGTGTGTGTGTGTGTGTGTGTGTGTGTGTGTGTTTCTCTACAGATAAAGATAGGCAAAGTTTTTTCAAGCATAAACGCAGTTTAAAAAAAAAACAGATGGCAGAGCAGCGAGGCGAACAACTGGACATCTGAAATAACCTGAGAATAAAGGCCAGATTGATCATACACAAATCCAATTACCAGGGAAATGCTGTTAGGCTGCCTTCAGGTCCCCAGGAGAACCATTTATCTTTTTAGTTTTAGACATAAGTCACCACTGTGTCTTGTATAAAAAGCACACAACACCAAAAGAAAGCGCCGGCAGTGGAGAGCGCACAAAAATATGATACTGAAATCTCAGTAAACCTGTAACTACTTGGGTAAAAACCAAGAATAAGGTAAAAACAAAACACAAGATTATTTCTAATATTAAGGGTTTTTTAAGGTTAATTACAAGTCTCTGTTTTTGTTACAACATACTGTACCTTAACTTAAAATTTAGATAATTATAATATCCAGTAAAAAGAACTGTGACTTCAAAAGAGTCCACACTTAAAAAGCACTCCACCACATTAAGTGAAGGAGATAACAAGCAAAGAAATGTTTGGTATGAGACAAAATAACATAATATCATATGACACGCACAAACACGCACAGAGCTGATGCAAACCTCCTAATTACATTACTGTGACACTGAGATTCCTCTCCAGCAGGTCATGGGTTTGGCCAGACTTTGTGACGAGACACGATCACGGCTCGGTTTAACCATCAGGGTGTCCTGGGCGGCCACCCAGCGGCTCAGCAGGCAGCAGACTCTTACATGAACAAAGGTCAAATGAAAGATGGATGACAGATAAATTAGATAAACGTAATCTTTTGGATGGTGGATAGTTGAGTTGGACTGCATAGCTTCACTCATTTGAGGAATAATGTGATTGATAATGTGAACATTGATTTTTTTTTTTATTACTAAGAGTAATTTTGCTTTGTAGACAGACTACAATTAATAAATCAGGTTTTAATTCTGACACAGTCGATTCATTTTCAAGACAAGAAGCGTTAAAAAAAAAGTTTGTCTAAGAGGCTTTAACCAATATTTCTACATTACATTACATTACATTACATGTCATTTAGCAGACGCTTTTGTCCAAAGTGACTTACAATAAGTGCATTCAACCTGATGGAACTAGACATAGGCCACAGGAATCAAGTAAGTTAACATTAACAGCGTATCACATAATGTGACGATTCTCAATCATCTAGATTCTAGATTGTGGACATTTCATTTCATTTCATTTATTTGTTTATTTAACAGGGACAGTGCATGGCTCTCAGCCGTACCAGAATTAGCTAAGAGCTAAATTTCATCTGTAGTCCCTGGGCAGGAACAAATAACATAAATCTAACACAAACAAATAAGCCTTTCAAACAGCAACAACAAAGTTTCACACTCACACAGTAAAGTCACAGTATTAAGACACAACACGAAAAATACAACACTTTGCACTATTGCAAAATAGTGAACTAATGTTTGAGTTTATAGTTGGTGGGTGCATGATTGAGTGGATTTAAGCCATGATTTTATTTTAGATTTAAAACCAACGAATGTGCTTATTGCTCTGGTCTCATTTGGTACCGAGTTCCAATAATTAGTGGCTCTTATAGAAAATAGAGATTGGCTGAATAGAATAGAACATCATTCCCATTTAATTTAACATTTGTATGTGCCATTGCAAAGAACTGTGACCATTGTAGGGGTTTAACTTCCATATAAACTAAACCGAACCACGATTGCCTTGAAGTCACCATCATTCGGTATGAGCTGGCGTTTGGCTGGAGCGGCTGGTCAGTCATCAGCTCTGTTGCTGCTGGATCTGTCTGCCTTTGACATTGTTAACTAAATCCTCCTCTCTACACACATCTCAGGATCTGTCCTCCACTGGGTCATGTCCTACCCCACAGGGAGATCTTTTAAAGGGAAGGGGGAAGTGTCCAAACAGCACATCTTATCCACAGGGATACCTCAAGGGTCAGTGCTAGGCCCACTTCTCTTTTCAATATACACCACATCACTTGGCGCAATCATCCGCAATCATGGTTTCTCATACCACTGTTACGCTGATGATACCCAGCTATTCCTGTCTTTCACGCCTCACAGTCTCAGCTCGTGTCTCTGCATGGATGACAGAACACCACCTTCAGCTCAACCTTTCTAAGACTGAGCTTCGTGTCATCCGACCTGGTCCGCTTTATATTAGCCAATTAATATTGAGCTCGATCAACATTCTGCACGAAACTTGGGTGTCATGATTGATGACCAACTGTCCTTTAACCCTTAATAGGGCACTCATTGAAATACTTGCAAATTACAAATTTCAACCCTTGAGAATATTGGAGGATATTACATACAGCCGGAATGTGGAAAAAAAAAACATACGGACCCGGGGGAGGGGGGTAATATTTTGAGAAAAAAGTTTACGAGGTTAAAGTGGCAAATTTACGAGAGAAAAAATGTGCAGATTTATGAGATTTAAAGTGGTGAATATGCGAGAAAAAAGTTGTTTTTTCACACTTTTTTCTTGTAAATCTGCAACTTTTTTCATGCAGATTTGCCACTTTAAATATCTTAAATCTGTGACTTGTTTTCTTGTAGATTTGCCACTTTAATCTAGTCAATTTTCAACTTTTTTCTCGAAATATTGATGATATCCACTGAAGTTACCAAATATAGTTCTTCGCCTGATAAAGGGTTAAGGTTCATGTGGCCACAATTGCCCGATTAAGTCAATTTTCCCTTTACAACAACATAATTTCCTACCTAACCAAACATACAACACAACTCCTAGTACAGGCCCTTGTGATATCACAGCAACTGGCACAGCTCACTTGTGTTGTATGAACTCTCAAATGTACATTGCTTTGGATAAAAAAAGACTCCAATTGTAAAATTGAGGTTGACGGATTTTGTATGAGAGGTAAACGTCTGGAAGAACCTAAAGTAAGTCCAGTTCTCCTTGATTTAGCAGCGCTAATTAACTGTACATGCAGTGCTGTGCGACTGTGACCAAAGCTGGGTTTCTACAATAACAGAAACAGGTGAAAAGAGTGTGACTGTAAAGAGAAAGAGGCTCTTCTTCAGCCAATAATGGGTGTATGAGAATGATTTTGCTGCTATAAATACCACCAGGAAAAGCTAGGTGACATAAAAGCAGCCAGACATTTAATAATTGAGCAATGCGTGGCAGGTGGGCGGAGTGACGGCGGTGCTGACTCATGGCTTCTGTGGCTCCGGAACAATGACGCTCCAAAACAAACAGTCGGCTCTCGCAGCGGCCGCAGAGTTTGTGCTGAGGCGGGAATCCTGAAGACGACTTCGGAAGCTCCGTGGCAGGAGCACTCTGCTCGGGAAAATCCTGTTTAATATAATATGAGTAAGACTGTCCTCTCGCTCACACACACACACACACACACCACGCAGCCTCAGTGTCAAACACACACACACACACACACACATTGCTCTAGTTTCCTTCCTACTGAGGGATGGGGGGAAGGGGTGAACAGTAGCTGCAGCTTACTGTCACGACATGGTGGGTTTCACTCTTTGACGGAAAAACTCAAAAACACACGTACTATATATGCATGGGCGCACACACATTGAGCTGTTTAAAACACACCAGATGCACTGATAGAATACAAGTTCAGCTTATATCAAACTAAAATGCCACCTGAATCCCCCCAAAAGACCCAAAAACTGGTTAAGCCTCGTTTCTTTGAAGAGTTCCTTCAATCGTTTCTGTTTTAAAATCATCTAAAGCCCACACACAATATATCTCGGAGCCATTAACTTTTGTGAATGGACATCAGATCTCACCCACAAGAACCAAAAAACTCTATATAAAGTACAAACAATCTTATTGTGTAGAATCTAAATGGACTTTTGACTTGCTTTATGACTTATTATGTTGCATTCAGACTACTTCAAAGCAAATTGATCGACTATAAAGGCTTCAGTTGATGCAAACAGACACGGATTCACTCTTGAACTGAGGTAAAGATTTGTTCATACAAGTTGGACATGATTTACAATTTGCACTTCATTCTTAAGTTGTGTGATCTGGAGAGAAAGGTCCCAGAAAAGAAATGGAGTTCCTGGTAAATTTTGAGATCAATGACAGTCTGAGCTGTCATGGAAACACCTACATGGACTTTTGGATGTTTTTATGGGTCTGCTTCTACAAGCTAGTAGCAGAGACCCAACCAAGGATCTCAGGTGTGTGTCAGTGTGTTTGGGTCTCTTTGGCTCTGTACAGGTCGAATCCTTTTGGACCAGTACTAGCTCTTATCTGGACCTTTTTGGATAAGGTCTCTGTTATGGAAATCAATATATGCAGTTTATATCATTAGGGATGTTCCTAGAACTGATACTTCAGTACCAAGTTGATGCCTGAATTCTGAAAACCCAAAGCAAAACGAGAGTTACGGATGCAAGGTGTGAGAAAATCCTTGCACTGTTTATTTGGCTGCCATGACCATTTATTTGAGTTCAGTGGAAAGACAGCTTCATAAAATACTGAGGCAGCTGTGGCAATCATTTCAAATGTATCTATAACGAAAGCACTAATTCAATCTTTTACAACATACTTTTGCACAGTTTGCACAAACCAAAAGATGGTGCAGTGCAAAGTTTTTGACACACAAACAATCAAACGTATCAATGTAACATATATATATATTTTTATTTAAATGCTCTTCTTCTTCTTCTTGTTCTTCTTTTCTATTCTTTTCAGTTAGCAGACAGTTAGCTCTTAAAGTTATGTACTTACTTGATTCCTGTGGTCTATGTCTAGTACCTTCAGGTTGAATGCACTTATTGTAAGTCGCTTTGGACAAAAGCGTCTGCTAAATGACATGTAATGTAATAATGTAATGTGCTTTGAAACGTAAGGAAGCGCTTAGAGTGGAGCGCCCCAGACCCAAAGAAAAGGTTGGAGCAAAAATGTTTAGATACAAATCACTATTACGTAATTTAATGAGTTCTTGGAAACAGCTTAATTGCCAACATATGATTTTTCTCCCCACACCTGTTTGAAAAAACAGTGATGTCATGTACAGCAACTGTATCTAAAGTCACTTCATTAATACTCCGCAGTCTGCCTTTATCTGAACCCCGAAATGAGCTTCAGCCAACATGAACCACTTCAAGAGCACGCTAGAGATGGTCCCTTAAGTGGAAGGTCCTGGTTCAAGCTCCACATGGAAACTGTGATGTAACTGTTTATGTTACTTAAGGGCTCATAAACAAGACATTAAATCAGTGTCAGCTCTTTTACCTGCTTTCCTATCCTCGTGTGGAAACAGAAAGGAATTCCTCACTCCAGGATTTGGGTAAAATGAACTGCAGTAAAGCTGTATCACTGCTGTTGTTTCTGCAGGATTCTCCTCTACACTGTAAAAAATAATCTGTTTAATTAACGGTAAAATACCGGCAGCTGTGGTTGCCAGAACTTCACCGTAAAAATTACAGTGAGTGGGTTTTCTATTCTAAATTTAAATGTAAATATCAGCAAAAACTGTAATTTAGTCTGAATAATCCTGTTATTTTTAGGGTAATTGTGTCATTCATTCATACATCATGGTATTTCCCCATAAATTTTGCATGAAAATGTTATATTTTAAAGCAAAACTGTGTTTATTCCATTTTATGACAAAAAAAAAAAGTATACGTTTTGTGCTATTCTTTGATTTACGGTAATTAAAAGTGTCTAGTACAGTGATATACAATTTTTCATTTTATGCCCTATTTCTGATGTATTTGACAGTGTATTACTGTTATTTCTACAAACCTTTTTTACAGTGTATTTAAAAATGTCTTTGAACTCATAATGCATTTATTGTTGTTTTCTGTTTTGTTTTGTTCCCACCCTTGTTGCAGCTTGAACTCTTATTGTAATTGCTGTACTGTAACGTGAGTTCAGAGACGTACGCCCATGAGAAAGTGTACATTATGTTTTGTACGATACTGCTGCACACTCCAGTGATACACTGCTATTGTATTTGAAGAACAGGCAGTCGGTCTCCTGGGTCACTCCTGAAGAAATGACCCACAGCTTCACTCGGACATCGTGGTTTGTTTAGCTTTCACTCCGTTTGTGTGAGCATTTTATGAGAACAGTGATTTGGAAGGAAGCATGAATGACTCTTGAGTGAGCGTAGGAGCTTGTGCACGTCCGTACGAGTGTGTGCGTGCGTGCGTGTGTGTGTGTCATCTCCAGCTGAGTAGCAGGATGCAGACAACCAGGAAGAGATAAGCGCGGGTGAATGGAGGGAGCTCTGCGTGTGTGTGTATCGAGTGTGTGTGCATGTGTGTGTGTGTGTTCGCGTAGGGAAATCACTTCACAAAGGCCTGGAAGTGTGTGTTCTCCTGTCTACCAGCGCGGGACTCGGAGGAGATAAGCAGACAGCCAAATATTCCCCTTGTGTTTTCCCAGCAAAAACAGGAGGCGGAATACCAACCACTCAGACCGATGCCACAGGGTCAGGCCTGGAATGAGCTGCGCTTCCACTTCTTACAAGCTGCACACACGCAGAAACACAACGCTGACAACTCTCTACACACTAGGGGTGCAACTAACAATTGTCTTCATTATCGTTGATTAATTCTTCAATTTATGAATGGATGTGTATGTGCAAAAAAGAACTGTAACTTGGTGAATTTACATGCATGTATACATGTGTAGATTCCCACTGGTGCATTTGTGTGTGCATATCTTAGATGTTAGAGGTTAATGCATGTGTATGTAGATGCTGTATATTATGTTTATTAACCCAAAAACTGGTTAAGCCTCGTTTCTTTGAAGAGTTCCTTCAATCGTTTCTGTTTTAAAATCATCTAAAGCCCACACACAATATATCTCGGAGCCATTAACTTTTGTGAATGGACATCAGATCTCACCCACAAGAGCCAAAAAACTATATAAAATGTACAAACAATCATATTGTGTAGAATCTAAATGGACTTTTGACTTGCTTTATGACTTATTATGTTGCATTCAGACTACTTCAAAGCAAATTGATCAACGATAAATGCTTCAGTTGACGCAAACAGACACGGATTCACTCTTGAACTGAGGTAAAGATTTGTTCATACGAGTTGGACATGATTTACAATTTGCACTTCATTTTTAAGTTGTGTGATCTGGAGAAAGGACCCAGAAAAGAAATGGAGTTCCTGGTAAATTTTGAGATCAATGACAGTCTGAGCTGTCATAGAAACACCTACATGACAGAAACACAAAGCTGACAACTCTCTACACACTAGGGGTGCAACTAACAATTGTCTTCATTAGCGTTGATTAATTCTTCAATTTATGAATGGGTGTGCATGTGCAAAAAAGACACTGTAACTTGGTGAATTTACATGCATGTATACATGTGTAGACTCCCACTGGTGCATTTGTGTGTGCATATCTTAGATGTTAGAGGTTAATGCATGTGTATGTAGATGTTGGGAAGATAAACTTGCTGTATATTATGTTTATTATTATTTATTTTCCTTTGAGGGTGGGGTGGTGGGAGATGTGGTTGTGTCAACGGAAGATGAGCATAAAATGATTTCATTTGTATTTACAGTATCATGTTTACAGTTATTCAATATACTGTATGTATCTAGTGAACTGTGCATCTATACATTGTCATGAGAATATATTAATAGAAAAAATAGAGAAATAATTCCAAAAAGATAAAAATAGTTGTTGCGCAGCAAGGTCTCAGAGCCGATTTGCAATTATTTTGTTAAACAAATCGTATAAAAACCGAGATATTTATTCGACAATATTATAAAACAGAGAGAAATAAGCCAACCCTCACATGTGTGACTGCTCTGCATTTTTGCTTTATATAACTTCCTTAAACAAAAAACAAAATTGCATATAAAAATGGTAGTTGATTCATTGTCTTGGTTCCAAAGTCGAGAATTAACTTTGGACCTCAACTTTTAGGTCGACCTGAATGAAAAGTTTTCAGTGCAGATGTGTTTAAACATCTTGAGTTCCACTGGAATAAAGAAACATCTCGCATAGGGACGAAAGCTCCTAACAGCGTTGTCACAGCGACCTTGAGGTAAGATTATTTTGTCGACTGAGTTATTTTTTTGCAGTCTATTAATCGTGTTTAGATCCACAATGATTATTTAATCAGTGAGCAGATTAACAGAAGAATAATTGCTGACTATTTTAAAAATCGATTAATCATTATAGTACTGAAATATGTATATTTTCTCTGTTTTATATCATAAGAAACTGGATATCATTGTGTTTTGCACTGAGGAAACAAGACGTTTAAAGACATCACATTGAACTTTGAGAGTTAGGTACAATTATTTACCTTTCAACTGATTAATAGTCAAATAATCAAGCCATTTCAGCACAACTAATAAATGAATGCAAGCTTGTCATAACATAATAGAATATAATAGGACGATGACTGAATAAGATGAATGATGATGAAGTGAATGTCAGGTAAATCCTGCAAAATCAGAGGCGGAGTGAATGCAAAAGTTTATCTAAGGATGTGAAAAGATGTAGATTTGATCTGGGTGGTGATAACTGCCATGAGGACTTAATGTGAAAATGTATCAACTTGAGCAAAACATTTCAGGCGATCCTGAGGTGCATGACAAATGATTGCTGTACAGAGACAGGAAAAAAATGGAGCGTTTGAATTAAAATTTTGCAATCTGTCATACATACATGAGCATGCTGTTAGATAGCTGCAGAATATGCCCATACTGTCCCTGGGCTGTTTTTAGAAACAAGGACTGCACTTCAGCATTTAAATGGGCATAAATAAAACAAGCCCAATGTTTCATGTTTGTATTTAATTTAAAAATAACATGCATACCATGTAAATATAAATGTGATGTTAAGACAGAGATTCCTGATGATAAAATAACATTTAAAAATGTAAGTATTCAATCAAACATGCATACATAGGAAAAAAAACAGAAGCAGGTATCACTTATGGAGAGTTTTAGTGGAAACGGGTACCCCGTGTGTGCCACTGCTGTGAGAAATCTAAGCATGTAAGTATGAATAGATTCTTTATATACACTGATATTTCCAGCAAATAAAAACATTGCCTGTGTTTTCTCACCCAGTTATTTTAACCTACAAGAGTCACTCAGTTGCTCAAACATATCTAGACTGACTGTCTCCCTGTAACCTGCTGGGCTCCAGTCCAAACACACACACACACACACACACACAAGTCAGGTCTCGGCATAACTAAAAACCACAAAGTCATGGGATTGCAGTATCAACATAAAATCACTCACACAGAGATCAGTGTAACGTGCACATGAAAACACACACAGATAAACACACACACACACACACACTGGCCAGTGTCCAGGGTTGTCAGGTTTGTGTATTTGGTATGTGAGGAATGTGTGTCGGTCAGCGTGTGGACACTCAGTGTTCTGGGTGGAGTTCTTATCAGTCCAACATGTCGTCACAGACAACATTAAGGCCTTAAAAGCCATTAAAAACACATGTGAACATAACATTAATACGTGTAGACGCACACATCTGCACAGCCAGACGGGTGAACGGCAACATCTCTCTTGCAACAAAAGAGGAGAGGTTCAGATTCCTCCACCTGCTCTGGAGGAATGATGCTGATACTGTAGGAGGATAATCCTTACTGGTATTGAGCTTTGCTGCATGCTCTGGACGAAGAGTGGGGATTGTAAAAAGAGTATCCTTTACATTGAAAGAAGTCTCACACATCTGTACACCAAAACAAAAACAACATGAGTGCAGGATGAAGGCGGATTATAAGATGGAAATTGTGCTTCAGTGCTTTACTGCTCAGGTTGTTAGTCTTGTTTGTGTATTATTTGATATTTTCTACATCTGGAAATCAAAACACTTGGTTGTGTTGTTGAGCTATGTGTTTAGGCAAAGTTATATGACTGCTTATTGTTGTATATATTTGTTAAAAGAAAAAGGGCATAGATAAAAATGCAAATAAATCATTCAGGTGGTGGTCAAAGATGCCCTGCCAGTATCATCACTGAAACTCAAAGCATCACTTCAAATCTATGTATATATCGATTTAATGATCAATGATCCATCATCAATGACGCAAAGTTAAAACATTGATACATATCATCATCTTTAAGACACGCTCTTATTTTGAATTTCCCACTTTATATTCACTCTTTTTATTTAAAAAAAATATTTAAAAGAATAGTTTTGGGTTGTTTTTTTATGTCAGGAAGAACACAGTAATGAAATAGTCAAATTATGTTTTAGGTTTTTTTTGTGAATTCATTTAAATGTAACTGATGTGTTAAATAGGCATATGATATCGTCTCACATCTATCGCAGGACCTTGAATTGATTTAAATCAAAATCATCGCAGACATTGTAATTAGAAAATATTGTATTGCTATCCAAAGAGTGGGTTTATTGTATTGTGATTTGTGATTGACAGACCTAAAGACCACAATATGGGGTTGACATATATATAATATATGTAGTCAGACAGAAAGAAGGAAACACAGAATGCTTAGTTTAAAACAGGGACTGCATAAAATGTTAAGTGAATCTCCAGCTTTGTGTCGAAAAGATGAGTTCATTTGGGTGGAGCAGCACAAAAAGACACTCACACCTATAAAAGAGCTATAATACACTGAGTGAAAAACGTATGTACTGACTTGCCGTTAAATCTGTCACAACAATTTGTTGATTGAGAAATTAATTTGTATAAATGTGCCTTCTTTCATTATATACACGCGTGTCTTATGAGACCAAACACAGTTTTACTGTTGTTCCACAGCAGCTCCCAGACAGTCATTAAAGGTCCAACAAAAATTTTATCAGCGTGTGTGTGTGTGTGTGTGTGTGTGTGAGAGAGAGAGAGAGAGAGAGAGAGAGAGAGAGAGAGAGAGCGCGAGCATCAGCGCCTGTTGTGGTACAGTTGAGTCCAGCTGTTTCTCATCTTCGTTGATGGTTGATTTAACATCTGGACGCACGCGCAAACACACACGGACACGCACGTGCACGCGCATGCACAGCATTTCCATATACTGTATGCACCGACATCTGCCACAATCGGGACCAAAACTCTACCTACAGGTGATGCACGCGCTGAACGTGTGCGCGTGCATTTCAGGAGGCTTAGCGGGACCGTCACCGGGCTGCACGTGGCGCCACCGAGAGATCATCGGTTATGAATCGTAGGGGGGGGGAAGGGGGCATCTGGACCAGTGCACGCACGCACACACACACACACACACACACGCACGCACGCTGTCATCTCTCGTACACTCATACACGTGCCACCTCAAAGCCAGCGCGCCCCAGGGGTTGGATCACCGCGAACACCAGATGCGTAAAAACACTTATTTTCAATGTTGTTTAAAAAATAAAATAAAACCGGACTCACCAGCTTTGCACGGGTCTTTGTAGTCAATGGTCTCCGCTCTCTCCTCTTCATAATAATCATAGTCTGGCTCCTCGTAGTCGAAACAGTTACAAATAGTCACTTTGCCCCAGAAAGTCAAGCCGGCAAGCACCAGCGTGATCCAGCGCATCTTAGCGGCCAGTGCCGAGGGCACTCGGTCCATCTGAAGACTGAAATACACGAAGAAAGACCTCTCTGCTCGTCTCCGCTGCTGTTAGGAGAAGGTCAATCCCCTCCCCAAAGAAAGCATCGGTGGCAGGAATCTAACGGGTCATTGTGAAGCTCGCTCTCCTCTCCGTCAGTCCGGCTGTGGATACTGTAGGCTGCTGTAAGTTACTCTGCCCGGCTCTCCTCCATGGTAAAAGTACACTGAGGTGTCTGTCCCGGTGTCTCTTGGTCAGCAAAGTGTCCGCTGAGGAGCTCCGCTCTCCTCCGCTGTGGCTTCGCAGGTGAGGCTGCTGTGGGGGAAAAACGAGAGAAAGACGCGGTGAGTGGGTCAGGAGTGGATGATCTCTGAGCGCAAAGACGCACGAAGACGCGGCGAAGCTGCTGCTGCTGCTGCTGCTGCTCACACAAGAAACATCCGCCTCGCATATGACTGTCTCACACTCTCTCGCGTAGTGCTATCCCTCTCCTCACTCTCTCCCCCTCTCTCTCTCTCCTGTGTCCGGTAGTGGTACTGTCTCTCTCAACCCGAGTCACACACACACACACACACACACACACACACACACACACACACACGACTAAATACCTGCACTGTTCGACCCAAGTGGTGCAGAACCAAAACTTTCTTTGTCTTCTTTTGTCTCTATTCACTGAGCATTTGCTGCCGTTTTCATGTGCAAAGTCCCTCTCTGTCTCTCTTTGTCTCTGTCTCTGTCTCTCTCTCTCTCTCACACACACACACACACACACACACACACACATGCACGCACACATGCACGCACGCACGCGCAACTACGCACAAACGCACGCAAACGAAACAGAAAAGGTGCATAACTCGCTGTAATAAATAAACTTCAGGGGCTTCAGCGGAGGAAGCGCGCACTGATCTTTACCGGTTATTGAACCTTTTACTCACACGGATCCGTAAAATAGCCTACAGTTAACTTACAGTGAAAACCGGTAGCGGTAAAAGTAACACGGCGGCTACAAATTGGCCTGTGGGTTTTAGTATCCATCACCCCTTAGACCCGACGCATAATGGGTGTTATCTGGTTATTTAGACGCAGGTGCCAAGTAGGTGACAGCCAAACCATAAATGCCCAGAGGTAGTAGGCTGTAGGCTGCGTTTATGATCATGACAAGTCTGCCCTTATACTTCTTCTCGTCTTCTCAAGTTCCTAGAAACAACCAAATGAAAAAAGAAGGATCTAAGATTAGATTAATTGCAGTTAAAACAATTAATTAAGATTAATCGGGCTTTGCGCGTAAAAAGAGGCGCGCCTCAGCACGTTGAACACCAGCTGTCTTTACTGTACAGTAACATGGCAGTGTAACGTAGTAAAGAAATAGAGCCTGTGTCACTCGGAGGGGGATTATTATGAAGCAAAACACTACTTATATTTTACAAAATGTTTGGGAAATTATCTTTAATCAGTGAAACGACGAGATTCCTTATTTATTTAATTAGTGAACGTGTTTTCAGTTCAATTGTGCCAAATAATGAATAGATAGATAGATAGATAGATAGATAGATAGATAGATAGATATACAGACAGACAGACAGGCTTACAGTTACAGTTACATCAGTCTGTCATTCAGCTATGATGTCCTCTCTAATCTGTCATAAACGCTAACCTTCCCAGCAGTAGGTCGGTCAACAGCAGATGAACCGAGTTCAAGCGGGTTCACCATTCTCCACTGCATCCCTGACACACACAAGGCCACTGAATGAACCTCCACTTTGTGTTTGTGCGTAAAAAAAAAAATTCAGAGAAAAGATCATCTACCACCAGTTAAACCACCACCTGGCGTCTATTCCTTAAATTTTGCACGGACTGTAAAGTTGTCAACAACCACCCCATAATCTCCCAAGTGCAACCTCCACGCACACACATAAGCAGTAAAAATAAAACAGCAGCAGTTGTTGACAGACAGTGCAGCCTGTGAACACCTTGCCAAGGTAAATCCTCCTGAGACGAGTTCAACCTGCGTCTCCACAGCTTACCTGCTGCGTTTACCTGCCCGGGGTGAGTCGGTTTGCTGCGGCGTCACGAAGCGACCCATCATGCTCTGAAGTGCGGGAGTCAGATCTCAGGAGTCTCAGGGGGCCTCCGATGTCACTCGGTACCGGCGGTTCCGAACGTGCCCGTCTCCCCCCATTTATTACCGGGAGATTACCGGAGCGCTGTCTCTGCTGCTCCCGACTAATCCTGCCCTCGGGGAGAGGTAGCGGCGCGCTGACGTCACTCTATCAATCCAGCCGCAAGCTGTCCACTACACACGCCCCGAGGCATGCACACAAATCCCCTGGAGGCTGCACACACACACACACACACACACACACACACACACACACACGGAGTTAAGTTAGTGTAGGTCAACACACTCCTTCTTTTTGTCCCAAAAATAGGTGACAACCTGAAGCTTCATATTACAAGAGGAATTATTGACCTTATTGGAATAAAAAACTTACTTGATTCCTATGGTCTACTTACTTGATTCCTATGGTCTATGTCTAGTACCATCAGTTTGAATGCACTTATTGTAAGTTGCTTTGGACAAAAGCGTCTGCTAAATGACATGTAATGTAATGTAAATGTAAAAAAAAAGGATGCATCACTACTTTTCATTACAGAAAAAGAAGATTTAAATTGTTTCTTCAGATTAGATTAGATTTTATTTGTCATTGCACAGAATATACAACGAAATTCAATGCACTCGTGTAAAATAACAAGATACATTCTTATCATCTCATCTCAATAAATAGTGAATAGAAAAGATACATTCTCATCATCTCAGCACTTAGTATATTCATGTCATTCATTCACTGTACCATCAACTTAGTGCCATTGTATGCATTAAAACAGTAGTGTAAATATATAAATATATAAAGTGCAGAGCATTGTGTTAGGTGTGGATGTCCCTGACTCATACAACTATCTTTAAAGATCATATTGATGTGAAATTGAGTTGGTCAGAAAATGTTAACGCCAAGTAGGACTGTACTTAGTACTTACTTGTACAGCCCTGTTTCCAAAATAGAAGTTGGCTTATCCTTTGTGACATATATTCATTTAAAAACTGTACAAAGATAATTTCATTAACCTCTTAAAAGACACCTGCCAACCAGTAGGTAAGGGCTGTGCTAGGAATAGGGTTAGACCTCACTTAGAACTTGTTCTTTGAACTGATGTAGTTTCGGTGAGTCCCTGCCACAGAGGCTGCAGGTATGACTCCAACCTGTGGCCCTTTGCTGTATGCCATCCCCTCTATCTGCCCTCCATCCTATCCACCAAATTAAGGCAAAATCCTAAATATATAATCTTTTATATAGTCAAGATACTGCTGATTGCGACCAAGAAGACAATAACAAGGAACTGGTACAAGACTGAATCTCCTACCATAGAACAATGGCTAGGGATTGTAAGAGAAATATACTGTATGGAAAAAATTACCTATACCAACTTCGACTGAAGGAAGATGTTTCTATTTCAAAGTGGAAAAAATGGGTGTTGTATGACATAACGAAAGACATGTGAACGGTAAACTGTATGAATCTGATTTTGTAGAATATGGATACCCGCAGCCATGAATGTTGATACTGTTTTATTCATGTTAAGTGTTTTTTCTTTTGTTGTGTATGTCTCTTGTGTACATGGGGAAAAAAAAAACCTAATAAACATTACAGTTTAAAAAAAATAAATATATAATCTTAAGAAAAAGAAGGCCTCAGACACCCTTTTAGAGAACAACATCATTTGTCAGTGCCTTATAAAAGTATGTTTTGTGGACAGTGCCTGGCTTTTTGTTTTTGTAGGTTGGAGTAGTACATTTACAGCGATAAATGATAAGAACAGGTTTAGCAAAAAAAAAGGTTGGTTTTGTGTTTGGTTCAACTCCTGGTTGATAAGAAAATGTTTTGGAGAAGAGTTCAAACTATTGTTCAAGGTGCTGTACAACATTCAGAACATTAATATAGCATATATTTTGCTATGTAAAGATATCAAAGCTATAGTGGCATAGTGGCGTCCTGAGCACAGGATGAAGAGTTGTAATCTGAGCTTTTCTGTGCTTTGTGTTGGTTGCCGGTCCAGTTGCGTATGCATGATTTGTGTTGTGTTGAGTGACCATTTACAGATAATGAGGCTTCACAGAAAGATTTAGAAGGTCTTACATGCCTGTTTCCTAACATACTTGTTGCATTCTTGACATCATTTCAAAGGTTTCATTTCATGTTAATAGTCAATTGAATTGGTACTATTTTGAGGTGTATCACATATGGTTTATTACTGATCAACTGTATGAAACACACACTCTTCACAGTGCTATAACTTCTGACATGTAATGATGCATTACATGTCTTACTTCTGTCTCCTTGTGCATGTGCAACTGAACACTTTTTCCTTCTGGAGATAAACCAAATCAACTCAAACTTGGAGGCATTGGGGCACAACTTTGTGTGTGTGTGTGTGTGTGTGTGTGTGTGTGTGTGTGTGTGTGTTCTTGTACTTCCTACATAGTGAGGACCGGAGCACATTTTTAACCAACAGAGTAAGGACATAAGGGCATTTTGGCCGGTGCTCACTTCTTTTCTTCTTTTTTTGGATTCAAGACTTTGTTTTAAGGGTTAAAGGTTACAAAAAAATGATAATTACCTGAAACTGTATTGTGTGGTTACAAAACTAACTAAAATTATAGTGAAAATGTCCTTCGTTTTCATCTTTGTCAATTTTTTTCATACATAATGAAGATGGATAAGACAAAGGAAATAAAGGCAAAATTTACTGTGACCTCTTTTAATCTCCCACCCAACAAATACCCCATTACAAAAAACTAAAGCTAATAAAAACTAAACTAAAACTAAAGAATTTCAAAAAAATAAATACTAAAGTAAAACTAGCAAACTCACTCTAAAAACTAATTTAAACTAACTGAATTTGAAAACAAAAATTCACAACGAAATTAAAACTAAACCTAATGAAAAATCCAAAACTACTATAACTTTGGCATGGAATTGACTATTTCAATGAGGGTCCTCACAAAGATAGAAGAACAAGAATGTGTGTGTGTGTGTGTGTGTGTGTGTGTGTGTAGTCTGGGTTAACCCTCCGAACAATTGCTAATTAACACTGGGGAAGGCAGTGAGTGGCGTTTGGGCCCCTCCAACCACTTACTGTACCTCTGTGTGGTTGCCATCCAGCCAATCTATTCAGCAAAATGCTTCCTTCTTAAATAGGATCCAGCTATTGAGATTAATGCTGTGTGCAGGTATTTGTGTCCCTATTTAAAGCATGTATTGATCAGTGCGTCTCTGAAACTCTGTGAAAGTACCTCGCCAGCATTCTGACCCAGCACGCTGACCACCCGTACCTGACACACACACACACACACACACACACACACACTCACACACACACACAGGAGGAACCCTCAAGCCCCTCGAGACTCCCCCAAGTGCTGTGGTCTGCAGGTATTGGAGCACTATTATTAGCTTTGTTTTCCTCAAACGCACTTTCCCATCAATTCTATATGCAGCAGCTCAACTCCACAAGGTTTGCACTGCACTTATTTAACTTTAAAGGTATATACTCGGCCCAAAATCTCTCTTTTGGATTTAAAACACTGTATACAGTACAGGCCAAAAGTTTGGAAACGCCTTCTCATTCAATGTGTTTCCTTTATTTTCATGACTATTGACATTGTGATTCATCAAAACTATTAATGAACACATGTGGAATTATGTACTTAACAAAAAAAGTGTGAAATAACTGAAAACATGTCTTATATTCTAGTAAGCAAAGGGTGGTTACTTTGAGGAATCTAAAATACAAGACATGTTTTCAGTTATTTCACACTTTTTTTGTTAAGTACATAATTCCATATGTGTTCATTCATAGTTTTGATGCATTCAGTGAGAATCTACAATGTAAATAGTCATGAAAATAAAGAAAAACGCATTGAATGAGGTGTGTGTCCAAACTTTTGGCCTGTACTGTATATAATGTAGTTGTAAAATGTTCAGAGTTCTTTATAGTCTTGCAAAAGACTGAGATTAACCCATTTAATCCCACTGGTCACAATAGTGACCGTAAAAATATTTCTTAGTTATAAAGTTCTATTCCTGCAGAATATGTCAAACAAAGCTGTCCTGAGCCAATGGATGTTCTCCTCCTCCCATCACATTGGAAATGTCCAAAAGTAAAAATGTTACAATAAAGTAATAATGTTGACATCGACTGATAATTGCTTTTTTTGTTTGCTCCATGTATCGGTCCTCTCAGTATTCATATTGGTGTAGTTGTATATTTGATAATGTAGGCCAAAGTTACACTAGAATGTCATTCTAGTGGCAATGTTGGAGACTACCAGTAACATAATTCTACATTTGTTAATAACTGGAAAGGGAAATATAATATTTTTTATGACTGCATAGGAGAAATATGTTAATCTATTCTATAAATCAAATAAAAAAAACCCAAAAAAAATTCAGTTAATCTGGTAACTCTGGAAGAATGAGACAGTCTGATGGGTTAATGGTAAATGCAACACTTTTTCACCTATTTTTTCATGAAAGTCTTTTAAACTAATGGTTGATTATTTCAAAGGAGTAATAATGACACATGATTTGGGTATTTTCATGTCTGGGAAAAATTTGGGATTGAATGGGTTAAGTTTTATCTTAACTTGAGTTGAATTTCCAATGGTGAATACTTTTACTGTAGAGAAACAGTGAAACATTTATAGAAACTTCTCGAACCACATCCACAGCATAATCCTCCGCTGTCTATCAAAATGCTTACTATGTTTTAAACAGCTGTCACTTTGTCAATATATCTCGAAACACCATTGGGAAACAGGCAGGGCCTTGGAGTACCAATGTGGAAAATACTCATAGTCAAAGACTTGACTCAACTCAGATTTAAAGCTGCACTAATATTTGTTTTGTATTAAGAATTGAAGGTTTTATGTTATGTGACCAACCAACATCCGCTCACTTACACCAAATGTTTTAGTGCCTTAGCTTGCAATTTTCCGGCCTGAAACTAAGCTTTTCTATCACAGCTCGTATCAAACTTATTTCTAGCAAGCAGCCATTTTCAGTCAAAAAGCTTCTAAAAATAGCACAAATGTCAAAAATAGCACACGTCAATAAACATATATGCAGTTGTAAAAAAAAAGTTAATAAAAAAGGGCTGCAATTTCATTGAATTTATGCAACAAAACCACTGATCTAAGTTCAGCGCAAAAAAAAAATCCTGGCAAGGCTTTATAAAAAAGACAGTTTAAACAGTAAATAAACAGTAAATACATGTGTGAAGTAGTTACAAGGACAATGTGAACATTGTTATGTAAAAACGTGATGCACAAAACGTGTGGCACAGAAGTTCAGAGATGTTTAAATCATATTGTTGTTTACTTTTGTTTTGACACGGGACATGAAGCCCATTCTCCTGGGTGAAAGTCAGGGGTCTGTTCCACCAATCGACCCGCCCGAATGCAACTTCCACATTCTATACTTCGCCTCACCGTCATTTATAATTATTACAACCGGAGGGGGACCGTCTAAAAATGTAAATATGTGTCATTTTTTGCTGCCTGTACAAATGACCTATGGAGTTGTAGCCAGTCTGGCAAAGTAGTCTCAGTTGGTAATCAGAAAAAGAAAAAAGAGGACATCAGATCATTAAAGCTAAAACTTAAGAAACCCCTAAAACAGAAGCTAAAATATAATAAAAGCTATACAAAAATCAGTTGATTATAAAATCAAATGCCCCAATATTCTTGACCAAATAGCTTGATATTCAATATTTCAACAATATTTTAGGGTTGATTATTGCTACTTTCACAAAACATTTGATCATTTATCATTATCAATATTGGGAACTGTGAAAATATTCATTCCATCACCTCTGTCTCCTTTTCCTCTATTAATATCTCTCTCTTCCATCATTTCCTACTTATAGCTGCAGTCATTTGTCTTTTTTCTTTCTTTTTAGTAAAGCATGCATCCTGCATTCATTCTTCTCCTCCTCTGTTGGTTAATTCTGGTGGCACAAAGACAAAAGCGGTCCGTGAATCATGAATGTGAGCCACAAGCTGGTATCACTTTATTTCTTAGATTTGATTAGTGCCCAATAAAGAAAAAATAGGGGATTTATTTGTGGCAGGCTGCCACAAATAAATCAATTCATGGGTAACATTAAACATTAAACAGCCTGTTTGACAGCACCCATTACTACCAATAGGTGAAAAGGACTTGAGACTTTGAATAAGGGAGAGGCCAGTGAAACACAGCTTTCTCAACTTGCTGATGCTGTTTCTTTACTCGGACTTGGCTGCTCAAAGATGTGTCAGGTTATGACCTGGTGCTATGTTCTGGAAGTTTCTCCTCTCCTTGTTTTGTGTTGTTTTTAGTGCTGTGTGATGAAGCCAAAGACAATTCACATCTAACCAAAACAACAACTTTTTCTACAAGGTATACCATCTCACATGCTCGACAGTTGCTTAAAGCCAAAGACAGAAGAGGGAAAGAAAAAAGAAAATATTATGTTTTCTCTCAGGCATGCTGAGTCTGATAGTGTCCTAAGTGTTTTATGAAATTCCCCCTGAGGGAGCAAAGAGGTGGCCAGAGACATCCATCACCTTTTGGCTAAAACACCACAGGAAGACAGTCTGCTGACACCACAGCAGAGTACAACTGAGAATGCTTAGATATTGTTTAGTAGGTCCAAAAACGTCCAAGCAGTTTAACTTCTTTATCACTTTATTTCTTAGATTTGATTAGTGCCCAATAAAGAAATAATATAAGAACTTATTAACTTTGAAGCAACTAAAGGGGACGTTTAAACTAAATATATATCTTTTTTTATATATATACACTACCGGTCAAAAGTTTTAGAACACCCCAATTTTTCCTGTTTTTTATTGAAATTCAAGCAGTTCAAGTCAAATGAACAGCTTGAAAGGGTCCAAAGGTAAGTGGTGAACTGCCAGAGGTAAATAAAAAAAGGTAAGCTTAACCAAAACTGAAAAATAATGTACATTTCAGAATTATACAAGTAGGCCTTTTTTCAGGGAACAAGAAATGGGTTAACAACTTAACTCTATGGAGTCTTGGGCTATTTTGTTGCCATTTATTAATTCTTTTCATGTCTTTGTAAGTCATTTTGTGTCATTTTTTTTTTTTGTCATTTTGTGTCTTTTTTGTCATTTTGTGTCTTTTTTTAGTCCTTTAGTCCAACATAAAATGTGATTTTGAATCTTTTTTTTACTTTCAAAACACTATCATGCTCAATAAAGAATTTTAAATGTTGCAAATGTGCATTAATTTCAGAGTACACTGAGACATTAAACTGCATCATTTTCAATTAAATTCTGGAAAAGTTGTTGTGTTCTAAAACTTTTGACCAGTAGTGTATATATATATAAAGTAATGGCAAGCACATACACAAACACACTCCTGGACTCTCATATGAGCTATGTGAAGTAGTCGCTCCTTATGTAAACAGAAAGAGCGGAGGGAAGACGAGGTACAGAGGAAATCCTCTGTTTAAATGCCAAGCTGTGCGTGCCATTCTCTCTCTCCTGTTCTTATTTCCTCTTTTCTGCACCTCTCAGGGCTCAGATTCTCCACCTTCGTTTCTCCTCCGCTGCCTTTATGTGTGTGTGTGTTTTGTGCGTGTGGGCGGGACTGCGTGGGTGTGCACGTGCCAGCTTGTGGCTCACATTCATGATCCTGGTCGTGTGTTTGGAGAGATGACACGGACCGCTTTTGTCTTTGTGCCACCAGAATTAACCAACAGAGGAGGAGAAGAATGAATGCAGGATGCATGCTTTACTAAAAAGAGAGAAAAAAGAAAAATGACTGCAGCTATAAGTAGGAAATGATGGAAGAGAGAGGTATTAATAGAGGAAAAGGAGACAGAGGCGATGGAATGAACATTTTCGAACATGGTCTCACAGGAATCCGTGAAATAGCCATGGATTCGCTTAACTCAAAATCCGTGGAATAGCCACGGAATCACTCAAATTTCCGTGAAACTGACACGGATTTCACTCCAATGACAGTCATATCCCGTGGCTATTCCATGAATATTTTTCCTATTGGTTTGTTCCAAGTCACGTGACTTTCAAGGTCCCGGCGGTCAGAACAAAAAACATGGCGGAGAGTTCTCTCATTTTTTGTGAAAAAAATCTATATTTTGACGTAGTTTCTGCATAGAAATTGATTTTGATAACATTTCTAGCGAGAAATATATGTTTTATTTTCTAAATATTCACTCAGTGAATGTACAAAATCACTTTGTATGTTGGAATAGCCACGGGATATGACATCCGTGTCAGTTTAACGGAAATTTGAGTGAGTCTGTTGCTATTCCACGGATTTTGAGTTAAGCAAATCCGTGGCTATTTCACGGATTTCTGTGAGACCAGGTTGACATTTTCACAGTTCCCAATATTGATAATGATAAATGATAAAATGTTTTGTGAAAGTAGCAATAATCAACCCTAAAATATTGTTGAAATATTGAATATCAAGCTATTTGGTCAAGAATATTGTGGCATTTGATTTTATAATCAACTGATTTTTGTATAGCTTTTATTATATTTTAGCTTCTGTTTTAGGGGTTTCTATTTCCTTTTTTTTCTCTCTTTGATTTTTAAGTTTTAGGTTTAATGATCTGATGTCCTCTTTTAATGTGTTTTTCTGCCCTTTGTCATTATGCTTTTCATGTCTTGTGTGAGGCACTTTGAATTGCCTTGTTGCTAAAATATGCTGTCCAAATAAACTTCCCTTGCCTTGCCTTTCTAAAATCCAAGATACCTTCTTTGTCTGCAACATTACAACAAATGTCGGAAACGAAATGCTCGGTTCATTTCAAAATCTGTCCCTTTAATTCACACTTTTGTTGAAATCTCCATTAAAGTTGTATATAAAAGTGTACATTAGTATATTTTCACAGTACTTGCAGACACAGCATGAGTCTGTAACGGTCAGGTTGAGGACTTCAGTGTTATCAGGCCCATAAAAAAATAAATGTGTGGTGTAGTGACCCAGTAAAACCCCACAAACAAGTATTGTGTGGTGAAATTTCACTTGGATTCACGTGAACTAATCTCACCCCCGGCTGCAGTTTTTCAAGTTAGACACAAAAAAACATTTGAAGAGGAATTATTTGTTGATCTGGGCATTTTTTTCAATGCTGCAAAAGGAGGATGACAGCTGATGAAAGACCAATGATGCTGAGTTGGATTTTGTTGAATTGAACAGTGACAGAGAGTGACTTGAAAGTGTACTGAGCGAGCAATAACAGAATAAATCCTCCTGTTCACACCATCTAGCTGCTCTCAAAGCCCAAGATGCTGGATGTGTGTGTGTGTGTGTGTGTGTGTGTAAATGTTAACAGTGTTCCCTTGCTGACACTGCACTTCTTCAGGAACTTGGGATTGTGTGTGTGTGTGTGTGTGTGTGTGTGTGTGTGTGTGTGTGTGTGTGTGTGTGTGTGTGTGTGTGTGTTTGTGTGCGTGTGCATATAAATGTGTGTGTCTATGTGTGCCCTGGCCTCTGCTCCCTGCAGATATGCTTCCTTTGAGAAAGACTGTAGAAATAGGCAGCAAAGACCTTATTCTGTGTGTGTGTGTGTGTGTGTGTGTGTGTGTGTGTGTGTGTGAGAGAGAGAGAGAGACAGAGAGAGAGAGAGAGAGAGAGAATTGAATTCTGTAGAAAGCAACTTTGGTTCTCTGTAAAAACTGATGTCTTTCTGCGGCCTGTACAATGATTCAAACATTTTTATTTTATATATACATATATTTTATTATGTCCAATCATGGAGGAGAACTCAAACATCATGCCAACTGAGCAACTAGAGCGTTTTGAAAAATGCCACGTCGTCCGTAGCTTGGACACATTTTGGCTTTAGGGAAGACGACAGTCACAGAGAAGTCAATTGAAAAAATCAAATGTGATGTTTTCATTTCAAGTGATGCTTTGATTTCAGTTTAGACATATCAATAAATAACCAGAAAATAGTTAAATATCTGTGTTTCCTTAATTTCTTTGAAATCACAAGGATATGCATGCTTACGGGGAAAAAAAGAGAAAAAATATCTCATTTGTAATAGTTTAGCATATTTACAGTAGAGAGCATGTCAGTGAACTATGAGGGCAAAAAACAAAAACAAATCAATCGCTCATTGATCATAATCGAGGTAGAATGTGTAATTATTTATTATAGTAATTTGAGGTCATATTGCCCAGCCCTAGCACCTATTGTATCAAACTTACAAAGTCAGTCATGTTTAGCAGATTCTTCTCAGGGTGGTTGGTTGGTTGGTTGGTTGGTTGGTTGGTTAGTTAGTTAGTTAGTTAGTTAGTTAGTTAGTTAGTTAGTTAGTTAGTTAGTTAGTTAGTTAGTTAGTTGGTTGGTTGGTTAATTGGTTAGTTAGTTAGTTAGTTAGTTAGTTAGTTAGTTAGTTAGTTAGTTAGTTAGTTAGTTAGTTAGTTAATTGGTTGGTTGGTTGGTTGGTTGGTTGGTTAGTTAGTTAGTTGGTTGGTTGGTTGGTTGGTTGGTTGGTTAGTTAGTTAGTTAGTTAGTTGGTTGGTTGGTTGGTTGGTTGGTTGGTTGGTTGGTTGGTTGGTTGGTTGGTTAGTTAGTTAGTTAGTTAGTTAGTTAGTTAGTTAGTTAGTTAGTTAGTTAGTTAGTTAGTTAGTTAGTTGGTCGGTCAGTCGGTCGGTCGGCTGGTTGGGGGTGGGGGGGCTGTTCCACATCTTCCACATCAGTAACAGTTTAATAATAATAAACATATCCAGTAGTCAAGAAAACTTAAGTAAAATCAAACTATTGAGTTGTTTTGGTTCTTCTGATGTTTACATAAGTAATCAGAGTATCAGAGTCAGTTATCCATGTGTTTCATCCGTGAAAAACTCAGTATTCTGAACTGTAGTAGGAAGGCCAGTCTGAATTGTGTAACTGTAGTCAAACCATAAAAAATGGTTCTGAGGTTGAAAGCCAAAACATTACAGTCAAAAAAGAATGCAATAATGACGCTGATAATGTTGAAACAAAAGAAAAACTCTTACTCTTCACTGAAATGATGCAGCACTTCATTTACAGATGCCTTGACCTGAATTGTTAAATATGGTTCACTCTACTGATCTTTGCCCTTACTTAACTCTTAACTGAAAGTAAAAGTAACCAAGAGCACAAGCAGCACAGATAACGAGGAGGAGATGTTCTGTTTTGTTTTCCCATAATCAGTGACTCCACTTTTTACACATTTTCTTACATATGGGATGAAAAAGATTATCTGTACTTTTGGAACAAATAAGTACAATTGTCCTGCTAGATGAGGTTGTTGAAAATATGGGTCTGTGGGTAGTAGGCCCTGAACGGAAACCACCCTGTAACCAAGAACATTCACTGAGTCAACAATCACCACAACTAACAAAAGCCACTTCCTCTGAAGCAAGAGATCAAATCCACATAATGATCCGTGACCAGGCAGTGGATCCTAACGGACGGGCTGTAGAGAGCAAGTTGACTCTTTGAGTAGCCTGAACTTCTCTCAATGACTGTCAGCTCATTAGCACACTGCTGTCATCTGCAGGATTATAGGAGTAATGACAAAGGAAGATGGACTGCTGTCACACTGGACACCTGAGCCTCCTGGCCAAAGTGTAAAATCAAACAATCGTTATGCAGCAAAAACCTCAAAACAGATGACATATACTTTCAAATAGTCCTTCTTGTCTGAGCTCATCTTTGTGTGCAATGATGCTGAACAGCTTTTGAAAAAAAAACCCCTTACTGACATGACATCTCATCTCATAAAATGCAGTGAAGTTGTACAAGGAGTTGTTAACCGAAAAGTCTATACTAAAAAAAACTAACAACTAAAAAGGTAGAAACTAAAAATGAATCTGCAGATTTTCTCAATTATTTGAATACATGTTTTGTATAGGGTCGTCCTAGACTAAAGAAGTTATTAGTTAACTAACACTGAAGCAATTTTGTTGACTTATGGAATAGTTGATATTAATGACAGATCTTTAAAACTTATATATAAATAATGCAAAATCATCACTTTAAATCTTGTGTTTAACACAGATGTGCTCATAGGCTTCTTAAAATGAACCATTCAGAATGAAAAAAGTATTAAACAATGACTAAGGGCGTTTTCACACCTGAAAGTCTGAACCAAGGTCCGAACCAAGGTCTGTGTTCTGTTACATTGTATAAATTTGGTCCTGTTGGTTTTGGTTTCACACTGCAAAAGGAATAACAGACTTTACAAGACAATTCTACTGGACACGTCATCTCCCTGTGTACTTCCGCGACTCATTTTGTTTTGGTTACGCTGCGTTGTTAGGCCGGCCAGCATCTGACATCAGTGTTACTTCTTTAACGTGTTTACACAAAATGAATCCAGCGAGCCACCTTTTACCTGTGCTAATACTTTTGCTGGTCTTTTGCTACCAGCAGCACCAGTTTAATGAGCAATACGTGAGAGTGCTTGGTATTCACAAGATGAGCCTCCTCATTATGAAAAACTGTATCGCCGTCGACAGGAGAGGAGGAGAAAACGGCTCGCAATCCTGCAATCCAACTTCCTGTACCGTAATTAGAGAGCAGAAGAAGAAAAAAACTTCCTACCATTGATACGAAGGTCCGAACTGAAAAAAAAATTGTTTTCACACTGCAAATGGTTCGGACCTTGGTTGGTTTGGTCCGGACCGAGACTAGCTCTTTTGGTCGGACCAAACTTTGGTTCTTTGGTGCGGACCGTGGTCTGCGGCACTTTTCCCACCTGGAATCTGGGTTCGGATCAAACTGAAAAGTCCTAAAGTCCGGACTAAACAAGATACGTGTGAAAGCGCCCTAATTGACTGTAGAACTGTAGAAGACCAAAACGACTAATTAGTCGACTAATCGACTAACAAAGGGGTAGCTCTAGTTTTGTCAATAAAATGTCAGAAAATAGTGAAAAATACACATCACAATTTACAAAAGCCACCTATTCAGATGTCTGTTTGTCTTCCATTAGTCCAAGTCTCAAAGATATTCAGTTTACAGTGATGTAAGACAGACAAACACAGAAATCCTCACCCAGTGAATGTTTTGCAATAAATATTAATTATGAACTGTTTATCAATTCTTCTGTCAAGCGACTAATCATTTCAGCTGTAATGTCAACACATTTCTATAACAAACTAAAGTTGCATTATGTCGACTGGTTTTGTGTCATCTATTGTTGTCTGACAGTGCATTGGACTGTGTCTAATCAGATTAATATCCCACTCTACTCTCTCTCTCTGTGTCCCGCTCTGTCCTGAAGCCAGAGCAGCTTGATCAATGGTATTGATGAGGAGATGCTAATAGCAGATGCTAATAGGGCGGGTATGAGTAATAGACCGAGGGGGCCATTGATCTGCAGAGTTAGCATCTCATGCTAAAACAGCTGATTCAACTGCATAGTTGGACTAAAAGTGCCACCCTTGCTCTGTGTGTGTGTGTGTGTGTGTGTGTGTGTGTGTGTGTACTTGGATAACAATGCATTCCTGCTTTAGGCTGAAGGGTACAAATATATGTACGTACAGATTCTGCAAGAGGACACAGTGAAACATCCAGTATGTACCTGTACACCTAGATTCACAGCTAAAGTCAAACCTGCTAAAAAATTTAAAAATCAGAACTACAGGCCTGACATTAACCCTCAACCAAAACCTTATCTAATTTTATATTTAATCTAAACACAGCAAAATAAAACTATGGCTTTCAAATATCTTCGAGGGCTGTTAATAAATGTTGCCCTAAAACAAAAATGTGTCCTAAATTCACCATTTGACCTTATTTGTACTATTTTGTCACTTGAACCTGGATTCATATTTTACATAAACGTATATGTTCATAGCACTTGAAACATCTTGCACTGTGAAAGCAAATTTAGAGAATCCACAACAGCATTTGTGGTCATTTACAGTGCCCCCACACAATGTACATGTATTCCGACATTACCAAAATTGTAATGTGTTAATGTTAAACCTCTAGCTAAATGAATATTATTATTTGAACCAGTATACAATATTATCCTGTTGGTATATTTAAAACTGACAAAATGGCACAGGGGGTTTACTTTTGCATATTATTTTACTTCATAAAAACCTTCATTCTCATTTCAGACAAAAGTAGTGGTAATGCAGTTTCTTCCACTTTTACTGCAAATAAATGCTGAAAGGCTGTAAACACAAAAGACCATTTTTACAGTTAGATTAAAAGGTTGCAGAGGGCTGAGCTGCAAAGTACAGACTCACAGTCATGACCAGTCTGCATTTATTGCATTTTCATAAATAAGAAACCAAGATAATGGAGTCCAGATTTGACCCATCTAGGTACAGTGGTTTTCTATCTGGACCTGGTCTAAAATGGTTTACACAGGAGTGAAATCTGTCTTTATTTCATTTTCACCAATATAATAAAGCTTATTTTTTCATTTGCCAAGCACCAACTGTTGACAAATTTGGCTAGTTAGCTAACGACGACGAACGTTATTTTAACCCAGGTAATGTTCAGGACCAAGCCAGAGCAGAAAAAAAGAGATTATATGTGATTTACATTCGTCAGGTGAACAAAAACGTGACTTCAGGGGGGCGATAATGTTGTTCTTCATCTACTGGGTGTGTATATAGGGGACAGTTTGACACCATTTTAGCCATAACTTCACCAAACCGGAGTTTTCGAGTTTTCCCTGTTAGCTTGTTTAGAAGTTCCTTAGCCGCCTAGCGTCCAGAAATATAATGCACTCTCATACTCTCTCTCTCTCTCTCTCTCTCTCTCTCTCTCTCTCTCTCTATATATATATATATATATATATATATATAAAATATTAATAAAAAATTATTAATTAAGTATTATTAATCCAGTATATATATATACTGGATTAATAATACTTAATTAATAATTTTTAAAAAACGGAAAAAAAAACCACCATGACAAAACGATAATAATCATAATCATAATAATAATATATACATTTTTTTTGTTTCACCAGGGTGGTCCCATTGAGATCACTTTCATTTTCAAGGGAGACCTGCCCTAGACAGCAGGATAAATGTTACAGGCAAAACATAATAATAATAATAATAATAATAATGCTTCCAGACAGATATGTCAACAATAGGTAACAAACAAACACCCAGGGCTGTCTAATCAAAATAAATAAACACAAATAACATAATTCCTACAGGAGTTCTTCACGACCTAATCACATTTCTGAAGGACTGAATAAATACTGTATTGTTTTTTATGAGAATGTTCTATTATGCTACTATATTAATACAGACAACAAGCACTAAGTATAATTTATTATTTATGGGCCTGTTATTCTTGCATATGATGTCATTGAATTTATTTCTTTATTTACTTTTATTTGTACAATTAAACAAGGCAGCAGAAAGAAAGAAACAGCAAAAGAAAATGAACAATTTGTGCAGGGGATATTTAAATCAACAACAACTGGAGGCTTATAAAAGGAATCTCTCCAAAGGTAAACAAGCAAACAAACATGAAAGAAATCTGATCTTCTTTGATCTTAACTGAACTTAACATAACTACATTTATTTGAATGATTTATCTTTTGTGAGTGAATATAATTTAAATCTAAAAAAGCACCAAAACAGAACAGAAAAATCAACTATCCCTTGTTTTATTCCTTTTGTTTTCTGAATGATCCATTATTTCTACATTTAATTAAGAATTATATATTTTAAATGAATCCATGACTATTAGCAAGTTACTTTTAATCCCTTGTGTTTGCATAAATGTTATTTCACTTCCAACCAAAACTGAATAAACCTCTCTGCAGGAAGAAACATGAATATTATATTGTTCCACATTTTGTTACCAGTAGGGGGCACCAACACAACCCATTTCAAATATATTGTATGCAATTCCTGGCAAACAATAAAAGTTTCCTCTAATTCACATTTATTTAGGTTGAATGTAATATCCCTTTATAAATACATGGGAGGTAAAAAAAGTTCTGGGTGATAGAGAAGCTCATATACTACTACGATTTTTATTTTTCATTTATCTATTCAAATTATTTTCTTTGTAATGTTTGACATGTTTCTGCTTGTGTTTCATGTTGGAAAAAAGAAATAATGTACTACAACAAAAAAAGGAAGTACAAATCTAAATGTACAAAAATAAAGAAAAAGGTGACACAACTGTAGTTTGACAACATAAAGGGGAATTTTATTGATCAGTTCATTCTTTACATTTGTAACCTTTTCTATAGATATACATTCAATAAATTCATTCTGTCAAATAAGGTGAACTGCATCCATACAGTCTGCTATACTTTCTGTATCCACTTCAGAAGATTAGTGTTTTATCCTTGGAAAAAAAGACAAAAAAACAACTTGTACATGTACCACAGTTCCTCATGTACCACAGTATTCTCTGTGTAGTGCACATATGAAGGAATGGCTTCAGGTGGACAGATTTATAGGTGTAATGGCCTTGTTTTCTTAGATTTTTTTTTTATTAGTTACAAAAACCACACATTTCTTGCTATACCTATAATTTATAAATACAGTATATATTATAACCATTCATGTTGTGCTAAAATCAAAGCTGTGCTGCAGTCAGTTAAAAAAATGTCAACATCAATAACATACAAGGACATGAGCTTGCCTGTATACAATATAATGTTTACAGTGATTTTACAGTGTTTTTATTGTCCCAGATCTTCTGTAAACCATAGCTTGTAGTTTTTATATTACAGAGAGAGAAACGTGAGTGAGAGAGAGATAGTGTGTGTTTGTGTGTGTGTGTGTGTGTGTGTGTGTGTGTGTGTGTGTGTGTGTGCAAGCTTACAGTTACTGTGAATTAAAAGGGGCGTGTGTTATTTTGTACTAAAGCCTGGAGAAACAGAGACATTTGAAACAGGAAAAAATGATGAATTATTTTGGACAGAGCCACGTGGTAATGATGTAAACAGCTCATTTACATACACAATTACTCAGTCACTCATTGGTTATATAGATGGGTGCCATGGTTACCAAATCACGTGTACGATAAAGAACACAATACCACAGAAATAAACACTGATCTCACTGCCATCAAACTGCCTGTAAACTTCATCCTGTGTCCGTCAGTGTTTATTTTTCTTTGTCTGCAGGATATTCTACAGGAGTGTTAGGCCAACCTTTACATTAATAAACAGTAATAAGCAATTAAAATAATGATCGAAAGAGAGCAAAACAAATAAAGAGACAATATATTCTTGTTTTTTAAGAGTGGACGGGCACACAGAATGTTGAATATATTACATCGATGTGCAGGCGGTCCGAAAACACTTAGAAGTTCAGTGTCTCTGACATCATCTTCCACCAGTCCATCAGCTCCTCCCGCTCCTCCTCCTTCCTCTCCATCAGAGACTCCAGCTCAAAGTCCACCTGGCAGACAGAGACACAAAGGAGACATGAAGCAGGGTTTTTCTTATTTTACAGATTCCAATTTGTAAATGCCCTATCTGGATTTTTTTCAGACTAATTAACTGACTCATTCAGGTAACACTTTACTTAAAAACATTATTAATAAATGGTAACAAACATTATTAATAAATGGTAAATTCATAGTTTATTACATTTTAATTAATAGAGTTTTTCTTACTTTACGGATTCAAATGTGTAAATGTCCTATCTGGATTTTTTTAAGACTAATTCATTGACACATTAACCCATTGAAGCCTGGAAAGCGGATACGTCGTTTTGTAGTATTTGTATAAGCTCTCAAATACTTTTTGAATTTCATTTCTATCTGCTACGGAGGCTGAAAAATCTATTTTTTAGTAGAAGTGGTGACACTTTGATGTTTGTTGAATTTCCAGAAAAACTTCAGGTTTTAGGGGCTTATTTTAAAATCGCTCAGAGGTTTTACAGGCAGTTTTAGGCCTCAATGGGTTAAGGTAACAATTACTTAACAAACATTATTAATAAATAGTAAATTCATAGTTTATTACATTTTAATTAATAGAGTTTTTCTTACTTTACAGATTAAAATGTGTAAATGCCCTATCTGGATTTTTTAAGACTAATTAATTGACACATTAAGGTAACACTTTACTTAACAAACATTATTAATAAATGGTAAATTCATAGTTAATTAAATTTAAATTAATTCACTATTATTTATTATTAATAGTTATTTTACTGTCAACAAACAGTGGAATTAAAATTAAGCTAATAATGTTTACGAATAATGAGTATTACTATAATTTAAGTAATTTTAACAATTTATTGTTGGTCACATTATAAGAGTTTATATGCCTTATTTAGTATTTTTTTAATGATTACCAAACATTATTTGGATGGCTATTATTTAGTTGCAATTGAAAATACTTTTTTTAGTCTGGGTAAAGCAAAGTAATTACATTTAATTATTTTAATGAGAATTAACATTAAACTATTAACTGCCCAACCAAATTTGAATGATGGAAAAAATAATATAAAAGTACAAGATCAAATTAGTGAAAAAATAAGCAGTATACTCTGCTCTGAGATGTTGGGTAAAGTATCTATAAATAATATTTAGAAATATATTATTATTATTATCATTATTATTATTCAACTAATAATAATAATAATAATAATAATATAAGTTCAAATATTCCTCCATTCATTATACTAAATTTTTTACTTACTGCTCATATAATATTAGAATATTTATAATAAATCTGCAGTTTGTCGCCAAAAGGCTATTTGTATAGGATGTATGCTACATTTTTAGAAATATGAAGTGAGCTCTCAGTGAATGTGAGGCAGCCTCTAGTTAATTTTATTAATTAATGAGTCTTACCCTGGTTGCAGGGCTGTAGGGAACAGCCACCTTCTTGATGACAGTCAGGTATCCTGGGGCAGAGGCGGCCACTTTGTAGTTTCCTGGAGCCAGGAGGCGCCAGTAGTCTCCATCTTTGGCTAAAAAAAACACAGATTTTCTAATTAATAAATGTAAGTAAGCAACAAAAACATCACTGTAATATGATCAGCAGGTGCAAATGCAATTTAGCTGCTGGCATGGTGCAGTACCAACTCTGTCCACCAGATGGTGCTACATCATTACAGTTCTCACATCACAGCTCATGTTAGTGTCTTGTTGTCAGGATTGTGTGAATATGCCCTGGTGACTGATACCTGTGGTGAGGTCATGATCGATGCCCTCCACAGAGACGGTGGCGTTGGAAATAGGGTTACCCTGGAGGTCACGCACGAAGCCCTTCACACCACGGTGAACCTGCAAACACAAAAAGAGGCATAATCAAGGCTTGATTCAAGGAAAGAGGAGATAAATGTACTTTAGAGCTGGATGCAGAGACCCTTGTGCTCTTTGGAGAGGAAAACACACAAAAATAACTCACTGTATCCTTTACTTTGGGAATAAAATGCACAAACTGTCAAAAAAACAACACATGGATGTCAACCTATGTTGTTGGCAAATGTGGATGTGGTGTTATTATATATTCATAATCATTATTATTATTATTGTTATTATTATATATGTTATTATATCGTCTTACCACAACCTTTGACTTTGAGGTTAAGGTTGATGGTCTTGACTTTAACATCTGACATATGAAGTAGTTTCAACTTCTACATTATTTGTCCCCGAAGCTTATTAATTTATTTATTTATGTGTGTCAAGTGAGGGGAAATGTGTTATGTCCATTTTTCTTTAATAATTGTGGAACTGGTGTCTGTTTATATGTGTGAAATGTATGTCAAATTTAATTAAATACAAATATATTTTTTTTAAAAGGTGCAACAACTTCTCAGTTTCGCAGGGGCGAAAAAAATAAAAAGGGCACATTCTGCACAACATGGGGCCACCAGCACGCAAAAAGCTATGATGCATCATGTATGATGAAATACTAGCAGTAAGTTAAAAGGAGATCCAGATCAAAGTTGTTAATGATATGGTACTGACAATTAAAAGTATCAAACCAAACCATCTAGGGGGGTCAAGGGGTGCAAGACACAAAATGACTAGAAAAAGACACAAAATGACCCAAAAAAAAGACACAAAATGACGAATAAAGACACAAAATGACTACAAAAAGACACGAAATGACCAAAAATGGCACAAAATGACTAAAAAAAGACACAAAATGACTAAAAAATACACAAAATGACTAGAAAGACACAAAATGACCAAAAATGACACAAAATGACCAAAAATGACACAAAATGACTAGAAAAAGACACAAAATGACTAAAAAAGACACAAAATTACTAAAAAAGACACAAAATGACAAAAAATTACACTAAATGACCAAAAATGACACAAAATGACTAAAAAAAGACACAAAATGAAAAAAAAAGACGTTTTGGATTTTAAAAAAAAATAATAAGTATAAAGGGGCACCCTAGAGGGCAATCAATAGGTTTTTTTCATGTGTAAAGGGCAGCCAATAAGGCACTTTCTCTCGTTTTCACCACTCTAGAGGGCACTTTAGGCCACTGTATTCAGGGTCCTGGTGGTGCGGCTCACCTGCTCGATGTAGTTGACCAGCGAGTTGCGGTTCTGCTCCCAGTAGGACTTGAGTGTTTCCTCATTGGGGAACTTGTCACAGCTGAGCTCCAGAGTGATCTCAAAACAGTTGCTGCTGAGGTAGTTGAAGTCTTGCATTCCTGTAAAAGGTCAGTTAAAAAAAAGTGAGAATGGAAGCTGAGAAAGTCTGGCTTTTCAGGCTTCAGGGGTTATAATGGGCCAGATTTTGTACTTTAGACATGCTTGTATATGACTGATCTTTCAATAATGATTTAAACAAAGGCAGTGTGATTACTAGCTGAGTTTTAACATATAAACCCGGCTGAACCACACATACTGGGCACTTGTTGTCTCTTACCTCCTGGCACGCTGTACCAGGCCCCTCCGTTAGTGATGCCTTCTTTGAAGCTGGAGTCATCGTCGTTCTTGCGACAGGGAGGTCTGTTGGGGTCGGACATGACTGGGTTGTAGACGGAGTAGGACCTGGCCAGAGACTTGAACATCACGTCATCTGGACTGGAGCTGTACTCGTGAGTGGAGCCTTAGAGGAGGAACGAGAGCGAGGGGGTAAACAAGTGCACAGTGTTTAAACAGCGGCTGTGATAAAATACGATTTAATTAAACACCTGCATCTGCAACACATTAAACGTATGCCTGCACAAACACATTATGTTTACTTCACTAATAATGCACAGGAAGCCGTGGAAGGAAACATTTTCCATCTGATTTAAATCAGAGTTACGAGATTCTGAAGAAAAACTAATAAAATGTTTTTCATTTATAGGTTGAATATTTGTCTTGTTAAAACAGTGGAACCATTCTCATTTAGAGCATGGGAACAATTTATACACAATTGAACAACTCAAACTGAAAAACAAAAGTGTGTTTTTAGATGTGTGTCCACATGTGTTTACATACCAGTGCGGGTCTCATCATATGGGTAGTTGGCCACCACGTCTCCTCCATGCAGGTTAGCTGAGAGCACGAAGGGGATATCCATGATCCAGTGGATCACTGCCTTGGTCTCTGGAGCCAGCTGCAAAGCAAAAAAAACAACTAATAAATTACTAATACTTAAAGTCAAAGAGGGCATCGGTGTATCTGAATCCAACCTCCACACTCCAGATGTCTTACAGAGCATTAAAATAGGTCTGGTGATATTCTATATAAGTTTTATAAGCCTGATATAGTTTATTTCCCTGTGCCACAGAACCAGATGAATCTGCTGAGCTCGTGTTTTATATGCATCTGGTCTCTCTCCCATTCAGACTGATTTCCAGCTGACCTGTCCCTCACCTGGCCAATCAAAAATGGTATCTACAATGGAGCAAGTTTAAGAGGATGACCAGTGTCCTTCCCAAGTCACAAAGCTCCTGCATTCACAGAAACACAGTTTAGTAACTGTTTAGCTGTTTTTGAGAAAGTTTTTCACCAAGTTGTCATTATTTTCCTTCTTGGAAATGGATCAACCTCGCCCAAAACGCATGTGTCGCTCAGTGATGTCACACGTTTTGTTGCTGTGATTGGTTAGAAATGTATCCAGATACATTTTGGTCTGCACACAATGATTAGGACTCTTAGAAATAATAAATGAAGGGGTTCAGGACTAATATGTAGTTGAGAATTTGTCTGGTGATGCCAAGCTACCACAGAGCTTCAATGTTAACAGAAACTACATTACACTGATGCACTATGTTACATCCCTACATTAGACAAAATGGGCTCCATAGATTATCTTAAACCTGCAATAACTGATATTTTAAGGAGGCAGCAGATATGAAACAACACTGAAATATAATCTTTTAAGTTAAAATGGTAAACAGAAACTGTGTCGCTCCTTAAAGCTGAACAGAAATAATTCTTTGTATATTCATCCCTACCAGCACCCCCTTTACACTTACTGTTTTAACACTTAACACTCATTTTATATATATTTATCATTAAAAAAATCCTAATTATAGACACTTTACATGAATCCCACATTAATACTTATTACAGTAACTAATGTTTTTTAATGATAAAAGTCCCTAACAGGTACACCTTTTAGCCCTGTATGAGTCACATTTACTAAAAGCTACAGTGACCTAGTTGTTTGTAGAAAAATGTAATTATACTTCATAAATTTGTGACCTGTTTAGGATTTTTTTTCAGGTCTAGTAGGAATGAATAGGTTTGGACCTGAGTGCTACAGACAGGGTAGATAAGTCAGAAAATATTGAGTGATGTGTTCTTGTTTTGGTCTTTTTATGGTATTTGTTGACAGTAAGAAATAGTAGCAACCTTGTTTGTTACTTTAACACTAGGGGTGCACCGATTTGCTTAATTTTGCGGGATCGGCGATTGGCCAATTCTTTTACGTCAAACCGATCTTATCTACCTAGATTATAACACCCCATCGGCGAAGCAGTGCTCCCAACTTTGTTGCTAAATTTAGCGACTTTTCAGACCCCCTTAGCGACTATTTTTCAAGAAAGCGACTGGAGACAAATCCAGCGACTCCTTCTTACTTACTTACTTACTTATTCGTAAGTCGATGCCCATCCCTAGTTGTATGTATGTTGTACTATAACGAAACCAAAAACTCAGGACACTTTATTTATGGTTGCAGTTCTTTTGTTAGTTTGTCCTGTAAATTGTTGCTATTTATTTTAAGTTCAGTATTTTATTAACTACCTCAGGCATTGTGATTTCCTTTATTTGTTAAAGAAAAATACTGCTGTGTTATTGTTTTCAATAAAATAAGATTCAAACATTGAAGGTTCAGTTAATTCAGAGTTATAAAAAAATCGGAATCGGCCAAAATCGGAATCGGCAGGTCAGGCTTTTTAACCCATAAGAACCCATGGTGACACCCGTGTAAAAAACACGTTAAATCTTTTATTTTTTGTTACTAGGCTAAGTTTAAACCCATTTAACAATTCTAATCCGTTAACACGGTGTCCTGTATTGCATTTAACTTGTTTTGACCATATTTCCTGACCAAATTAAAGTCACAATTTTGATAAACAAAAAGACACATGGTTATTTGTATTTATTTATTATCGATTTATTATTATTATGCTACTTAAAAACAAATCTAAAAAATAATTTGTTGTTAAACAGAACTAATAATGTCACAATTTTGATAGATGTTGTGGAGATGCAGAGAAAAGGGCAAATTTGTGTCTAGTTTTTTTTTATTTTAAAATACGAAATATTATAAACATAAATATTATAGTCATAAATACTATAAGCGCCCAATGTAATGTTTATGTCACATCACAGATCTTTGACATTTAGGGATAGTGTTTTTGAAAACACATCAGAAATGGTGGCATATGTTGAGAATTTATTTGACTGAATAAAAGAATAAATAAGTCAATACAGGTTAAAATATAAGTTAACAGTAATATTATTAAAAACAGTTCATGTGTGTAATATGTGATTAGAAAGAGACATTTAATTTCATTGATTTGGAGTTACATTAAAAAGACTTCATTTCCCAAGATGCTCTAGTAGCAGACGTAACGTATGTGATTACGTCAGAGTTTTGTTGTGTTAGCAAGAAATGTGGAGTCATGGCATGAATGCACACGCTGTATGTTTTTTTGCTCTTCTTTATTTTTCACTAAAGATCGTCTGATCATGAAAGGAAAGGTCTCGCTTCATTATTTTTAGTCAAGAAATATTTTCTGCTACAGCATATCCCCCATAACTTTCCTTTAAGGATAACTGGGTCTGGGTTCTTATGGGTTAAAAATCAGTGATTGGTGATCGGCCAGAAAATTGCAATCGGTGCAGCCCTATTTAACACTTCTTCTGTCTGTTTGGGTACCTTGGTGTTTTCATCCACAGCCTTCTTCATGTTCTGCAGCAGGTGGTTGTTGGCTCCGCCCTCCCGCTCGTTGATGTAGATGATGCGGTCCAGATCGGGGAAGTTGCGGTTCAGATCCACGCCCTGCGCGTTGCTGCGGCCCACAAACCAGTCCTTGATCTCTCCGGGCTGAGCAGGAAACAGGAGATGATGTTCAGACACACAGGACACAAGTGTCTGGGGCGTTAATAACCACTATTCTTGCTGCGTATGTGTGATTTAAAGCCAAGAGTTGTGGTTCCTAAGTCGATGTTTGTTTGTCTGTGCGAGCTTAATCTGTCTGCTGCTAAATCCTCGGATCAAGTTTGTGTGTCGCTGTGTTTTTGTCGTGCTGTGTCATCACCTGTGAGGCGGCCTTCTCAAAGCCGTCTGGGTTCATGGAGGGCATGAGGTGGATGCGGGTGTTGTGGATGAGGTCGATAATGGTCTCGTTGCCCTGCTGGTACTGGTTGCAAAGGTACTGAGCCAGGTAGATGAGCAACTCTCGGCCCACAGCCTCGTTGCCGTGCATGTTGGCGATGTATTTAAACTCTGGCTCACCTGCAGGGGAAGAAAAAAAAGAGACTTGCTGTGTTACTGCGACACAGACACAGCTTTAATTCTGCATTATGTATTCCATCTCCATCTGTATGGCGTCTTTACGGCTCAGAGTGGTTCTGTGAACTGAATTGAAAGAAGGAGGATTTTAGCGGGGCTGACTGCAGCTAAGAAAATGCTGGCCTTGCGCTGGAAGATCCCCCACACACTCACACGCACCCAGTGGTTACAATCATTTTTTAGCTTACTCTATATGGAGTTGTCTGTGGCAAAAATGCATGGAGCTAGTCAGAAAACAATCCAAACCTGGACCTCTGCAGTGGCAATGGTCAAAGATTTACTGAGTTGAGAAAGACATCTTTACTTGAAATATATGTAATTTTTTGTTTATTTTCATGCACTTACTTTGACATATAGGCCATTGATATGACTTATGTACTATGTGATGTATGCTGTATGTAATGTAGAAGATCTTTTTGGGATATCGAGGGAGGGGGGATGTCGCTAACCTGGGAGGGGTGGGTAGATAAAGGGAAGTGAATACTACTTGTTGTATTACTGTTTTTGACTTGTTCCATGCCCTTCTCTTTTGAAAATAAAAATAATTGATCACAAAAAAAAGAAAGAAGGAGGATTTTCACAGAGTTGACACACCTTTCAGCAGCTGAAACCAGCCACATTTCACACAACTGGGCCACGTAACCACAAAGAGACACAATCTACAAAAAATGTATTAGACCACCTTTGTTTTCTTCATTTTCTTGTTCATTCTAATGCCTGATACAACTAAAGGTACATTTATTTAGATGAATACAATAACAACAAAAATATCTCATAAGAGTTTAATTTAAGAGCGAATATCTTGCCATTTCACATGGTTTTCTTAATAATAACCAAAATCATTATCAAGAAAACCATGTAAAATGGCTTGGTATTAGCTTTTAAATTAAACTCTTAGGAGCTATTTCTGTTGTTATCATCATATTTGTCCGAACAAATGTACCTTTAGTTGTACCAGGCAGTAAAAATAACAAGGAATTGAAGAAAACAATGGGGGTCTAATCATTTTTTCCATGACTGTATTTAAGAGGAAGCCATTTTTGCCAGTCATCGTGTGAACAAATATGTAGCTCTTTTGTAACAAGTAGGGGCCACTGATAAGGCATTGTCATTTGCCACATACGCACACACACACACACACACACACACCATTACACTCTGCATCGTTACACTCCAGCAGTGGCAAACACACTGACTCATCAGCTGAAAGGTTAAACACAATTTAACTGTGCAGTCCAGAGCTCCATTTAGGACAATAATGACCTGGAGACAGTGGATTAGGGATCGACTCTGTCACACGTTGTTCTGCCTGAATCTTGCAGGAGTGACAGGTCTGGGATCAGATTTCACTACAGAACAGAAGACTCGAGGACACAGGGATTTATGCAACATATAAAAAAAACTGTTAAGGGACCCTCGTATGCATTAATATTCAAACATGCTATTTTGGAATATGCGAAAATAACACATTTGTACTGCGGGCAAAAAACAGTTTTTTGATCCAAAACTGCAGAATAGTAGCATAAAGTGGGCCTTTCTGTAAAGAGGAGACTTGTGCACACCCATTCAACTCATTTTTATTTAGATATCTTGAGGTCAAAGGTCAAGGGACCCCTTTGAAAATGGACATGCCAAACTTTTACTTTTGAGCATTTTTAAGCCCTTAACAGTGTCACGATTGCTTCCTGCAAAAACATAAAAAAGCCCACGAATCCTAAACTTTTACTGCAAGTGTGTTTAGCTTGATGCATCGTTTAAGGATAGGCACCTATATATTGAAGGCAGATGATGTATAGAACAGAGAAAAACAGCAAATACTCCCATTGGAGGAGCCTAAACCGGATATTATTTGCCATTCTTTTGTTGTTAAATAATTGGAACAGTTGTCGATTGATTTTCTGTCAACTGACTTAGCCATTAATAAACTGAATGATTTCAGTCCTGCAGCACTTATTCTGATGCTTCTGAATGTTTTTGATTCTAATTTTGCTCCTTTGTTTGGCTAATGTTTTCCACGTCAATGTACGGACATAAAAACATAGAACTTAGAAATATAAATAAAACTGTCTTTTGTTCAGATCAGTTACAAGTTATGAAATGAAGCCTAAAAGCGGCAGATGGCGAGTGTGTGTGCGTGTGTGTGTGTGTGTTTGAAGCCAAATTACAGCAGGGGTCCAGTTTTTGAGGGGCTTTTTGAGTGTGTGTGTGTGTGTGTGTGTGTGTGTGTGTGTGTGTGTGTGTGTGATTTATTGTTTTTTTAATACTCTGATTTGAACATTTTCAAGGAATCTTTTTCTCCGATTTAAACATTTCACACTGTTTAAGTTGCTGCCTGGAGAAAACATAATGTATTCAAGATGCTAGTGTAAATATGTGTCAATAATTTGCATTTTTTGATCCATTTCAGCGTATTTCTGCGAGTGTTTGATGTATCCCTGTGGCTACACACACACACACACACCGCCCAGCACACATCTGGTAGTCAGGTTATTTTTAAACACTGGTTTCTCTGCAAGTTGCTACTAATGATTTCAAGACTACAATTAACTCTTTCTGTTCTGGTGTTTTGCCAATGGATTTTACAGGCTTCAGAGGCCTGACAAAGCTGTCAAACACATGCACGCACACGTTCATACACTCGCACACACACTTTGAAGTTGCACTCTGCCAAAATGAGTTACTAAGATTCAAGCTTTTGCACAGATGCTCAGTATCTGGGGACCTTTCCTGTATCCAACACATGCAGGTATTAATGAATTTAAGGTGCAGGGCAGGCAGGAGGAGGGTTAATCATAACATGCTGCAAAAATGCTGTTGTATTAATATCACTAATGGTCATTTTTGCTAACTCACGCTTACGAAACGCTCTGTTTACTCTTTTTACACACACATTTTGATCAGAGAGGACACTTTTGCACAAAGGCAAAGCATGATGCGTCACTGTGGAGGTGGAATAAATCAAAATGTCGTTTCTGCCTCTAGAGAGAAATGTGTCTTCTCTCTTTTCTCTAAATTCATTTCTCTTCTCTGTCAAACTGTCTGTACCTTGCAGGGCCTTTATTCTCTTGTGTAAACACATATCCACACACTCACAGTAACAGGAAAAAGTACACCAGAAGCTCCATTTGACATGTCCTAATTTATAACTTAGAACATTTTATATGCAGTAAATGCACAAAAGTACAAGTGTACAACCTTAATTGGGTACAGACACAGGACAGCAGCAGCACCATACAAAGGCAAAGGAGGGGGAGTCCACATTAATTACCGCAAGCTGCCAGAAATTCAAGGACGCAGCATTTTGACCTTCAAGGATCTTCTTCAAGGAAAATACGAGACCAAATATGATTTCAGATTGTAGGTGGAGCTGTCATTTTTTTGGCTGAAACTGAGAGCAGGACGTGTTTAGTCCATATAATTGTCCAGAAAATTGTGAGAAAAAATAAATTGCAGTATACATAGTTCCCCATAGCTCAATGTAATGTCTAGAAATGTCTTGTTTTGTCCGATCACCAGTCAAAACACATACATATATTTGTATGTGACTATATTGATTATTCATATATATATATGTATATAGATGTGACTATATTGATTATTCGTATATATATATATGTATATAGATATAGAGACCTGTTAAAGGGTAGGACTCGATAAGTTTTTTTACTTCTTCCTACTCCCTTTCGAGCTTGCAGAAAACCCCAAAATGCAAAATTTATAATTTTATAACACAGAAAATTTGCAAGGTTTGATATTGCAGAAGCTTGAATTGATCTTTGTTTTTAAGTAGAGCCCAATTGATAAGAGATTTTTTTTCAGATTTTAGAGGGGAAAATGTATCAATAACAGATATGGTTGCTAATAAAGTATTTTATTTAACTGGAATGAAAAGAAACCTTTTTATGTCGATTGTGCACTGATTTTTCACCACTCTGCACATGTACCCGGTGAGCTACTTTCTCTAATATAAAACTTTATTAAATAATATTTAACATTATTATACATCATTATACATTATACAAACAATCTATTGCATTATCAGCCAATTATATAAATGACAACTGAGAAGATAAAGAATAAATAGGAATAAAATAAGCATCATTACTGTTCAGTTTCAGTCAATTTCTGACTATAAAATGAATAGATTACACTATTTCTAAGTCATACCAAGCAACATTTTGCTACATTATATATTGTAAAAAAAGATAGGCCAATATCGGCCGATAATATAAGTCAGCCGATATATCTGTTGGACTCTATTTTTAATTATTTAAATGTTTAGTCAATTATTGTTTATTGTGTATATAGTATAGATGTTTTTTGCTTGGTTTTACGTGTATGTTTGCTTGATTAAGAGGGTGCATTATTGCATTTTTGCAAGCTCATTTTCTTTTTTAAAAAATATACATTTCAAATCAAATCAAATCAAATCAAATCAAATCAACTTTATTTATAGAGCCCTTTAAGACAGCGTTAGCTGATACAAAGTGCTGTACATGGCAGGACAGATCAACAATAAAAACAATAAAAACAAAGAACAAGCAAAAACAACTAAAACAAAGCGAGTCTCATGCTGGGTAAAAAAAAAAACAGTAAATAAAAGTGGGTTTTAAAATGAATCTCAATTTTAAAATGAATCTTAATTTTAAAAAACCACAAAGAACAAATAAAAACCAAAAAATAAAACAGAGCAAAGGCTCATGTTGAGTTAAAAGCCAGTGAATAAAAATGGGTTTTAAGATTTCTTTTCAAAGAGGACAGTGAGGAGGCCTGCCTGATGTGCAAAGGTAAATTGTTCCACATGTGAAAACCTGTTTATTTGATAAAAGGTCTTAAATATCCCCTTCTGATTGTGTGTAAAGTCTGATGTGCCGCAGGTCGATATAACACATCTGAGGCTGACAGAAACCCACTGCATCATTTTACGCTTTGTCAGGGATTATAAAAACAGTGTCTGGCAGGTGATCAATACGGTCTCCTTGGTGACCACGTAATAATGACTGCAGCTGGCGACGTCATTAGGGAAACACCGCATTAGAGAGCTCTCAGTCGCATGGCAACCCTGACAGGGACAGGTGCTTAGGGAGACAAATCAACTGGGAGGATGAGTAAACACACTCTCACTCCACGTCTGTCTGCCCGTCTCGTTTGTTAGCTCTGAATGACTGTCGGCTCCGTCATCTGATATCACACAGACATCAGACATACACTCACAGGCCACTTTATTAGGTACACTTGTTCCAACTGCTTGTTAATGCAATTATCTAATCAGCCAATCACATGGCAGCAACTCAATGCAATTAAGCATGTAGAAATGGTGAAGACGAGCTGCTGAATATCAAACCGAGCATCAGAATGGTGATTTAAGTGTTCCACAAACTGATCTACTGGTATACTTCCAGCAAATTCATTTTGTCTACTTCTGAATATTATCCTTAGTTTCTTTTGCTTAGACAAGGGAAAGTAGGAGATGTTTTTTTTTTACCTGATATGTTTCGACTGACAAGAAGACTGAAGTTGTCAGTCGAAACATGTCAGGTAAAAAAAAAACATCTCCTACTTTCCCTTGTCTGAACAAAAGAAACTAAGGATAATGATCTACTGGTATTTTCACACACAACCATCTCTAGGGTTTACAGAGAATGGTCTAAAAAAGAGAAAATATCCAATGATGATAGTTTTCTGGGCCAAAATATCTTGTTGATGCCAGAGGTCAGAGATGAATTGCCAGACTGGTTTGAGATGATAGAAAGGCAACAGTAACTCAAATAACTACTGTTACAACCAAAGTCTGCAGAAGAGCATCTCTGAACGCACAACACGTCCAACCTTGTACATATAATTAGATAAAGCATCACACTAAAAAGAGAAAAAAAGAAAAGAAAAATGATAAAATGTTGAGTCATATAATAGCAGCCACTTCTTTAACTCAAGGAGATTTCTTTCTGTTTTATATTTAATTTTAAAGCTTTCAGATTTTAACAGAATACACTGTACACCTGTTGTATTGTCACATTGATACCTTGTCTAGTATGCAGGTATTTTTCATGGATTTTCCCACATTTGTTTAAAAAAACAAAAAATCTCTGTATAGAGGAAAATGCAAAAACACAGCTGAGGTGCTTAGAGCATGCCAAATCAATCTATCTTAATGCGTCCTTAGGGATGTAAAGATAGAAGAAAAAGCTTAACATTTATTCGTTTTAGCCAAGAGGTAAAACAATGAAAAAAGTTGATGATCAAAGTCATGTGGAAGCTGTCTGAACAAAATAACTGCTTTTATTTTTGTCTGGAAAAAGGATTTTGAAAATGGAAAACCCATCAACATGTTTCAGCTTTTTGAGAAGGACAAATATAACCAATCCTGTAACAGAAAACCTGCAGAGGGGAGTGAAAGAAGGAGGGACTTTGTCTGTCTGCAGCTTGTATGACCAGTACTCAGCTTGACATGAAGTGACGTGTTGAGATGCAGCATATGAAGCACGTAAACCTCACACAAATAAATTGCAAATAATGAGAAAAAAGGAATGTCGGGAAGAGAAAGGAAATTAAAACATGCAGGATGAAGCACGAAATGAGGCTGTGGCGGTAGAAAAACCAAAACAACATGAAGAAGAAGTAGTCAGAGCACGAAGGCAGTGGAGGCAGAGAGGGGGAGGATGCGTGTTGATGTCTGATGTATAATAAATGACCTCTGGCTGATGCCTTGGCCTGTCTCGCATCTTCCTTCCTCTTCCTTATTCCCTCTACATTCTTTCGCCCATCCCTCTTCTTCTCTCTCGTCGCCCTGACACTCCTGTCCCGTTTTCCTAATCATCATTCCTTTCTTTTTTATCTGCGTTTCCATCGGCTCGTCCCTTCCCCTCGGCTGTTTTTGCTATCTCTTCTCCAGGAGGCTCCTCACAGCTAAAAATGTCCAAACATACTCTCCTCTCCTCCAAGTGTACTATTAAACCGATGTCTGCCTGCACTGTAAAAAAAACACTGTTGTTTTTACGGTAAAAAACCAGCAGCTGTGGTTGCCAGAACTTTACCGTAATAAATACGGTGCAACTTTTTCTAATATTACGGTAAAATGATATTAGCACTGTTGATTTCACATTTAAGATTGCCATTTTATTCCATATTTTACCATAAAAAATAAAACGTTTTTCCATCAAAACAAACGCTGTTTGTCATATGGCAGATATGATTGACAAGAAAATATTTTATAAATGCTGCATAGATTAAACATTTTACCATTAAATATTACAGTATATTTTTGTTAGAGATATGGTGTTTAGTACATTTAACAGTGAGAAAATGTATTTTTACAAAAAATAAGTGCTAAAAATTACAGTGATGGCTTGTAAATATGTTAGTATATTTTTAAATTCACTGTGCCAGAGTATTTTACAGTGAAGTAATGTATTTTTCAAAAAAAAAGTAAAAAATAATGTTTTGGCTGATATATACATTTAGGGTGTTTCATTGTTACTGAAACTGAATTAACCCATTTATCAATTCACGGTCTTTTACTGTCATGGTTTAACAGTTTTTCATCGTAAAATCTACAGACATTTTTAACAGTGTGTGTTTCACTTTACATTCAATATGTCATGTGATACATCCAGCAGTGTGTCTGACTGCTATACACTTTGACTGAGCATCTGTGTGCGTGCTCAGTGAGGATTACATACTTCCTCTGTCGTCTGATAAAACAGCTTTTCCCCCACATGAGATGGTCTACAGCATGCTATATGAAGCAGGGCCTCATACTGACATGATTTTTTAAAAGTTTTTTTGCACCTTCAGACAAAGCCAAACCCATTACAAGATAGGGTTTCTCCTAATACCAGAAGCCTCCTAAATAGTTCCAGACATGAGAGTCAAAAGAGTTTAGCCAGAGCCCTTTTCACCAGGGAGAAGCCCCTCTTTTCAGCTCTTGTGCACTCAAATATGAGCCAGCTGCAAGAAGTAAACACCTCGTTCAAACCAGAAATCTTATGCTTAGTGGACGTATTCAGATCTATTCCATTGTAAACATACATAATCACCATAATATATATGCACACTGCAAAAAAAGCCAACTTGTATTTTTTGGCCTAAAACAGTGATTTAAGTTGGTAAAACTTGGAAATATAAATTATTGACATTTAGGGCAATAATGTAAGTTAGCACAACAAAGGAAGCCAGTTGTCTGCTCAAAAACAAGTTGGTGAGTTGTTGTTACTTATATCTTTAAGTTGGGGTTCACAACAAGGGACAATAGTTCTGATAACTCTTATTTCTTTGTTGTGAAATTCGGTCATTAGCGAAAGCTAGCGGCTAACTGATGCTAGGGGCTAACTGATGCTAGCGGCTAACTGATGCTAGTGGCTAGCTGATGCTAGCGGCGCTGCTTGTTACAGCTAAAAGAGTAGCCATTAGCGTATCAATGCTAACTCAAAATTGTGGTCGCAACATTAGCTGACATTTCATAGCGGCGTTACAATCGTGCCAATTCAGCACATTGCAGAAGTTAGCAGAAGTAAGGATTAAAAGTTATTACAATGTAAAATTATAAGTTAGTACAACTTACAGTTGAGTTGATAAAAATCTGAATTCAGAGTTGAGCAAACTCAAAAACAAAACTTAAAATATTTAGTTTAATTGTCCAACTTAAAATTTTATCTAAGTTTGTTGCCTTGAAATTTTGAGTTCACCCAACTTTTCTTTTTTTGCGGGCATGAACTTACTGTTGGATAGTTTAATCTGTAGAAAATCCCATTTTTAAGATCCATATGGTAAACAGCAGTGGTGTAAAAAAAAGCCAACTTGTATTTTTTGGCCTAAAACAGTGATTTAAGTTGGTAAAACTTGAAAATATAAATTATTGACATTTAGGGCAATAATGTAAGTTAGCGCAACAAAGGAAGCCAGTTGTCTGCTCAAAAACAAGTTGGTGAGTTGTTGTTACTTATATCTTTAAGTTGGGGTTCACAACAAGGGACAATAGTTCTGATAACTCTTATTTCTTTGTTGTGAAATGCGGGAAAGCGGTGAAATTCGGTCATTAGCGAAAGCTAGCGGCTAACTGATGCTAGCGGCTAACTGATGCTACCGGCGCTGCTTGTTACAGCTACAAGAGTAGCCATTAGCGTATCAATGCTAACTCAAAATTGTGGTCGCAACATTAGCTGACATTTCTTACAATCGTGCCAATTCAGCACATTGTAGAAGTAAGGATTAAAAGTTATTACAATGTAAAATTATAAGTTAAAAAATCTGAATTCAGAGTTGAGCAAACTCAAAAACAAAACTTGAAATATTTAGTTTAATTGTCCAACTTAAAATTGTTGGACAATTACAAACAAACAAACAAAATTACAAACAAAAGTCTGTTGCCTTGAAATTTTGAGTTCACCCAACTTTTCTTTTTTTGCAGTGTGCCTGTGATCCCACACAGCATGTGATGTATATTAATATGTAACCAGAGTGTTTACACTCCTGGCTATAGGCACTTCCTGTGCCGCAGTGTATGACAGATGGCTGCTCACTGACAGATGCATGAGCTCAGGACTGCCGTCCAGCCAGCCAAACACGAGCTGCCAGTCAGCTCAGTGCACTAAGCCGATCTGTTGCCTCGGCAACTGCTATTTCAGCTCCACCTTAGAGTTTTAACACATTGCGAGGTCAGATAAAATATTCCTGTTCTCACAGTCTGAAAACGGTCACAACTTTCAATTTAAACGTTTTGTTTTTTCAGCGCTTCAGATTATCATTTCATATAGAAATAGATGAAAAGATGAACAGATAATTGGCTTCATGCTCTGACAATTGTCATCTAAATGTTCAAATTCAGATAAAATATGTGGTTTCAAGTGTGATATAACTGCCCTATTGGGCCACATGTCGATTTTTTTATCCCCGCTTTTCAAAATTTAAAGCTAATTTTAATCAATTTTGGATTTGGAATTGAAATCGTGACCCGACTAATGACCTTTATCAGATTGGAGAATACGGAATGCTACATACAGTCATAGAAAAAAAATATTAGATCATTGTTTTCTTCAATTTCTTTTTCATTTTAATGCCTGGTACAACAAAAGGTACATTTGTTTGGACAAATATAAAGATAACAAAAAAAATAGCTCTTAAGAGTTTAATCTAAGAGCTGATATCCAGCCATTTTCCATAGTTTTCTTAATAATGATTTTGGTTATTATCAAGAAAACCGTGGAAAATGTCTAGATATCAGCTCCTAAATCAAACTCTTATAAGCTATTTTTGTTGTTATCATTATATTTGTCCAAACAAATGTACCTTTAGTTGTACCAGGCATTAAAATGAACAAGAAATTGAAGAAAACAATGGTCTAATAATGTTTTTCCATGACTGTAGTTTTAATTAATAGCAACATGAAATAAAAAACAAAATGGAAGAAGTAAAGGAACATTGCAGAGACTTTGGCACCTTAAACAGGAAGCTTAAAAAAAAAAAAAAAAAAATAGTTTCCAGTCTTTGCAGATTTTACACACAATTATATTTTATCTGACACTAAAACCATCATCTGTTTTCTTTTCCCACACTCTCCTTTGACCTGTCAGTTTCTTCGTCTTCTCCGTTTCATCCCCCTCGTTCTTGCTCTGGGTGTTTTGCTCAGCAGAGGTGGAAGGAGAGGAGAGGAGAGGAGAGGAGAGGAGAGGAGAGGAGAGGAGAGGAGAGGAGAGGAGGAGGGGGGAGGTGCTGCCCCTGTGGCTGCTCGGAAACTCATCTGGTAGTAATAAGGTCTCCACAACGCTACTGTGACTCATGCCGGCGCACGCCCACCGGACTATTACGGGCTTATTTAGTACGCACATACGGTCATTAGACTCTGTGACCATGCAGGCAGCTAAACACACACAAGCTGTGGTGCACCATTAAGACCACACAAATACACCCGGAGAAGAAAATACACCTTTAACATGAGATGTATAGTTGAAACACCACAAACTGGACTGTAAAACATATATACTTTAATTACAGGCACAGTTGTTTTCTTTCTCTTTCCAGGCCTCTGTTCCAGGGTCAAATTAATCACTTCCTGTTGTATGTAACCGTTAAATCTCCTGTTGGGAGAGTTGGACAGGAAACACTGACCCGTACCTGGACATTCATTAAGGTTAAATGTTCGACAGGCTAATCCATTCATGCTGCATTAACCCTTTATCAGGCAAAGAACTATATTTGGTAACTTCAGGTAATATTTCAAGAAAAAAGTTGCAAATTTAATAGATTAAAGTGGCGAATCTACAAGAAAAAAGGTCGCAGATTTAAGAGATTTAAAGTGGCAAATCTGCGCGAAAAAAGTCGCGGATTTACGAGAAAAAAGTGGGGAAAAAATGCTTTTTTCCCCTAGATTCAACACTTTAAATCTCATGAATCTGCACGTTTTTTTTCCGTAGATTCGCCACTTTAATCTCGTAAACTTTTTTCTCATAAACTTTTTTCTCAAAATATTATTTTCGTATGTTTTTTTTTACACATTCTGGCTGTATGTAATATCCTCCAATATTCTCTAGGGTTGAAATTTGGAATTTGCAAGTATTTAAATGAGCGCCCTATTAAGGGTTAAAATGGTGAATCTGGCAGAGAAAAGTTGCTTTTTTTCCACTTTTTTCTCGTAAATCTGCGACTTTTTTTGCGCAGTTTTGCGACTTTAAATCTCTTAAATCTGCGACTTTTTTTCTTGTAGATTTGCCACTTTAATCTAGTAAATTTTCAACTTTTTTTCTCTAAATATTACCTGAAGTTACCAAATATAGTTCTTTGCCTGATAAAAGGTTAAAGGTGTAACACACTATCAGGAGAACAAAGTGTTCCCTTTTTAACACCTACAGCACAAGTTTTACTGCGCGCTGAGTGATTGTTTAGTTTTGGGTAAATTAAAGGGTTGAGAAATTGTTTTTTTTTGTATTTTAGCATTATTGTACTATATTCCCTTTGCACTCTGTTTTGAATGTACATACTTGCTGTGAATTATTCTTCTGTTGCAAACTTTATATGCAAACATTATTTAAATCTCCACAATCTGCACTATATCACACCGCTGTACATTGAAAGCATGTGAACTGGAGTCAAATTGCATGTTTGTGTACACACACTTGGCCAATATATCTGATTCTGATATAGTTTTAAAATAAAATTTGTCAAGCTTTGTCAGGGATTAAACAATAAACTCCTGGACTTATTTCTATCAGTGTTCCTCGTGTTGACACAGACTAAAAACTGTCACAATTTTAAATACAAAAAATGTGTTTTTTCAGCACTGGACGCAACACCATTGTTAGATTATTGAGTCTTGTTTAACAAAGATTAACAGATTATTATAACTGTCATTTAGATTTTCAAGTTCTTCTTTAAAAAGATAAAATACATGGTATCAAATGTGATATAACTGCCATATTTTTTTTGTAATGTACTACACTAAGGCCATATGGTCAAAATTTATGATTTTCTCTATCCTGCTTTCGAAATTTAAAACTAATTTCAATAATCTTGGATTTAGAATTGAAATCGTGACAGCCCGACAAACAATCTTTATCAGGATGGAGGATACTGAATCAGTGTTATTTAATTCCAGCATTAAATAAAACACAAAATGGAAGAAGTAAAGGAACATTGCAGAAGATTTGTCTCTCAGTATTTGTCTCCATGATTCAAATCACCCTGTTGTTTCCAAAAAGCTTTTAAATGCCGATACAATATGCTGAATACCAGCATTTAATACTGTCCAGTGGTGCTTGAGCTTTATTATGTACTCCTGCTGTTTTATGGTCAATATTCTGAAAGCATCATATGAATTATATGTTAATATGTTATATTAGAGTCTAAGTTGACTAATAGTCTACGATTTTGTCGACAGATCTCATCGACAGATCTGAAAAACTGAGTTTCTCCGCAAAGAATCATGCAAAAGCATTTATGTGTAATGAAAAGGCATTAAGCATGAAAAATAATTAAAATATTACTACAGAAATCTTACAAAAAAACAACTTATTGACTAAGTGGGGGCAGCCCTGGCAGCCTTCATTTGTTTTTAGAAAAAGGCAATTAAAATTATTTCAATACCATGTGCTTTAAATGGTACGATATCCACATTTATGGGTATTGAAAGTATCGAGCTATAAAAAAAACTTATCTACAATCAGATTTTCAACCAAAGGCTGCACTGATGAACCAACAGGGCAGAAAATCAACAGGGTGTTGGCGTGTATCCAGTGTCTTATTCTGTTGTTAATTTAAATAAATGAAAAAGATATTATCCTTTTAGTGTGTTTAGGACATTTTTTTTCTTTTTCTTGTGGTATTGAGTATCGTTTTTCTAGCACAGTTTCTGGTGTGGTGTCAATCTAATTTCAAAGTTATGCTGCAGTCCTAAATCAACCTTTAAGTGATAATACATCAAAAATACACTTTATATGGCTTTGTTCTCTATTTAGGCATGACATAAGAAAAAGGAGAAGGTGCATAGCATCTGAGCAACAGCAGATGTGGTTTGTAGTTCCTGTATCTGATGTGTAAACTGCCCTTCAAACCAAGAAGTCTCACATTTACACAGTTCTTCTCTTCTGGTTTCTCCCTGTCTGCAGTCCTGACATAATGAAGGAGTGTGATGGAGAGGATGTGATCCAAGCAAAGAACACCATAACTGTGTTAACCCTATCAGAGCTTCATTTAATATTCAGTCAAAGGCTTCTGGAGTATTTCTGCTGATATGTTGCAGCCAGCACTGCTGATAGATAGGCTACACCTGCTTTTAATTCGGACAGATGTTCATTTAAAAACCAAGTGAGCAGTGAGCAACGACCCACCGCGCCTTTTAGGATGTTTTTCTCAGCATCACGACTCGGGTTAAGCACCAAGAGATCTTTATCAACCAGCAAAATGGCGGCTTTGCGTGGCTGATCCCACAATCTATCATCTAGATTCCTCTGAAGTGATGCAGCAGGCCCCTGCTGCGCTCGCTGCTGCACGCGCGGCACGACACACCTGCGCTCCACCTCTGCTGTCCTCAGCACACACACACACACACACACAACCAATAATTAAAACAAGAGCTACAGCAGACTGCGATGCGCATAAGTGCGTGATGCGTTTGAGTTATCACAGCATGTGGTTTGCTGGGTGTCTATAATATGAAGGGGGGGAAAACAAAAGGGGAAGAAGGGTGGGGAGGGGGGCCACATTCACCGCATTATGAAGCAGACGTATGCGTAAAACTGACCAGGCTCGTGCGTCCCGGGGTTGTCGGACATCTCCAGCACCAGCAGCTCGCGGCGCTCGAAGCTCTCCCCGATGGTGTAGATGCGGGTGATGGTCGGGCACTGCAGCCACACCGACACCAGCGCCTTCCGCAGCTCCTCATAGCGGTGGTACTCGAAGGAGATCTCCCCCTCGGTACCGGCGGCGCTGACCAGAGCGACCAGCGCGGCCCCGAACAAAACTACCCGAGTGAACTGTTTCATTTCGACGTGTCCTTCTGTTCCCTAAGCCCTGTCTGTGTGCCTGCCTGCGGCTTGGTCCCAAGCCTTATCTCTGTGCTGCAGCCTCGCTTTAGGCTATAAATATCTCTCCCTCTGCTGCTCTCTCTCTCTCTCTCTCTCTCTCTCTCTGTCTGTGTGATGCTGCTGCTGCTGCTGTACCTGAGCGCAGACTCCCTCCACTGTCAAGCCTCACACAAGATTTACACATCCGGTTACAAGTTTCTAAATAAAGACTTTTTTTTTTTTCCGTAGCAGAGGCGATTTATCATGCATTTCGTCACACTGTTAAAATAATCGCCTAAGTCATTTTTTGTCTTTTTTTTTTTTTTCTTCCTAAATCATCTCCTCATGACGCCGGACACCTATGCAGTGGCGGTTCTAGACTCATTTTACTGTGGGGGCCAAGCAGGGGCCAGTGTTTAATCAGAGGGGCACTTTAAAAACTAAGCAAAATATTATATTTAGGCATTCATAACCTTAATTTTAGCTCATTAAAAAATCTAATTTAAATATACATATATACACTGACATTTTTGTGCAGAATTCCTTTTTTTATTTTGAAAGTGCAGTATAGTGAGAATGATCTTTATACCAAACCTGAGTGAGCATATGCATGGATAACATGGTCCAACACACTCTGATATACAATAATAAATAAAGATAATCATATGAATATGTTAATCACACTTTATTTTCCATTGGAGGATTTGTTTTCCATTGATTTTAATATTAATTTTCCATAAGATCTATTCACTTTGCTGTTCTCTAAGAGAAAAACAACTGACTATACATTTTTTAATTAGGGCCTCGGGGCAATCGCACCGAGCACTGGTCCCATACAGCAATAGCTGTAGGGACCAGTGCTCGGGGCATTAATGTTACTTCAAAGTGTCATTAATGTTCATGACACATCCCATGTCATGTTTATAACACACTCATGTCACTCTTATGTAGACACCTTCAAATTAAAGAGCTTTTATTGCACAATTAAACTATTATACAATGTACACATTCTGGGTTCCTTTTGTGCACAATGAGACATTGTTTGAACAAAAAACAGGTAAGAATTGTTCCGTCGTTCATCGTTATAAATTGATCATTTTATTATTAATTTGACACAGGGGCCACAACAGGGGCCAAGGGCTTCTTCACAGGGGCAGTGGCCCCTGTAGGCCCCTGTGTAGAACCGCCACTGCACCTATGGTAAAATCTCCTACATCCTCAGTTGATCAGATCATGTGATTTTACCCCTTTAAGGTAATGGTCTATGTCAAGTGTGTGACTTAAGCGGATTTATTATGCCTAAGTCCAAATAAAATGTGACTTAGGCAATTTTTTGAACATGCCTCTGTGACTTAAGCAAGATATGGTAACACTTTATTTTGAAGGTGTCTACATAAGAGTGACATGAGTGTGTTATAAACATGACATGGGATGTGTCATGAACATTAATGACACTTTGAAGTAACATTAATGCCCCGAGCACTGGTCCCTACAGCTATTGCTGTATGGGACCAGTGCTAGGTGCGATTGCCCCGAGGCCCTAATTAAAAATTGTATAGTCAGTTGTTTTTCTATTACAGAGCAGCAAAGTGAATAGATCTTATGGAAAATGAATATTAAAATCAATGGAAAACAAATCCTACAATGGAAAATAAAGCGTGATTAACATATTCATATGATTATCTTTATTTATTATTGTATATCAGAGTGTGTTGGACCATGTTATCCATGCATATGCTCACTCAGGTTTGGTCCTTCACAATAAACTGCCTCACTTCCTGTTGGGTCGCTGCTGCTGCATGCTGACTTGACGCAGCAGCAGGGGTGTGTCCACAGTGCAGCAGAGAGGAGATGGAGGGAACCTTCAGCACACACACATGAGAAATCACCCAATTCCTCCATCAATCCACAATATACAGAACAGATAAATAACAAAAAACAAGAACAGAGAAGATTCAGATCTTTGGTGTTAATCCTAAACAGAAATGCAGTAACGCTTTATATTAAGGTCCTTGTAATAACCATTAATTAACATGTAATAAGGCATTGTTCTCGCTTTAGATCCCTTTAGCTGCAAAAAGCATAGTTAACTGTTAACAAGTGCATAGTTAACTTATAATAGATGAGCAATAAAGTATATTTTACTATCAATAAGCAAACAAAAGAAGATTAATGAAGGCATGGCAAAGACATAATGGGTGGGTTATGGGTGTTTGTAATGCTATTATGAACAATTATAAGATACTCATGAGGCTTTTATTAATGTTCTTAAGCATTTGCAAACTGTTAACAAGTTTCTTATTAGTGCTTATAAAATGCTAAATAAATTAGCTGTATTATAATGCCATTATATAGGCTTATAAACTGACAATATTGTCAATAAGCATCTTGTAAGGACTTACAAGGGCCTTATTACTTGTTAATTAATGATTATTACAAGGACCGTAATATAAAGCGTTACCGAAATGTATGTAAATATATATGTATTTATATCTGTATTTAGCATGCATAAATATCTGGCATTTGGTACAATGTACAAATAGTAGTTTCTGATACGCCACTTATTGTTATTAGTTCTTTTTTTGATATTACTTATCTGCATGGCAGGTGCATGTATGTGTGTATGTGGTGTGTGAGTGTGTGTGCATGTGTTGAATGTTAATGTCAGTTTCAGGAGCTGCACAGCATAAATTATTGTGCAAAGTGCAAAATGCAAAAAAAAATAATTGCAAACTCCGAGTGATCCCATTCTGTGTAGAAATGTCTCTGTGTGTGGACGATATATTTATAATAATACAGAGGCACATTTATGATGGCATGAAGTTTCTTTTTGTATCAAATTCTTCCCAAAAAGAAAAGTACCTTTTCATATTCATTCCATTTATGATTAAAAAAAACATATTCAAGGTTTCTTCTTGTAAAATCAAAACAGCATTTATTTATTTGTACAACCTTAAAACAAATTAGGATTAAACAACCTGGAGTTCACCACGAGCCAAACCCCTTTTCATCAAAATATTTTACATGCATTTGCATTAAAAAATGCCGTCGTCACCGTGTTTTGCAGAAACAGTTTCCACTGAACTGCGGCTAAAACACAAAGTCACCGTGACTCAGATTGACTCAAGAAGAAGCGCTAAAGTGCTCAGACATTCAGAGGTAAACGAAAGCAACTCACAAGAAAGTAAAACGGTACAAACTGTTTTTTTCATTCAGTGACAAAGCAGAAAAACAAATTAAAATGAGGATGTTGATGGTTTTTTATTCAGCCGGCAGAAAAATACTTATTTTTCAGAAAGGCACAAAAGATCTGCAGTCCAATTTACAAACCAGCACACTTTTAGTGTGTGTGAGAGTAACAGCAGCAGTGTCTGTGTGTCTGTAGGACTCCCCGCCTCCTGCTAGAGGAGGCCAGAGGAGGAACAGAGAGCTTTACTGCTCCTTCTTGTCTCCCTGTTTCTGCATGTACTTGTTGTACTGGTTGTCCGTCTTCAGCACCTTGTCCCACCAGGTGAAGGTGGAGGCGTAGTTCCCCACGAAGTTCATGTGGTGGAAGTCATGGAAACGGGTGCCGGCGTAGAACGGGATCAGGTGGAGCGGGTTCAGAGGGATGTCGTAGCCGCTGGAAGAGAGAGAGAGAGGGGGATTAAAGTCTGACATTCAAAGAAATCACCAGATTTTGTTTTGTTGCAGATATTTAGACTCCGAAATTCTTTCAACAGAACAAATGCTTTGGTAACGCTTTATAATAAGGTCCTTAATAACCATTGATTAACAAGTAATAAGGCATTGTTCTCACTTTAGATCCGGTAGTTGCAAAAAGCATAATTAACTTATAATAGATGAGCAATAAAGTATATTTTAATATCAATAAGCAAACAAAAGATTAATAAAGACATGGCAAAGACATAATGGGTGGGTCATGGGTGTTTGTAATGCTATTATGAAGAATTATAAGATACACATGAGGCTTTTATTAATGTTCTTATTATACATCTCTTATAGCCTGCTATTAGCTGTATTATAATGCCATTATTAACACTTATTATCCAATGCTTTTTATGTGACATAAGAAATTATCAATAATGCGTTACTGAAGTGATGAAGATTTGATTTGGTTTCTGTTTTGTGTTTCTATCTAGCAGTTAGATATTAGGTTCACATAAACGAATAAGATAGCACTTCAAGGGAATACCAGATACTGCCCTGTTAATTTTTTTTTATTACTATTATTTTTTTATTATTAATTATAGTCAAAAACAACTTGTGTATCCGCCTGCTTTGTTTCAGATCTGTCCCATGCAACACCTTTCCAACAAGTAGCATTAAAATCTAAATCCTCCTGGCAAAATGAGACAAATCGAACCTTAAACATGCCTTCCTTGACGTAGGTAATAATATTGGTGGTTTAGTCATCTTGCATGAAATACTGCTGCACTATTAAAATAGCGGCTAATAACCGCAAAATTATGTTTCTGAAATGGAAACAAAGAAAGAAACTCTGACTTTTGTCACAAGCATAGAGTGCCAAATTGAAAAAAAAAAAAAGACAAGAAAAGCTAAATTATTACAATATAAAATTGTTTACATCAGGGCAAAGTCCAAAAAAATAGTTGAATAATAAATATTTGTTAATTATTTTTCTAAATTGATTTATTTTACCTGTGTCCCTAGTTGAGTCATGTATGTTATATATTGTATCTATGATTAAAAGTGTATCTTAATAATTGCAAATAAAGATTGTGTGTTTTCTGACAAATAGTGGGTTCATTATTCAAATTTTTTTTAAAGCAAGTAATTTACAAAAAAAATTGAAGAGTGAAACATAAGAAAATGTAATAACATAAAAAAATGTATTGTTTGATTCAAAATTTAATTTCAGCAAATCAATTTTAAGATAAAAAAGGAACAACACCATGAAATAGAGAAATAAAATTTGAAACAATGAAAAAAAAAAGAGGCAGGTTTAAAATAATGTGATTTAAATGACATTTGGGATTTGTGGAATTGTTTACGCCACTGCAGTCTGTCAGCCTTGTGTGCATTTAAGTTCAGTATAAATGTAATCCAAAAATAACAGCAACATATACATGTATTAAAATAATAAGTATTTGTAGAAAGGAGCTCTTTGTGACCTGATAATGTGACAGTAACATCTGGTGTTCTCTGTGGCCCTCTAGTGGTCGTCCTCACACATTACTGACCAGTTTACATGATGAGAAACGTGTAGATTCTCATGTAACTACCGTTTCTCTGGTGATTTAACTAATGTTTGCTCTCTAAATTCAGAGTAATTAATGGTCTAACGTAGGTCTATTCCTACCTGCAGAGAGTGAAGTTAACCCTTTATCAGGCAAAGAACTATATTTGGTAACTTCAGGTAATATTTCAAGAAAAAAGTTGCAAATTTACTAGATTAAAGTGGCAAATCTGCAAGAAAAAAAGGTGCAGATTTAAGAGATTTAAAGTGGCAAATCGTGCGAAAAAAGTCGCAGATTTATGAGAAAAAAGTGGGGAAAAAGCATCTTTTTTCTCCCAGATTCAGCACTTTAAATCCCATAAATCTGCACATTTTTTTCTCGTAGATTTGCCACTTTAATCTGGTTAACTTTTTTCTCAAAATATTATTTTCGTATGTTTTTTTTTACACATTCTGGCTGTATGTAATATCCTCCAATATTCTCTAGGGTTGAAATTATATATATGTATATATATATATTTGGTAACTTCAGGTAATATTTCGAGAAAAAAGTTGCAAATTTACTAGACTAAAGTGGCAAATCTACAAGAAAAAAAGTTGTAGATTTAAGAGATTTAAAGCGGCAAATCGGTACGAAAAAAGTCGCAGATTTACGGGAAAAAACAGATTCACCACTTTAAATCCCATAAATCTACGAATTTTTTTCTCGTAGATTTGCCTTTTTTTCTCAAAATATTATTTTTGAATTTTTTGTTTTTAACACATCCTGGCAGTATGTAATATCCTCCAATATTTTCTAGGGTTAAAATTTGGAAGTTGCAAGTATTTCAATGAGTGCCCTATTAAGGGTTAACGTAGTGAATCTGGGAGAAAAAAGTAGCTTTTTTCCCACTTTTTTCTCGGAAATCTGCGACTTTTTTCACGCAGATTTGCCACTTTAAATCTCTTAAATCTGCAACTTTTTTTCTTGTAGATTTGCCACTTTAATCTAGTAAAGTTGCAACTTTTTTCTCGAAATATTACCTGAAGTTACCAAATATAATTCTTTGCCTGATAAAGGGTTAAGGGCAGCAAAAATAAAAATGTAACTGTGAGGAAATGCGTCCTACCTGTGGACATCGATCGTCTCCAGCAGGCGGAAGGACACCCAGGCCCACAGGAAGAAGACGTGGTTACAGAAGATCATGATGCCGATGAAGAAACCAGCGCCCAGGATGAGAGTCTCTGCAGGGTGAGCGTACTCTGCCTGCATCCCGAACGGAGCCTTCGGGACAGCGGAGAGATGAAAACACACCGTACGTGTTAATGAGTAACTCCTCAGTAAGGAGATGAACTTGACAGTGTTCTGCTTGTGTTTGTTTGTCTTATCGTGTGTGTTTTACTCACTGTGAACTCGTGGTGGACTTTGTGGATGTATTTGTAGATCCTGCGGTGATGCAGCAGGCGGTGCAGGAAGTAGTGCCAGGTGTCTTCAACAACAGCGCAGCCGAAGCACTGAGCCAGGACGTACGGCCTGCAGGAGCAGAGGAGAAGAGAAGAGAGGGGTTTAATATAAGATAATTCAAGATATTCCTTTATTAGTCCCACAACGGAAACATTTTCAGTGTAACAGCAGCAAAAGTGTACAGCAAAAATAGAAAGAAGCATCAAGAAGCATCAATATCTATAACAATTATATTTGTTCTGCAGGAGTAAAACTATGTAGCTTTTGTCTCAAACGGCATGGTATCAGCATAAAGTGGATATGTCTGTAAACAGGAGACTTGTGAGTACCCACAGAATGCATTTTCACTCAGATTTCATTCAGTCTGTTCAATGTGATGCACTTGGTGCCTGTAATTTCTTTGTTTTAAAGCATATTATTATGATTATTATTATTATTATTATACTTGTATTTTAGATTTTTTTGTGAGTAAATAAATTGTATGTGTATTTCTATTGGTATGCTTTATTGTATCCTTGAATTTCCCATTGAGGGAGAAAAAATATTGTTGTTTTTTTAAAGAAAGTAATATAATTGACCTGAAATTATTATGAGTTTTAAATGTTTTTAAAAGACGTGTTGTTCATAGATCTGTAGATACATTTATTCAAACAAAATGATTTGGTGAAATTATAACATAATTTTTTTTTACACATATAGCAGTTTTACATGCATGTATTTTTTATATTCCAAAGCACAATGATGAAGGAATCATGGGTTTTTATCTCATTTCAGTGTCGTGTAGCAGGTGCACAGCTGCTCCACTCTACAGTATATCTCAGGTGTTTTGAATATGAGGCGTTCAGGTGTGTTTTATTGTGCTTCCACTGACCAGCGGGGCATGGAGTCCCAGTCATAAGGGATGTTGAAGAATTCAGTGAAGTAGTAAGTCCCACAGATCAACGGCAGCTGGATACAGAAGTGGTTGAACAGAAGCATCTTGAAACATCTCCACTGTTTCTCCCACGTCTCTGGCTTGTCCTGCACACACAAAACACAAAAAAAGATTTAGAAGAATGTCATTTCGGACTGAAATTAAACTCATAACCAGTGGTGGAAGAAGTATTCAGATCTCTTACTTAAGTAAAAGTACTTATATCACACTGTGAAATTACTCCACTACGAGTAAAAGTCCTGCATTCAAAACTTACTCAAGTACAAGTACAAAAGTATCAGTATCAAAATGTACTTATAGTATCAAAAGTAAAAGTACTCATTATGCAGAATGAACCCACTCAGATTGTTTTATATATTCCAAATATATAACTGGATTATTATTATTGATGCATTTAGCAGCATTTAATTTATCAAGATACTTCTCGTTTTAACTACTTAATATACTGTTTACTTTATAGCATTCAGTAAATCACTTTTAACACACACACACACACACACACACACACACACACACACACACACACAAACACACACATACATGAACATGCATACATGCACCACACCTTATTTTCTCATTAGTCTATTTTAGTATATCTTAGTATTTTTATATATTTTTTTTTTTTGTGTCGTTAGTTTGTTGTTTATTCCTTTTCTTGGAGATCCTCATTTGGGGAATACCAGTTTGCCTTATATATATGTTTGTCTGTTTACCCTATGTTTTGTTATTTACTTTGTGAATATATACCTTGAAAAAAAAGGGGGAAAAAATGCAAGGTACAATATTGTAAAGAAAACGAAATGACTGATTATGTTTGTGAAAGTAAGAAGCCTTGCAATATAGTATAAAAAAATATATCATTTTAATTACTTAATATACCTTTATGAGGTTTAATTAAAAAAATGTCTAAAAACTTTATATTGATCTCGACCTGGAAATTTAAATGTAGTGGAGTAAAAAGTGCAATATTTGCCTCTAAATGTAGTGGAGTAGAAGTATAAAGTTACATCAAATGGAAATACTCAAGTAAAGTACAATTATCTCAAATTATACTTAAGTACAGTACTTGAGTAAATGTACTTAGTTACTTTCCACCACTGCCCATAACAAGCAAAAACCTGCACAAACCTGCTGGATCTTGTATTTCTGCATGAAAGGCATGAACTGGAAGAGGAAACCGGGCAGGCAGAACAGGAAGTAGATGAACTCGTGGACGATGAGCGACCCCCAGGTGGCGATCTGGAACTTGGTGTAGTTGTCCATCATGTAGCCCCAGGCGTGTTTCAGAGAGGGCTGCAGGGGGTTTTCAGGCAGCACCGCATCTACGTACTCCGCCGCCAGGTAGGCAGAGGTCAGGATGTCTGCCGAGCCATTCACCGCCATGATGGACAACGTGAGGTGACTGCAGGTCTGGAGAGAAGACTGCAAACAGGAACAGAGTTAAAATTTACATTACAAGGTAAGGTAAGGTAACTTTATTTGTACCCGAGGGTAGATTTGGTTGCAGTTAAAAAGAATTGGCTGCTTACACACACACACGCAGACAACATTGACAACATCGACAGACAAATAATAAAAATAAATAAAAGTGACAACAGTGCTCCAGACATGGGAACATGGATTAAAAGCATACAAAAAGGTATTACTATCAAAAGATAAATAAATACTGAATACAAGCCATCATGGCAGATACAAAAAACAAGGTCAGAATAATAAAATAAATAAATAAATAAATAGATGAAGAAGGCTATACAGTCCATAGGTTAATAAGTTACAGATACAAAGGACAGATAATAATCAGTGTGAGTTTGTCTTTTCAGTAATTTTAATATATTTGTCCATAATACAAAAAAAAGGAAAGTTAGCAGAGGAACTGCTGCAATATAACTGAAATTAAAAGCTTTGTACACACTATAAATCCTACAAATTTAAACAAAATGTACAATATTTGCAAATAATAAATCCAACAAAAGATCAGCAGCTTTAGTTTGCAGCATTGTATTTTAGTTTTAACATAATGTCTGATCAATATACAGTTAATAATAGCTTGTAAAACATTTTCTGAACATACAAATGCACTGAATATATAACCAAACACGACTGAACTACTGAACTGAACTTGAAATGTGTGTGTGAAATAGCTACTAAAAACATCAAGACGCCTTTTCACTTTTCTTCTTACATTTTATAGACCAAATGATGGATCAAGAAAATAATCTGCAGATGAATCAATATTAAAACAACCATTACCTAGATAGTTTAATCTTCAACCATGCATCATGTTTTAAAAATGGCATAAAAGGTTTTGGGTGTTAAATCTGTATTTGCAAAGTAACTATAGTAATCATATACAGTGCAGTAAAAAGTACAACTCAAATATAGAGGAGTAGAAGAAAATGATATGATATGGAAATACTCAAGGAAATGTAACCCTCCACTGCTGAAAACATACAGCTACTAAATTCACACAACTTTAACTCCTTAATAGATAAGATTCACAATTTGCGCTGTTAATAAGTGATCACAGCATTACAAAAGAAAATCAAACAAGAGAGCTGCATGTATAATAACCACTCCTCAATGATAATATGTATTCCTTTTACAGGTGCAGTGGTGGAAGAAGTATTTTGATGTTTTACTTGAATAAAAGTGGCAATACTAAAGAGTAAAAACAGTCTGATTCAATTAAAAGTCCTATTAAGTCATAATAGGTAAAATACAAATGTTTTAGCATCAGAAAATACTTGAAGCACCAAATGCAAAGTACTCATTATGCAGAATGGCACATATTAATCATACATTTTGTTGTGATGCATTATAATTAAAATATATGGAAATACTTTTGTCATATTTAGTTATTTTGTAATATTCATTATACTTTTCTCATATAAATATATTTATTTCAGGAAAAGATTGGCCTATTTTATTTCATAGGTTATTTTTTATTTAAATGTGCACTTTATGGAGCTTTGGTTTGTTAAAAAAAAAAAAAAAAAAAAAAAAAATCGTATATATCGATATTCAGCCTAAGTATATTGGGATATGACTTTTGGTCCATATCGCCCAGCCCTAGTACCTTAATTGTTTCCAAAAGTGCTGCATACTTGGGTAAAAGTAATGACTTACATTCCATCACTCAGCCAATGTTAATGCTTTTTTGCTTGTTTTTTAATTGCTTTAAAGCAAAAAATACTTATGGCACACTTTGACTCCACACTATAGCCTATATATTTGTATATTTCGTAAATTCTGCACAAAAACATGCAGAATCACACTACTCACAGATTGTGCAAAAACTGAACCATCTCAGCAGAATAACACAAACATTTCATCCAGTATCACTTAAACTTGAACGCTATTGCATGATGATTATTAATTAATAACAAACAACAGTTGTGTTTCAGGTCACAAAGACAGCAGGACATTTTGTTATTTCGATGTCATAAGTCGCGTATGCCTCTATTCTTCTCTCAAATACATATATATTTGAGGAACAGATGCACTATAACTATGGCTGCTAATAAGAAATCAGCTAAATAACTCATTCGCAGCTAAAAACGACGTTAACTCACCTTTCCGCGGTCCGTCCCGTCTACCTGGGAAAGGCGGCCGGCAGGGTGAAGTACAGTCATTTAGAGTGCTCTGATTGGACGAGACGAGAGGAGGATGACGTCGGGGGGCCGAGCGGCGCCGCTGATTGGTCCGCGGGATGGAGCGATGATAGTGAGACTGAATGTTTCTACAGCAACAGCCAATCAGAGGCCAGCTCGGCTTTCATAACGTCCGCAGTGTGACAGTGAAGAGATGGTCCGAGTCATTACATGATACTAGTGTTTTAAATGTACTTTTATAACAGTTTGTGACTCCAATGTCAGTTTAAGACATTTTGTAGAGGTTTTGAGATAAACAAAGTAATGTTTAAATAAAATATAATCATTACATGCATTTAAATCACCACTAAACTGATGGGTTTTTTTGTTTTTCTCCCTTTAAATTAAATAGTACAAAAAGTACATTTTCCTGTTCCACACTATGTGCAGTTTTTTCCTTAACCCTCTGGAGTCACCAAAAGCGCCAAAGCATTACTTCTTCATGACATCCAGATGTAAAAACAAAGCAGTCGAGCCCTACCATAAATTTACTTCTTATGAAGTGGCTCGAAACTCCATGAGGCCAGTTTCAGTTTGATGATATACCAAGTAAAATTGGAGACAAGGTCAAATGTATTTTGTATAAATATACAGAGCTGGGTGTGACCCTCTTATATGTTCACATTTGCAACATTTAAAATTCTTCATTGAGCATGATAGTGATTTGGAAGTAAAAAAAAATCTGATTCAAAATCACATTTTATGTTAGTTTTTCTTTGTTTCTTTTGGGTTCAAAATGTTGATCCAGTAAGTCAGGATGAAATAATTATTATCAGGTCATATAGGTGAGGTTGTGCTGAAAAAAATATATACCAACATCATATTTAAACATTTTTTTTAAAGTGGTATATTCAGGCAGGATGAAAAGGACTCAAAAATGGACAAAATAGCCAAAGATGTTGTGTTAATATATATCTTCATTAATTTAGCATACATCCTTGCTGTATTTAAGTTCTTGTCAAGTTAAAGTAATTAATGATTGTTAATGTTATCTTTTATAATTTTCCAATGTACCAAAACAATACTGTAAGATTTATAAAATCCAAAAAAATACTTTTTAAGATTTAAAATCTTAAACTTCCATTGCTATGGTTAATATGTGTAATAAAAGTAATACAATTTTTTTTTATGTCATTTGCACCAAATGTAGAAAAAAAAGAGCAACAAAAAATACAGTAAATTTCTGTAGAAAAATATTTCTTTTTTCTTTTTTTTGTTTATAGTGTGCTTGGGTTAAAACTTGCCAAACAAACAGTGTTGTCCTTAAGTGATGTGCAGTAAAATGTGTAAAAAAGTAATTTAGTTTGGACATTGCTAACATTAGTTTTTGACCTGTAAAAAGTACTCTCATCCATCACATGTATCACCGTATAAATACTAAAATATCACACTCGGCTTGTTCCATTTCAACGTTTTTACTGATTTGGCAAAGTTTTAAAAACAGATTATGTCATTTCACAGCTTTAAATACAAGAAGCATATTTATTAATGATAATATAAAACAAGTAATGAAACATTTTCAAAGTCATTAGCCTACATGACATTCCTCAATACACTGACAACAAAACAGCGATACCAGTTACTATTATAGCAATTTCTTTTTTTTTTCATCAATATAGGAGGAGAAGGAAGAGACGGAAGAAACAGAAACTCAAGAGCAGGTTTGGTCACTTTCCAGAAAGAGAGAACAGATTAGTAAAGTAGTAAAGAGCGACAGAAAATGAAGAGAGACATATTAAAATTGGCACATTCATAGTACGTCAGGGTGTGCAGTAGTTAATAGGGTTGCTACACCAAAGGAGGAAGGGTAGGAGGAGCTTTTTCGGGACCATGCAGTGAGTTCAGGCTGTTGTTGTCATTAGTGGTTACAACCACAGTAAAGATGGCTGCCGGTGACAGTAAAGCACTGATACATCCAACTGTTTCATCTCTGTCTGTCTGTCACTGTTTTTGGCAACAGGGATGATTTTTCACCTTTAACAGAAGACAAAAGTTCCACTTTAAAGTCTGTTTTTATAAAGAAGAAATGTACATTTTCTCACGTCGCTGTTCTGAATTCATGCGGGCTAACGCAGCCGACACACCCTCGCCGATCTGGAGTCGGTTCTCCAATGTTCCCCCCGCTGTTCTCTGTCCCCTCTAACAGTACTCGAGGCATAACAACGGCAGGGGCAGAAGAGAAAAGGAGGAAAAGCGGGGTTGTAATTTGACATTCAGGCACTCTTGAACAGCCACACTGCAACACTGTAAAAGGTCAGAGGTCAGACAGAGTGCGTTCATGCGGCGTCGGACCACACAGGTGCACACGAACACTCATGCTCACATGTGCAAGCAAAGGAGAACCTTTAAATGCAAGCGCACACACGCACACGCACGCACGCACACACGCGCACACACACGCACACACACACACGATAAAAACGAAGGAGAAACAAACTCCCGAATGGTTGGTTCTTCTCTGCCTTCCTCTCCCGTAGATTACATCCGTGGTCCGTCTCTCAGAGCTGGTTCATGTTACTAATGTTAAAGTAACTTTGCAGTTATAGTAGCTTCATATCAGTAGCGTTTCAATGACACTGCAGTGGTGCTTCACACTGGGATGTCCGGTCGCTAGCGGCAACGGCGGCGGCGGTCCTGCCAGGAGGGGATTGAAACACGGGTTCGATTCCCTCCTCCTTGGTTACAGCTCCCCCTTTTTCAGGTAAGTGCAAAAAATCTTCATACTCAAAAACAACAATCTCGTCATTTTTTTCCTTCATGGTCGTCAGTGCCTGTGCTAACGCTGCCCCAACAATCGAAGCATTGGCATCGTAGACAGATCCAAGATCAGTATTCAGCAGGAGAATACGTTCTGCTCCGAATCAGTGGCAGGTGTCAAGAGCAGTCATAAGGGCTTGTCAATCACAGTCACACCTGTGGTAATAAATAAATAAATAAATAAATAAATGAATGAATGAATGAATGAATGAATGAATGAATGAATGAATGAATGAGTATAAGATGGTGCACTGCTTTTATCATATATGGTCAATTTCACACCGAGCACATGTAGGGCTGCGCGACTATTCAATATAACAATCTTGTGATTAAATCATATATCAGGATATTGTAATACACAATTAGGTCGTCTAAATTGATAAGGACAAGCACGTACCAACTTAAATATCTCTGAAAAATCTGATGTGAAATAAATTGTGAGTAGTGTTTTTGGGGATTATGGATTTTGCTACAGATTTCAGTAAAAGGAAACATAACTTCATCACAATTCGTCTTTAGGTTAACAAAAATAAATGTTGAATTGTGGCCATGAATCAGTGCTTCTCAACCCACTGACCATTTTCTAGTTCGTAGTGAAAATTAACTGATTTACAGTGGGATTTGTTTTGGAATGTAAATAAGGTGCAAAAAAAGGCACTTGAAGAAAAAAAAAGTGCCAAGGAAGGATCCCTGACAGTGGTCCAGGTTAATAAGCCCAGATGTCGAAGCAAGTTGAATATTCCTGCAATAAACTGTATTAACGAGCAACTTAACCCTTTATCAGGCAAAGAACTATAATTGGTAACTTCAGGTAATATTTCGAGAAAAAAGTTGCAAATTTACTAGATTAAAGTGGCAAATCTGTGCGAAAAAAGTCGTAGATTTACGAGAAAAAAAGTGGGAAAAAAGCAACAGCTAGAATGTGTAAAAAAAAAAACATACGAAAAATAATATTTCGAGAAAAAAGTTCCAGATACCAGATTAAAGTGGAAAATCTACAAGAAAAAAAGTTGCAGATTTATGAGATTTAAAGTGGTGAATCTGGGAGAAAAAAGTTGCTTTTTCCCCCACTTTTTTGCTTTTTTCGTGCAGATTTGCCACTTTAATCTAGTAAATTTGCAACTCTTTTCTCGAAATATTACCTGAAGTTACCAAATATAGTTCTTTGCCTGATAAAGGGTTAACCCCCAAACTGCTACTTTTTTCAACTGAAAACCAATATTTATAGGTATTTAGAAGTGTTGTTGAGGTCAACATCTAGACATATTAGTGTGAAGTATTCGAAGTCTGAATATTGTGTTATAAATATGCATAGCAACGGCCCTCAACTGACAAAAACCCAGCTATTGCAATGGTATTTTGCTATTGGTTGATCTGGATGCAGGTGACGTATATAAAAAGGCAGCTTTTTGTCACCAACAATTGAAGACTTGAAACTAGTGATTGAGACCATAAACCTAACAGGAAAATGTAAACTGAGGTAATAAATCAAGAGAGAAATAAGGTAATTTTCTCATTGACTTCTATACAAGCTGATCTATTTTTTGCAACCAGTGGGGAATGCAGGTTTAGGGCACTTCTACATTGGCTTCACTTCTTTTATAAAGTCTGTGACTATAACTTCAAAGTTAAACCTTTTTCAAAACGTTCTCACTGTGGTTCCGATAGAAAACGTTAAGTTATAAACTGTTATAAAAGTTTCCAGCAGGTGTGTTCTCGTCTGTTTGTCTACACACCTGCATAACTGCGCCCTGTGCTCATGCAGGTCGGCAGTAGTGTCCACTTGTCCGTGTTTGGATTGTAGAACTCCACGGAGGCCAGATTGCAGCTGCCGTCATCTCCTCCCACCACATACAGTACGTTGTTTACAGCACACACACCTGAAAACACAAACACACACACACACACACACAGTGAAGATGAATGGACGTCTTAAATCTCAGCCCAGAGGGTGTCAGAGTTTTCTGGACTGTCTGCTTTACCTGCGTTGCGTCGACACATGTTCATGTCGGCGACCTGCCGCCAGCTGTTTGAGGTCGGGTCGTAAACTTCACAGCTCTTCCTCACCAACGGACCGTCGTGACCTCCGACAGCATAAAGTAAACCTTTTAACACGCCGACACCTGAGGACGACATCACACACAACATCTGCTCAACATTTCTGTCATATCATGAATTCCCCTCAAAGAACACATACGTCTTAGCCTGGCTAACACCAGACTAATCACAAATGAGATTAGTCTGGCAACCAGTAATTCATTTCTCCGTAGAGGAGGCGTGGTTTACGATCCTCCAGAGCCGTTTATTGGACGCTACTATTGTCTATCAAAAGCGTCTGCAGGTAGCTCTTAGCCAATCAGATCAGTTATACCAGATGACGTAGTAGAGCGACAGAAATGGATGTTTACATAGCCGGACTAGCCTCTAGCATCACTACTTTCAGACTAAAATGCTCAATTCTGCTTCTGCAATGTTTTTCTGCAGCATGTTCTGGCTCTGGCTGCGCTATAGTTTCAGCTCACAGTCTACCGGCAGTGTTTGGGTTTGTGTGTGTGAGAGAGTGTTGCTTGCTGCTTTGCTTCTCCAGTTCTCACTTTCTGCAAGATTATTTATTTTTACGCCTTATTCCCCCTCATGTCATTCAGCCACACACATCCACTGATTTTATGGTCAATAGACGAGCTGCTGCGGGTCTCTGGGCGGCTCCGCTGTCCCCCGGCTCGTAGCCAGATCACCGTGGTTACAGCAGTGAGTGGTAGCGGGCTAGTAGCGGTGCTAGTAGCGGGGCTAGTTGGTAGATTAGGCTTTGGCCAAATCCTGTCGGAAGCAAGGCTAAGACATACTTTTTTGCGGTGAAACAAGAGTGTACAGGCAATTGTTGTTCTTCTTTTAAAATAAACTTTCGCTCTAAACTATTTAAAACGGCGTCAGCTAGTTTGAATGAGAGCTTCGCGTCTGCTGCAGCCATGTTGGATCCGTAAGAAAACTACAAAACTACAAGCTTCCGTCTGCCGAGTAGTACGCGTCATCGTCTTGCCGTCCCTCCCCGTTCTGTGATTGGATCCCTAAAACAGGGCTAAGAAACGGCCTTAGTTTCCAGACTGTGTTGCAGTTCGAAATGAAATCGAGCGTGCAAGGCAGTCTGGGTATACCCAGGCTACATACGTCTTGTAATTGATGGATACATTTGTGAGGATGGCTTCTCCGTCTGCAGAGTTACATTTTTCTTTTTTTATCAGCTTTGTTTACTGATTTCTCCGGTGGTGGGAAAAATCTTTAGATCCATTACTTAAGTAAAACTACTTGCCGAATTACTCCACTTCAAGTAAAAGTCCTGCATTCAAAACTGACTTCAGTGTAAGTACAAAAATATAAGCCTCAAAATGTACTTAAAGTATCAAAAGTAAAAGTGCTTATTATGCAGAATGGCCCCACTCAGATTATATATTCCAAATATATACAATGTATTATTGTGTTATTATTTTTGATGCATTTATGTAAGCTGCATTTAAATGTTGTCCAGTTAGGGCTAATTTTAACTACAAAATATACTGTTATGTGGTGTAATTAATAAACATAGGTAATCATTTTAAATTTGAACATGTTTTTTATGTTAAATTTCAATCTGAGAAGTGACTAAAGATGGCAGCTACATGTAGTGGACTAAAAAAGTACAATATTTGCCCCTAAAATGTAGTGGAATAGAAGTATAAAGTTACATATGTGGAAATACAAGTACCTCAAAATTGTACTTAAGTACAGTACTTGAGTAAATGTTCTTAGTTACATTCCAGCACTGGATTTTCATGCACAAATTGACAATAATGTTAAAGAACGTGCGAGTAACAATGTCATACAATATACAAATATATAACAAATACAAGGGAAACGCATAATAACATCCTTCATGTCAGAATAATTAAAATTATAAGTACCTAAGGTAAAATGAGGTCTCATTTGGGGATAACTGGGCAGGATATTTTCTCTGTACAGCTAAAGAAAGAATCCAGGATATTTTTATATTTCCTGGAAAGCCTTTCATTGAATATCAGACTGTTTTAAGGTGTAAATAATTAAATATTTCTTGAATCCACAGAGTGTTGGACGGCAGTGTTGACGATTTCTATCATCAGATGTTTTGCCAATAATGTTACAAAGGCTATTGGATCCGCTGGGAGACAAGGCAGAGGCAACAGAGGGAGGCTGAACACAACAGTCAGGGTATATATCAGGTTAGAGAAGTGTGTCTCTTTCATACACACACACACACACTTGTACTTCTATCTTTGTGAGGACCCTCATTGTAATGTGAATTCCCTTGCAAGGTTATAATAGTTTTGGATTTTTCATTAGTTTTAGTTTTAATTTCGTTGTGAATTTTTGTTTTCAAATTCAGTTAGTTTTAATGAGTTTTTAGAGTGAGTTTGCTAGTTTTAGTTTTGTTTTTATTAGTTTTAGTTTTTTGTAATGGGGTATTTGTTGGGTGGGAGATTAAAAGAGGTCACAGTAAATTTTGCCTTTTTTTTTCTTTGCCTTATCCATCTTCATTTTGTATGAAAGAAGTTGACAAAGACGAAAACGAAGGACATTTTCACTATAATTTTAGTTAGTTTTGTAACCACACAATACAGTTTCAGTTAATCATCATTATCATGTAACCTTTAACCCTTAAAACAAAGAAGTGAGGACATTTCGGCCTGTCCTCACTTTGCAAAAATGTCCTCACTCTGTTAGTTAAAAACGTGTTCTGGTCCTCACTATGTAGGAAGTACAAGAACACACACACACACACACACACTTGTACTTCTATCTTTGTGAGGACCCTCATTTGAGCAGTGAATTCCCTTGCAAGTTTTTTAGTTAGTTAGTTTTAATTTCATTGTGAACTTTTGTTTTCAAATTCAGTTAGTTTTAATGAGTTTTTAGAGTGAGTTAACTAGTTTTAGTTTAGTATTTATTTATTTTAAATGCTTTAGTTTTAGTTTAGTTTTTATTAGTTGTAGTTTTTTGTAACGGGGTATTTGTTGGGTGGGAGATTTAAAGAGGTCACAGTAAATTTTGCTTTTATTTGCCTTATTTATTTGCCTTATCCAATTTCATTATGTATGAAAAAAGTTGACAAAGACGAAAACGAAGGACATTTTCACTATAATTTTAGTTAGTTTTGTAACCACACAATACAGTTTAAGTTAATTATCATTATCATGTAACCTTTAACCCTTAAAACAAAGTCTGAAATCTCAAAAAAAAAAAAAAAAACCTTTAAAAGAAGTGAGGACCGGAAAAAATGTCCTCACTTTGTTGGTTAAAAACGTGTTCCGGTCCTCACTATGTAGGAAGTACATGAAGACACACACACACACACACAGACACACACACCTGCTCCGCTGCGTCTCGTTCCCATCTCTGCGATATAACTCCACGTGTTGCTTTTCGGGTTGTAAGCTTCGACTGTACTTAAACATTGTCGTGTCGCACCATCGTAACCTCCAACTGCATACAGGATCCCTGAAAAACACACAAGAAACACACAACAGGTCATGACTCAGGAAGAGAAAAACACAAAATAACAGAAACACGATAGAATAGAATATGGTGCAAAGAACTAAAGTTTAACGTTTGGCTCTTTAAAAACTTCTCTACAAAGTGAAGAAGAAAGTTTCTGAGTAAAGGCGTAATATACAGGAGAGATATTTTGGGAGTTTGTTAGAAACGGTAAGGTTAAGAACATAAACTAATCTAATTGTGATGAATGTGTGCCATACAAATATTCGGGGACAATTTTTTTAAACTGTATTTTACTCTCATATTCCATTTTTTCTTTCATTATTTTATCTATATTTTTTTATATTTTTTATATTTTTTATTTTCTCCCCCTTTTCCTTCTGTTGTTTAAAAAGAGAGGAACAAAAATAAGCCTGTGTAATTTCTGGCAGCCAATTAAATAAAATAACATTTTTTTTAAATGTATGAAATCAACAAACATACATATAAAAATACAGTATGGCAGCTATGCAGGGAATTAAAAGTCTGAAACACTCTAAATGTTTTTGGTTTTGATGCATTTAAGCCTTTTTTTTGGTGTTTTCTTGCTATTCAAGTATTTGTCTTTTTTCTTGATTTTATAACTTTTACTTTGTGTTTTATTTACTGCACTTATTCCTCTTTGTCTCATCTTATAATATCTCTTTCCCCACTCCGTCTTCCTGTGAAGTTCCTCTGTAAACATCTGTTTTGAATTAAAACCATATTAGAAGAGATAATTTGCAAAAAACTGATATCTCTGTTTTGATTTATTTTCCTAAATCATCTTTTGGTTTATTTTTGGTTGCAGCGCAGGGAACATCAATCAAACTGCTGTTGGGTTGGTTCGATAAGATATCTAAAACTTTTTTAATTTTCTTCAATCATGCCTTTTTATTGTGCACTCAGGTGGAAATCAATCAAAGGGGTGTTGGTTTACTTATTTTAAGAATGGCATTTATCTATTTTTGCAAATGTACTCTACAAAGTATGCTTTACTGCTTAGGTCTCCTTCATTATTTATTTATAGGGGTCTAACTGTATCATTTTGTTGAATCTGTTTTCCTGTTTCTTTAACAACAAGTGCAATAATGCATTGTTGTATCGAGTTTTAAGCCAGTTCCTGTCTCCAAAAACACCTCTGATAGTCTTAAAATAAAAACAAATAATAATAATAATAAATAATAATACTTTTTATTTATAGACGCCTTGTTTATCACTAAAGGTACAGTGACATCAACAAAATAACAAATAATAAATGACAAATAATAACTGAACAATGTAGTAAACAGAATGGGGATGTAATATGATTATTTTCGGTACAATGTGTCAGTTTGAACAGATGGGTTTTGATAAATAAAAATGGTTTTGATAGATAAAATGTGCTTTTATAAACTGTATTCACTGCAGGACTACTGAGTGTTTCTGTCCTAAAAACAGACTGAAAATCTGAGCAGGGAATTGTATTCACCATTGACGACACCCACTCCCACACTGCTCCGCCGGGTGCTCATGGGTAACACATGGAACCACTCGTCTGTCTTCGCGTTGTACG